>NW_012137303.1:7642762-7728249 GCF_000956105.1 Propithecus coquereli
TTCATTTTTTCCAATTGAATACTTATTTTGATAATTTTTAATTTTTCTTTCATGTTACTATAATCACTTTAAGAAGATTATAATTTTCTTCAGAGGACTGCCTTATGTGTATCTCATTGTCATTCAGTTTTACATTCATTCTAATCCCATTTTTATATCTTCCATGACTAATGAATAATTTAGGGTTTTTTTTTTTCAAATTTCTAAATGTATGAAAGGTCTTAGTAATATTTTTATCATTGTTTTAATTTTATTTCATCACAGAGAATTTAATTGGGATGATAGAGTATACTCTTTGGTATTTGTTGAGACTTGATTTTTGGCCTGGTATGTTTTATCTATTTTCAAAAGGTTATGTTCTAAATTTATTTCATATCCTTACTAATTTTTAGCTTGTATGATCTACCAATAACTAAAAGGCATTCTGTTACAATCTCCTACTATAATTGTTATTATGTTCATTTTTTGTAATTTTAGGAATCTTTAATAATATATTTGAAACTATATTTTTGACAGCATACAGTTCAGAGGTGTTCTTTTCCTTTTGTAGTTAACATTCTCTATCTATCTATCCATCCATCCATCTATCTGTCTATCTCTTTTATCTACAATGAGTTTATTTGAGATTTAAGGCCAGGAACCTTAAGTGAGAAAATGGGGGAAGTGGAATGAAAGACAGCCAATAAATTTGTGTCAATAAGCAGATAAGCACAGTCGTGGACCTGGTGGGGCTCACAGCCCTGAATCCCTATTTTCAGACCCTCTGAGAAAACTTCTCCCTGGGAGTTAGGGGAGACTGGGAGATTTATACACTGAAACCATCCCTTGAGGGTTGCCCTGAGATGTTAATTCCTTCACACATCTAGATTGTTCTTCTGTGTAATCAGAAAGCTTACAGAAGTCCTCGAGCAGAGAAGATGAGAACCAGGTGCTGACCAGTTGGGGAGCTGTCAGGGTACAGGCAACCCATAGGAGCTGCAGAGGAGCTCAGTGGACAGAGGGGCTTTGGGGCAGGGCATCAACAGTGCCTAGACTTAATTGAACAATGGCTAGGTTTAATTTTTTTTTTAAGAGACAGAGTCTCACTATATTGCCCAAGATGGACTCGAACTCCTGGGCTTAAGCAATCCTCCTCCTCATCCCCCTGAGTAGATGGACTACAGGTATGTGCCATGGCACCCAGCTCTAATTTTTTAAATCCAATCTGAGAATCCCTTTTTCTCAGCTATTGATTTTTGTCCATTTACATTTATTTGGCTTTTTTCCCCACTTCCTACTTTTATAGTTTATTTATTTCTTGGCTTTTTCCTTCTCTTCTGATATCTGTTAAATGTATTGAATTTTACTTTTTTTCCACTTCTACTGGTTTTGAAAATAATGGTTTTGTGTGTATTTTCTTAATAGCTATTCTTAAAACTTAAATAGGAAGTATCTAACTTAATCTACAGTTAAATATGGGTTATCTTTAACTTTTTCAAGACAAAGAAACTACGGTTTTTAATCACAAATCCCCCATGCTGTATATGGGTAATTATTGTGCATGTGATATTTTAATTTACACTTTGTCCTATGTTTGGTATTATTTTATGCAGTCAATGCTTGCTCGCTGATTTATTTGTTCAGCATTGTTTCTTGCATCTCACTCCTTCAATGTGAGTTCAATTTCCTTTTTCATTAAATATGTCTTTTAGTAATTCTTTCAGTGAACATTTGTACATGGTAAATTTCCTTACCTTTTTTGGCCAAAATTGTGTTGTCTTTCTCTCATTCTTAAAAAAGATAGTTTAGTTAGATACAAATTATTGTTTGACAATTATTTTTTGTAAATATTTTCAATATATTATTCCATCGTCACGTGGCTTCTATTGTCTGTTGTCTGCTTAATTTTGTCCCATTGTAGATAATTTGCTTTCCCTTCTGGTGGCTTTTAAATTTGTTTCTCTTTTCTAGTACCCTTTGTTTTCACATTAGTGTGTCTGGGTGTGGATTTATTTTTATTTATGCTGCTCTAGAGTTGTTAGACATGCATCTTCAATCTGAGGATTTATGTCTTTCATCTCTTCTAAAAATTTTTGATGATTATCTCCTTTCATGTTGTCTCTCCCTCTTCTTTTCTTCTGGAACTTACTTTAGCTATGTCTTGGAATTCCTCATTTTATCTGTCACATTTCTTCATCACTGCTTTATATTTTCTACCTTTGTAATTTTCAGTACTTTATTCTGTGCTTTACTCCTCAGATCCACATTCCAGTTTGTAAATTCTTTCAGCTATTGCTAATCTATTCTTTAAATTATCCACTGAGTTTTTAATTTCAGTGATCATATTTTTTATTTGTGTAAGTTTTGCTTGGCTTATTTTAGCTTTTTTTCCCAATACCTTGTTTTAGCCTAGGCAACTTGGCAACTGGATTTTATGCTTTTAATTATATTATTTATTCTTTATTCACTTTATGACTATTGTTTTATCATCTACTTTTCTTGCAATTCTAATCCTGCTTAGTCTTCCTTTTGTATTTGGTAATTTTTAATTGTGACCACACCTCTTAGATGGGGCTTATTCTTCCCATGAGAATCCTTCGGGTCTGGGTTTTGGAGTGTCTAGATTCTCTAGGACTATCCATGGGGACTATCATGACCAGGCTTTATATTAATTCCCAGCTTGGAGTTTCCTAGACCATGTGGTAGTATCTGACCATGAAGAAAATATTTCTGGGTTTACATTTTCCAGAGTGCTTTTTGTTTGTTTTGCTTTTCCAGTAGAGCCCTAAGACAACTTTCCTTGGTCTGTTCTTTTCCTATGTCTATTGGCAAATGTTTTTCTCTTGTCCTCTCTGCTTTGCCTACTCTTCAAGGATCCCACTTTTATGAGCTGGTTTCTTTCCTAACTCCCTTTTACAAAGAGGGTGGCTTTACCTTTGGTCATCACATGGATACTAATATCCAGTCCTTGAGTGAAGTGACTAAGATAGAATCTTCCCCTTCCTCAGACACAGAGTGTATGCCCATGTCCTGCTATTCTTATTTTTAGTCTCCTTTTCTTCTTGGCTTCTAGAGAATACCTTCTAATTCCTGAAAATTCAGCTAAGTATTCAAAAGATGTTTGTCTATCTTTTATTCGCTATTTCTAAAAGCTTGTATTGAAAGAGTCTCCAACGTAGTCTGCCATATTGCTGAAACTGGAAACCCTGCAGCAATTCTTTTGAGATAGATTTCAGAACACCCTTATGACCTGTAGACTAAATAATCTTGTTAGTGAACAGTCATATATTACATTCCCAAGTTGCAGAGGTTCAAATAACAGTCCACAGGGACAATGCCACTAAATTCACCTCCATTCTAAGATTTGAAATAGGGTTTTATGAGAATGAAATGAACAGAATATGTATTTTTTCCAGTGTACATTATGCAATGCCATCACATTATACAGAACCTGTGATATTAAGTAGACTAAACATACAAACTCAATATTCGTGCATTTTTTCTATGTCCAAGAGTGCTGCTGAATAATTCAGAGTCATAACAAACAGAATGAGCCCTTCACATTTTAAACTATACTTTTACCTGACCCAGGGTTTTGGGAATTCTTTTTTTTTTTCATATATATTCTCTTTCTGAGATAATCTGACATGTGGCTGACAATGATTTAAATAGGACTTAATCTGGTCAGCAGGAAAAAATATGTAGGAACTCATCATACTCAAACCCTGAAATCCTGTATTTTTTACTCATGATGGCAACCCTCACACCTGTGATACAGGAATGGAGTCTCAGGCATGCATTTAGTTGTCTGAAATTGCAAAAGAAGTCAAAAAGTGTCCATTGCACCATACAGAATAACCACTGTATGATTTTGCTTTTAAAAAGTTCCTAAAATGGCTAAAAAACCCAACCCCTTGAAGAGTCAGAAGCAATTCAATTGTTAATATATTAAACATATTAGCATTGTTCAAAGCAGTGTGATTTTACTGACCTTCAAAGAGAATCTTCTACCGAGAAGTCACTTCTGAGTAGCTCAAGATGCTTCCACTTGACTGCCTAAGTGGAGAGCACAGGCAGGAAGTTTTCACTGCAGGCTTTTCTCTACTGGCCATGAAGAGAGAAGGTACAGAAGTGGAGAAAGAAGCACAAAGCTTCTTACCTTAAACAGGAATAGAATCTTGTAAAACCCTAAAAAAGTAGGATGGATTAAACAAACTGTGTTAAGGTAGCAACGTGTAACTAAGAGAGGAGGGACAGAGCCAGACACAGATTCCAAGGCTTCTAATCCCAAAATTAGAGTATATTTGTACCCAGGATGCTCAAGAAAGCTAAGTAAGTCACAAACTCTTTGAAGGCAGAGACTGTTAATTTATTTTCATGTTCCCCTTCATGTCCACAAGAGTACTTCATACACAGCACATTATTAAATTTCTTTAATTGAATCAATGAAAAGAAATAGTTGGGTGGAGGCAGCGTCCCATTGTACTTCAGTGTATTACAGCTTTTTTGTGGGGGGGTTGACTCTTTTTTTTTAATTTCAGGATATTATGGGGGTACAGATGTTTAGGTTACGTATGTTGCCCTTGCCCCCCCAAGTGCAAGTTTATATTACAGCTTTTTGATATTGCTACTGAATATATCTGTTCATTTGTCCATATCTTATAGAGTTGACTAATTATGTTGCTATTTTAATATTACTCAAGACTTTTTTTTTAATTTTAAATAAGTATAATTGGCTGGATAATCTGCATGAAACTTCTATTCTTCTCATAATTATCTACAACTGGAGGAAATCTACCTGTTGAAATTTTCCTATTATAAATAGGCACCACCTGGTAGAAGCATTTCTTGTGCACTTTATTTCTATTATTATTACATTGTTAACCTCTCTGCTAATGATCATCTGTATGTGCAGCCACCCCCCAGGGCTAGTATCACTGCCTCATCTCCACCTCAGATCATAAGGCATTAGATTCTCATAAGGAGCTCAACTTAGATCCCTCACATGTGCAAGTTACAGTAGGGTTCGCACTCTTATGAGAATCTAATTCTGCCACGAATCTCACAGGAGGCGGAGCTCAGGCGGTGATGTGAGCGATGGGGAGTGGCTGTAAATACAGATAAAGCTTCACTTGCTCACCTGCCACTCACCTCCTACTGTATGGCCTGGTTCCCAACAGGCCATGGACTGGTACCAGTCTGTGGCCCCAGTGTTGGAGAGTGCAGAGTTAGATGGTATTTATTAAATGGTAATTAGGGAGGCTACAAGTTATTTCAGAAAGACAATTACAAAATATTCTGGAAGGAATCTATCATTTGGATCTCTGTGTAAGGGATATTAGGTAATGTGATAAATAATGTATTCAGTTATTTTGTAAAAGATACACAGTCCTTCCACAAATAGAAGCTAGTGTGTACTGACTATAAAAGCCGAAATTATAACATGACATCATAACTCAGAGAAGGCATCTTTCTAAAATCCAGGTTGCTGGAGTTGATATATACTGTTTTTGATGAGCAAATTTAGTTCAGAGAGAGAGTTTCCTCTTGCTCCTTTGGTTCAAAGATTAAAGTTCAATCAACTTCAGTATCAAAGTTAACCCATGATTAAATTATCTGACCAGACTAAGGGGGAGAGTATTTTGCTTTGTTTATTAAAAATAAGTGTATATGTTTTAGATGTCAGACATACAGATGATGTGAAATATTTGGACATCGTTTTTATTCTTACTTAGGGAGATGGGCTGTGGGAATGGTTATGAATAAGTCCATTATTATTTTTAAAAATCAAGTTTAATCTCGTTATGTGCTTGAATAAGTATTAGAAAAGACTGTAGCATTCTGGATACACAGTATGAAAGAAAATTTTTTTACCTACAAAGAATGTAAGCACTGGTATTACCAGTTAGACACTTAAACCACCAAAGAGCCCTATAAAACATCTGACTTTAGAAGAACTCTGTATCCCCCTTTTGGGTGCATGGGCACATGTCGCTCCATGAGAAACAATGTTGTTTGGCCATTAGCCCCATATTTGGTTAAGTAAGGCAGGCCTAAATTCAAATCTCAGCCCCCCTCCATTTATTAGCTCTGGGATCTTGGACAAGTGTCTCTTTTAACACTAAATTTCCTCATCTATAAGGTAAAAAAACGGTAGTGCTACCTAGTTCAGGGTGCTATTGTAAGAATATGAGGCAATGCACTTAGTATAATACCAAGTATGTATTAGCTCCTCCATACTGTTATTTATAATTATTAGGTGAAAAAGTATTCTCTAGGTATCTGAATGAATCGACTTATTTTTTAAAATACTCTCCAATTGGAAAATGTTTGTGAAATACAATGGTTTTATTTTAACATGGCTAATGCTGAACAGTTATTTCTGACAACAGTTGGCCACCAGGTACAGCTATTGCTTAACATTACCCTTAGCTGGTATTAGTAAGTCCATTTCATCAGCCTAAGAAGGGATCTAGTAATTTTACAGTTGTAAGGATCAACATGCTTTCAACCAATTCATATTGATATAAGATTTTTATCAAGTTATTTACAATACAAAAGAAGAGGAATAAGGCCGCTGCCTTTATTCTCCTTAATTTAGAAACGTTTTGGATGCCAGCTAAGGTTTAAAAAGTATGAGTGCTGGGAAGAGTGGGTTTAGGTGAACACTTCCCTTATAGAGTGCGGGTTTCATGTAACATATATAAGGAGAATTTGTAGGTTCGGAATATTCTTGTGCTGTATTTAGGGCTGACCTTGTTGTTCTATTGGAGGTTGGCAAGTGTGTGTGGCAAGTGTGTGTGTGTGTGTGTGTGTGTGTGTGTAGGGTGAAGGGAAAGGTAGAAATTTGCTGAACAATTCAGAGTCTGTGCATTTGTGTGTGGAATAGTCATCATTTGAAAGGATTATTCTTAGGTCAAGAACACCATTGCAAACCAGAACAGGAGATCTCTTTAGGGCAGTTGACACTGCAAGGAATAGAGAGAAGGAAGACCTGTATTTATGTTTCTCTTCTTTGGAGCACAAGCTATGCACAAGACTAATCCCCATTCACAGAATCTTTTCTGTTGCTATTTAAAATAACGAAGAGAATGAATGAGTATATAATATAGCCAAGAATAGCAAAATTTAAAGTAACAATGATAGTAATAATAAAATTCTAGCTTAAAAATATTGACCAACTAGACAACCAAACAAAAACCTCCATTAATGACCAAGAACTGCCTTTATACAAACTAAAATGGAAGCACAATCTTTCAAATGCCTCCTGCATTCTGAACAGTAAACTGATTTGTTTACAGTAGCCACTATAGAGTAAATTCTGCCCATCAAAGCAGCCAGGCAGATGCCAGCAACGGTGTAGCTTTGTATTGATAGGAACAACAGTCAAACTCGCAGCTTGCCTTGTACTATCGAACCTGGTGGTTTATCAGGTTTCTTTCCTTCTTGTCAGCCTTGACAGGAAAAGTGAAATGCAGAAAAGTGTGCTGACTCATGGGCCTCTGAATAGACCAGGGGGCGGCAAACCAGAGCCCACAGGCCATCTCTGGGTTTCTCCTGTTTCTGTATGGCCTCTGAGCTAAGTGGTTGTTATACTTTTATATTGTTGGAAAAAGGTCAAAGGAAGAATGATATTGTGTGACATATAACAATTATATGAAGTTGAAATTTGTGTCCATAAACAAAGTTTAATGGAACATAGCCAAGCTTACACTTTTACGTATTGCTCATGGCTGCTTTGGTGCTGCAATGGCAGCTGAAGACTTGCAACGGAAACCCAGTGGCCCGCAAAAGCTAAAATACTTACTATCTGGCCTTTTCCAGAAAAAGTATGCTGAAAGCTATGGCAGACAGTAAACTCACTGAGGACAGAAACGATATGTCCAACAGATATTAGATCCCTGGAGTCCAGCACAATCTCTACGCCATGAACTCCAAATATAGTTTATGTAGAGAATGAGTAAACAAATGAATACATGAATAATCATAAAAATCTTCAAGGACTATATTTTTTGATTTCCTTTGTAGTTTATTTTTGTGAATCATCTTCAAGAAATGTTTCCCAGAAGCGTGTAGGATTCACCAACCTCAAGTTGGTAGTTGTTGCAGTGTTATCAGAAGCAGAACTGAAATGTCTCTTGTGCATAAAATCAATCTTTCACCCTCCACTTGCCCTTCCAGTCATATTCACATTATTTAAATCTATTTTCTGTGTTTTTATCTGAAGATACTTTTTTACAGGTGGCTATTGCTGCAGTATGTTTATCTTTTCAGAGTTTTATCATGCTCGCTAGATGCCAAGGGAAGATGAAGATAGGGCAACCAGAGAGGAGGTTAAAGGTTAAGGAAGGCCCAAGTCAAGCCACCGAGGCAGATGCCAGAGAGGTGGGAGCCCCACAGGGGACCCTGGGAGACATTGGGTAGGACTTGTAGAGCTCTGTGAAGTTTCTGGGTCCATGTGTGCAGAAGGGAGACAGGGACCACCAAGGGAAGGCTTTGACTTGTGAGAATTTTGCCAGGCACAGCATGTCCTGTGGCCACCATGTAGAAGGACAGCCAGAGACAGGTTGTAGGCCTGTGCTGTGTCCACGCAGACCTCAGACAGGGCATATTTTTATCTCCAGCTTGTCCCCTCTGTACAGCAGCATACCTTGTCCAGACTTACACATTTGGTCCTCGGAGAGCAACTAAAACAAGGCAAGGGAGGGAAGGGAGGTGAAGGGCGTATTAATGAGAGAGGTCTATGATGCTTGCAGTGTGGACATTTTTACCTGGGTTCCTCCTAAGGACGCTTATTTTAAGTCGTGATTTGTCTCCCGGAGCTGCAAACAGCTGTCTGCACTGAAGTGCTTTGACACATTATTGTACTGTACACCGGGTTGCTCATTTAATCAGCCGTGGTGCTGCTCTTCATATAGAGCATGTCACATTTGACAGATTTATCACAAGACTGTGGGCTCTATTTTCCACAGCCTCATGGAACCCTTTCCCATTAGCGATAGCAGGAGTGATGTTTATGCATGAAGAGAGACTGTTCGATGGGGCAATTGTAGCCCTCCACGGCAGGCACAAGCACAGCTCCCACTTATCAAGTGGGGCTAATAGGGGATATTCATATGCACTGGAGAATCAATTCTCCGTACATGGACCTCTACTACAAAAATAATTGCTACTCACTGGTGGTAAAGACCTTTGCAATGTCAGAGCCTTAATGGTGAGATTAATGCTCTACCGCTCCGGGGCTGGGCCATTTCTCTACAACTGGAAAAAAAAAAACAAACTATTCCTGGCCTGAGAGCTTGGTGAGATGTTTTTCAGGTGCAATCCGGAGCTGCGCTGATTTGCTATGCCATTGGGGGAATCTTCTCTGTAGATAATTTTTGCTTCATTCACTTTAATTAGGTTGAAGCAACAAATGAACAGCTTGGAGTCCGGTCCCAGGTTCTGCTAACTAAATATCTATCTTCTTTCTGAACCTCAGTATTTTCAGCTTTAAAATAAAGAAGCTGCATTAGGTAGTTTCTAAGCACTTTCCTCATATATCTATTACTTACACAGATATCGTGCTATATTGAAATGGGTTTGATTTTTTTTTCTTCCCTACCAGATTATGATACTATTTCTCATTTTATGTCAAGGTTCTTGGACTATATATAACATATATAGTCTATTCTACATTAAAAATTATATATTTTAATATATTATATATAATTACATATGTTTATTGAGGGTCAATAAACATTTGTATTGAAAGTAAAATTTTATGATCCTGTAACTATAAGTCATTTGAATAACAATGAAATTCCTTAGAACAGCAGTCCCCAATCTTTTTGGCACCAGGGACCGGTCTCATGGAAGACAATTTTCCCACAGATGGGGGTGCTGGGGGGATGGTTTCAGGATGATTCAGTGCATTACATTTATTGTGCAGTCAAAGCTCTCTGCTAATGATAATCTGTATTTGCAGCCACTCCCCAGTACTAGCATCACCGCCTCAGTGCCTGAGCTCCACTTCAGATCATTAGGCATTAGATTTTCATAAGGAACCTGCAACCTAGATCCCTCGCATGTGCAGTTTCCAGTAGGGTTCTCGCTCCTATAAGAATCTAGCATCGCCATGGATCTGACAGGAGGCTGAGCTTATGTGGTGATGTGAGCAATGGGGAGCAGCTGTAAATAAGCTTCACTCACTCACCCACCACTCACTTCCTGCCCTGCAGCCTGGTTCCTAATAGTCCACGGACAGATATCGGTCCCTGGCCCACAGGTTGGGGACCACAGCCTTAGAACAATGTATTATTGTTCCTCTTCCTTGTGTTACCAAATTTTTTTTAAAAAAATTAAATGGCATTGAATTTATTGTAATAGTATCATTGGTATTATGTTACTTTATTATATTATAAAGCATGTAATAAAGAAAGATTTATTGAACATTTACTATTGGCAAAAGTAGTCAAAGAAGAATGCACAGATGAACTTGATTTGATATATTGGGTAGAGCTCAATTTGATCTGTGAAGGATAGTTACGTTTGGTGAATGGGCAGAGAAAAATGGGGAAATTACTGTAGATTAAAAGAAAATGAAGTGTACCCATCTGAATAGCATAGAGAGTCTGTAGAAGAATGAAGTGACACGTTGATGGCAAGTGAAGTTGCATTTAGGAGTTGAAGGAAATAAGGTTAAGCGTGGTGACCAGGTGATGAGGGTTTCGGTTGAGCCCCAGGAATAATTTAGATTTACTGCAGCAACTGCAAGAGAGCCACAGGAATCAATGGTGCTTTCTGAAAAGCAGAGTGTCATAACGAAAGCTGGCTTAGAGATACGGTACTTTAAAACCTTCACCAGATTCGGAAAAACAGATAGAATCCGATACCTTTCTTTTTAATCAGGAAGGTCGATTTCCAACCACTATGGAATAATTACATTCAAACTGATGCTCTCTCTTCTGTTAATGAGTAGTGTGTTTATAAAAATTACATTTTACTTTTATTTTACTTTACTTTTTTCCTGGGTATTCTCTGTGCTTTTTCAAATGTTTGGGTTTTGAGATGGTGAATTTTATGTGCCACTTTGGCTAGGCCCTGGTGCCCAGGTATTTGGTTAAACACCAGTTTAGATGTTGCTATGAAGACATTTTCAAAATGTGATTAACTTTTAAATTGGTAGAGTTTGAGTAAAGCAGATGATGCTCCAGAATGTGGGTGGGTCTCATCTAATCAGGTGAAGATATTAGGACAAAAAGACTGAGGTTCCCTGAGGACAAAGAAATTCTGCCAAGAGACTGCCTTTGGACTCAAGCTGCAACATCAACTCTTCCTGGGGTTTCCAGCCTGCGAGGCTACTCTGCAGATTTCACACTTATCAGCCTCACAATCGCAAGCCAATTCTTTAAAGTAAATCAGTCTCTCTCTAATACACAAACACACACACACACACACACACACACACACACACACACACCCTATTGATTCTATTTCTCTGGAGAACCCTAATACAGTTTCTTTTTTCATAGTTAAGCTGCTGTGATGCAATATTTTAAAAAGCCAGTTGATGAACTTGGAAGTCGCTAAGTCATGTTTTTCTGCCTCGATCTCAATCCTTCTGTCTCAACCCTCAACTGCCTAATGAAAGAGAGTGTATATTTCCTCTGCACCATTCCTGTTTTTCACTCCTGGAGTCTAAGGGAAAGAAATTTATATTTTAGGGACCCCTAGCATAAGATAGGTTATAAATACTGCTATCATGAAAGTGATATCCTTTCTTTCTTTTTCTTTTAGCTATTTTTTTTGAAAACAGTGTCTCAACCTGTTCCTGTTACCTCCTGTGGCCGTCTCCCTCTCACCTCGCTCTAGAACTCACTTCATCTAAAGCCATGAAAGTACAGTGGATACTGTTTCAAAATGTCGTTTAGTTTGTTTTCTGTGAAAAGCTTAATTTCACTGAAATGAGAATAAAGACACATTCCTAGAATGTGCTGTAGAGTAATCTCCTACCTTTTGAATAGAGTGAAAACAGATAGCAAGTATGCTAAAATAAGAGCGGTCGGGCTGTTCGTGCCAGCATTTGTAAACACTGAGCAGCTAGTCCTTCTCTACTTCAGAGAACTATTTTTGCTTCAATCTTCCTGTGCTGCTTTTGACCATATAAACTCATTCTTTGGATTTTGCTTGGAGCCATGTGTCTGATTACAGATCAAGAGGTACCGCTGGGCAGTAGGATACACTTTGGGTTTTTGCTTGTCATCCAATTAGGCTATATTTTTTCCTCCATATTTTTGTAGTTTTGAAGTTAATGCATATTCACTGCAAAAATAAAAAAACCCTGAAATTCAGTGTCAGCCATAATTTAACAGCATATAAATAGCAATCATTAATAGTTACAGTGTGTTTTCTTTGTGTGTGTGTACCCATGGATGTGTGTGTGAGGGAGAGGGAGAAAGAAAGAGAGAGGGAGAGAGGTTTTGAGACAGGCAGAGAATAGGTTTAAATTTCTCTTTAGATAAAGGAAATCTCACGTTTCTTCACATTGAGTACAGTCACATTTCATGGGACTGCCTTCTTGTCCATTAACTTTTAAGTTTACTCCCAGTTATTTACAGTGATTTCTTCCTCCTGTCTTAGGCTTGAACAAGTTGGCAGCATTTCTACAATCCAAGAAGTTAGGGAGGGCCTCTGTTCTTCAGTCTACTCAGTGACAGCTCCCAGTGTGTCCCTGCTGCATGGGGACCTGCTGTGTTTTCCAAAGCCACGGAGCTCAGTGCTACTGTCTTCAGGGGCCTTCCCATGCACCCCCCCATGGATGTCCTGACACCCCCAGCTTCTTTTCAAGCACTGCTGTGGTTTGATTTGTCCTTGCCAAAATTCATGTTGAAATTTGATTGCCAGTGTGGTGGTGAGGGGCCTAGTGGGAGGTGTTTGGGTCACGGGGCAGGATCCCTCGTGAATGACTTGGAGCATTAGTGAGGTAGTGAGTTCTCGCTCTCGTGAGACTGGATTGGTTCCCTCAGGAATGGATTAGTTCCTGCAAGAATGGCAAGAGCAGGTTGTTATAAAGCCAGAACGCTTTGCACATGTCCACTTCCTCTTTCATCTTCTCTTCCATGTTAAGAGGGAGTGAGAGAGCCCTTGCCAGAAGCCAGGGCCGTGTCCTTGAACTTCCCAGCCCGCAGAATGGTGAGTTAAATTAGCCTCTTTTCTTTATAAATTACCCAGCCTCAGGCGTTGTGTTATAGCAATCCAAACAGACTACGGTAAGTGCCCGAACACTTGCCACCTGGACTCTCTCATGAAAGATATTTGCAACCTCCTTCTTTCCTCGCAGTCCTGAGGAATTCCTCTATCCTTCTAACTGCTGACTTGTCCATCCCCAAATCAGGCCACATTCTCACCGAGCCTTCAGAGATACTCAGCCTTTATTTCCCATTCCTTTGTATCATAGTCTTTAAAAACTCACTGGAACAACTCTGTGTTTGAGATGGCCAGATCCTAGGCCCTGTATCCAACACAGACCATTTAGCTTTCCAGGAGCTAAGAAGGTTCCAGTCTTGACATGTAATAGCAGAAAACTCATCCTCCCAGGATGTACAGGAAGCTTCTTCTAAAAGCAGCAGAAGATAACAAATTTGAATTTTCATATACTATTGCATTAAATGCCCAGCACCTGTCAAAATGCAAAATTATAACAGGTTTAGCTTAAAGATCTAATTGGATTTTATTTGTGATTCTGGAATTGGGCAGCATTTCCTTCTATAAAATAGAATGAGTGCTCCACTGGGCGTGACCGAACAGTTGGGTTTTTGTAAGACAGGAACAAGGAAATAGCACAATAAAAAAAAGTAGATTGATTAACATCAAATTACTTTAGTTTACCTTTCTTGTAAGGCTTAAAACAGAGGGGACTTCCTTATTATGCTAACTCAGGTTGATTGGGCATTTCCAACTGGTTGCTGTTAATGTCCTGTTTTCAGGAAAAAACTGGTCTGTTTGGGGACCTACCTACTTTCTCGAAGTTTTAGTTTGATTATGTGGCACTTAGCATGAGTGACTTCATTTTAGTTTTGTCTGGTTTGTTGGGGCCTAATGCAGGAGCTCAGTCTAAAACAATCCCTCCTGTAAAATTTGTTTAACATGCCTCAGTTTATTTCATGTAAGTAAAATATAATTGGAATGATATCACAAACACACAAATTCCTTTTTAGTAGCTAGTATTATGACTATTTTCCCATGAAACTCTTCCCCCCACCCCAATTTGTATTGATTAAAATAAGTGGGCAGATGTTCAGGGTGTTAGCTGAACATATCCAACTGACTTGTGATCTGCCACACTTATGCTATCTTGAATGCTTTGTAAAGAAATAACATAAATCCCTTTTGTAGAGCACTCCAGTCCTACTAGACAATTGGGGAAAGGCCAAGTTTTCTATTTCTAAACTCTGCAGGAATCAATTGCTTAACCAATGCTGTTGTGTCTGATTAGCCTAATTATTCACAAACAAAAGAAGTTGTACTGAAGTAGTCTCTATTTGTTTTTCCTTTTTCTTTTTTCCCATTTAGTGCTGGGTTAAAGTTGGCTGCGTAGTCTTCCTTGCTCCCCTTTGATAGTGAAACTTATTTTCTCTACCCTTGAATCTCATGGGTGCTGCAACAGAATATGGGCTAAGTGATACTGTGGCAGTTCTGAGTCTAGCTTTTAAGAAGACTGGCAGTTTTTGCGTCTTCTCCCTTGGAATGCTTGCTTGGGGTGCTCCCTCTTGGAACACAGCCCCATACTGTGAGATGCTGATGCCTCTCAGAAAGAAGCCTCCTGCAAGCCTTCCAGCCGGGTGCCCACCTGAGCTCCCAGACAACAGCCAGCTGTGGGAGTGGGTCATCTTGGTGGTTCCAGATCAACTTAACTCTCAGATAATTGCAGGCCCAGCCAATGCCAGAACTGATTAGTTCATGTGCAGATTCTCAAATGATAATTTGACATTTGTTGTTTAAAGTCAATAGTTTTTGGAGTAGTTTGTTATGAAGCAATATGATAAGGGAAATACATTCTTTTGGTCTCTATTACTAAAGGGCCATGAATGTAGTTAATTATCTTTAACCTCACACCAGGTCCATTATTGGTTTCCATAGGGTGGGGCTATCTTATTAACAACGACCTGTTTAGTTCCATGAATATTTAGTGAGAACTTACTCTGGCCAGGCATAGTGTTAAGTTTCGGGTTTAAACAAGACAAAGTCTAAGTCAGCAAGAGTCAGAGAGTTGGATAGAGAACCCGTGTATGAATGAATAATTATGACCACGTGGCCAGTTCTATTACAGAGATGATTTTTATTTCACAAATACTTAAGCATCTATTACATGCCAGGTATCATGCAAGGCACTGGGAACAGATAAAGGTTGAATTCTTGTTCTGCAGGAATTTACCAACTGGGGATAGAGGGAAACAGATTAAAAACAGATATTTCTAATATAATACGGCCAGTGTTAGGACTGAAGCATGAAGTTGTTGGTAACTCAATGGTATGATGTGTAAATCACCTAGCATAGAGTGGTATATAAAAGATACTAAATAGATTTCATATCCCATCCTCTTCCCTCAATGGTGTGGCAAATTGTGCATTCCAAAGGTGGCTCCAACAATATCTTCTAACCCGCATCCTCTTTGACAATGTAACCTTGCAACTCTGCTGGCAAGAGGAAGTATCTCATTACACTCTCTTTGAAACTGGGCTGGCTTTCAGAATTCACTTGTACCCAGTGGAATTTGGTGGAAGCAATGCTGCATACCTTCAGAGGCTGGGCAAAAGAAGACCAGGCAGCATCAGCCTTGGTCTCCTGGAAGACTCAGTTTCCAGATGCTCCATCTCAAAAGGCTTTTTCTGGAACCCAGCTGCCATCTATGACAAACCAAGCCGCACAGAGAGATATGCGCAGGCACGGTGGCTGACGGTGTTAGCTGCACTCAGCCTTGGGTTATTCCAACTCAGGCATATGGCAGGTGAGTGAAGAAGCCTCCAGAGGATTCGAGCCCCTGACCAGTTGAGTCACCTTCAACCCACTAAGCCTTCCAGGCTGAGGCCCCAGATGCCCTGGAGCACAAACAATCCATCTCCACACTGTTCTGTTCAAAATCCTAACCCACGGAATCTGTGAGCATAATAAAATGGTTGTTATCTTATGTCTCTGAGTTTGGAGTGGTTTGTCACACAGCAATGGATAATTAGAACAGGTGGGGTCCCAGAGAGAACCACTTTACAATGAATTGTATTATTTTTGAATAGCGTCGACGCTATAGCTCCAGTTTTCCTGCATGAAGGTCTTCCAGTTAACTCAGAAACCGAGAAAA
Source organism: Propithecus coquereli (assembly GCF_000956105.1). Lineage (NCBI taxonomy): Eukaryota > Metazoa > Chordata > Mammalia > Primates > Indriidae > Propithecus > Propithecus coquereli. The sequence goes on from NW_012137303.1 coordinate 7,659,079, forward strand.
AAATTTAGTCATTAATTAATTTCTGAATTCAGATCACAGGGTATTGGGAGCTTACCTCTGACTCAAATACTTTTTCATCATGTGTAAAATTATGGGTCTACTTGCTTAAGGAATATTTCATTTCTTCTGATAAGGACTACTCTTTATCTTTAGATCTGGTACAAATGGAAATGTTGGAAAACTGATTTATTTGATATTCATGTCATAAATCTGTGAGACACAACATTTTTGTGCATAGTTGGTGGGACAGTATGCCTTGGTATATTCAGCAACACTGGCCATCTGAAATATAAAGTATTTTATGGCTTTGATCACTAATTATCATTTATAGGAAGAGTGTGTTTATATGAAGAGGATTTGGAGAAAGATGTGATATTAAACTGTAAAGTTCTCTTCCATAGCAGTCATTTGTCCTACCACTTATTAACAATTAAACCATGTACAGTTCCAAGAATGGCAACTTGAAAATTGTCTAAGGAAGATATTCATGTTAATTATGTGAATTGAAAGAGGCACTTTTTTTTGCTATTTTTCTATCTTACAGTAATTGAGAAATCATTAAAAATCGGAATACAGCTCTATTAAATTTAGAGGAGGAAAAAAGAGACTGTATTAATATCCAAAACATTTTCTTTCTTAAACTGTAGTCTTGACAGATGAGATAATTAAATCTGAGTCTCTGTGGTGGTAAAATAGGTGACATGGAAGGAAAACAAGGAGATGCGATATATGGTTAATTAATGGATGCCAATTACATCTCAGTCAGAACCCAGTAAGTGTCCTGGGAAAGCGAGAGGACTAGTTAGAAGAGGTGGAGTTGGAGCCTGAGGGGACACCACCCACATAAACCTACTGTCACCCCTCTTGACAGCCAGGTGCCACTGGCCTGGACAGGGACAAAACTCCCCAGATCCTCTGGGCACATTGCATGCTGGGAATCTGAGAATTCCAACAGCAAAAGCCTGTTGTCTGCAGAGAAAGCATGCTTCTCAATTTCCAACTGTCCGATTCTTTGCAAACTTCCTAGAATAAAAGGACTTGGTGGACAGGAGGGAAGTACAAGGTCTGGGAAATCTTTCCAGGTCTCAGACATCACAGCATCGTCCTTGTCCCTTCATGTCCCCATCCAAAGATTTCTCTGTCATTTTCTTTCAGCCCTTCCATTTGGCAAATATGCCTTTTTGTAAGAACCCCTCAGATTTCACCCTAGTTGCCTAATCACAAATTTAAGAAAAGACCAAAATGTGAAGTGAGCTCTATGACTGTTCCCTCTGTCATCTGTTCAGGTTGTTCATCGTTGAACTGTCCCAGCTCCTTCTAAATGAAGGAATGAATGCAGGGTGTTGCCTCAGGCAAGAAAAGTTAAATCAATTTATGATTTAGTTCTTGCTGTGAGTTGGAATGCGTTAATATTTTTCTACGTATCTTTTTGAGATATACGCACATATTAAAAGTAACAAAAAATTAAATATCCTCAGGATTTTCTTCTAAGAAATCCAAGGAGGTTTTCCTTTCATGTTGAATTTAGATTATTTTTGAGGAAGTAATACACCTCTAAGTACTGGTATGTGAGAGTGCACATTTGCAGTAATTTTGTTCCATTAAAAACATTTCTTTTTTTGAGTTTGCTTGTCAATTCAGCCACCAAGCTTCACTAAGCTTCGCTAATTTTGTGAAATTCGGAATAGTGTTTTGTCACTTTAGAGATAATCCCTGAAAGCTTCCTTCTTGCAGATGGCAATAAATCATTCTTTCCACTAAAAGCCTCGATGTCATTTGAAATTTATTACACAGAGTGAGTAGTGGACTTAAAAGCCATTTCACGTGTCTTATTACTTCAATCATCTAATTTATGGGTTTCAGCTGCAACTGTAGTTGGAAAAAGTATTTTCCTTCCCCTGATCAATATAAGTCTGGTTCACATTCATTCCCCACTAACCTTCCCTGCCCTATTTCGTCCACCGGCTCTCCTGGATTCTATAGGTTCTGCAGTCATTCTATTCTCCACTTTCCATCATTCAAGGAAATGCAGGTTGGAAATGAAAAGAAAGTGCCAACAAGGCTGATGTAGATTGACTAAGCTTTCCCAGCTCTTAGCTGCACTTGTCAAAAGATATCTTAGTTATTATTAGTTGAGCAGTCTTGCCCTAGGGAAGGGGAAGCTGTCAGAAACTCCTGTGTTTAATATGTACATCTCTGGCTTCATGGAGAGAGTATGAAGGAAGCCGATTAAACACAGATGAGGTAAGCCTAAGTAACACACACTTAACACAAAGAAGGATAAGGAATTGGTACTCTTTATTGCCATTTTGGAGGCAGGATTTTTTTTCCTTCCACAATGAAAATTAATCTCTGCTCCTACGCATCAGTCATTCTCATCACCGTGGTGAAAGGTAGTATTAATGGGTTGATAAAGTGAAGAGGAATGCAGGAGAGTAATAGTACCTTACAGCAGCTTGGGGTCTCACATGAAAAACACACCCACATGGGCATTACACTGATTGAATCACTGCACTGTCCTGGTCTAGACCCGGTCTCTGATTGCCACCAGAATGGTTGTAAAAGGCAACTGCTATATTCTTTGATTTGAAAATAATAAAAAAAAAGGTGTGCACCCAAATATTCTTATCCTGAGTTACCAATAGTCAGGGATTATCTCTAAAGTGACAAAACACTATTCCGAATTTCACAAAATTAGCGAAGCTTAGTGAAGCTTGGTGGCTGAATTGACAAGCAAACTCAAAAAAAGAAATGTTTTTAATGGAACAAAATTACTGCAAATGTGCACTCTCACATACCAGTACTTAGAGGTGTATTACTTCCTCATAAGTATATCTAGCCTTTTTTGACCTTACTTTTTGATTTGTTCAAGCTCATGGGGAAATTCAAAATCTATTCAAAACCTACTACATATAAGATACTAAGTGACAATTTCTCCTACACTCTTTATTACACAATTCTTAGTTAACATTGTGCAGGGAACACAGGTTTGCCTTTTACACCCAAATACTCTCTCCTTTTTCACTCTTTCGTCCCTCCCCAGTGGGTACCCTTATCTGGGTGCCTCTCCTTCCCTACTCTCCTGTGGCAAAACTCTTGGTTGCCTTTAAGACAGTGGTTTCTCTTTCTTTTCCTTCTGGCTGGGAGAACATCTTCCCATGATAGACGTGGAACCCCCTTGTACTTGCATTCTCATCCCCTGTGCACATATGACATGAGCATGAGACCCAGTCCTGGAAAAAAGGACTGGGGGAGATGTTCCTGGGGAATATTTTACCCAATAAAATAGACATGTGGGAGGAAATACCTTCCTTCTTCTCTGGATATGGTCATATCAGCCTGTGACGCCTGGGACTGCTGTAGCATCTTGCTAACATGCAGAAGGTGGCAGCCCCCTGGGGCCTTGGAAGTAAGCTGCCCTATTTCTGGGACATTTTGTATATGGAAAACAACATGTTTTTGCAGACAGCTGGTGTTTGGCAGTTTCGTCCAATAGTCTAGAATGTCTAGCTCTGAGATGATTATACCTATTTTTAAAATTTGAGGGATATTATTCCTTCTAGGTGGCCCTTGTTCCCTTTGAGTTAGATCAACTCAGTTTAAGTTGAGAGGTTAAAACAACAGCTCCATGATCCAGGTACAACTACAAGTTTGCTCACCAAAGACAGCTGTGGAAACTAAAGACAAGTTTCATATTCTTCATATGTGGGAACTTCCACTTTTTATTTTTTTTCTTAGATGAATTCTGCCACCAAATTTAAGCAATAAATGATTCCACAACTATGTGAAGTGCCGTGAGGCATGAACAAAGACTTTAACAAATTTGAAAACAAAAGTTGGTCTAAATAACATAACATATTAAACCTACAGGTCAATTTTACTTATGAATAGATGGAAATATCCTAGATGATATGTTAACAAATTGAATCCAGCAACACAGTAAGAGATAAAAGACCTTGGTCGTGTGGTATTCATGCCAGCAATTTAAAAATGGTTCAATATTAGGAAACATCTTGAAATAATTCTCATATTTCAAACTGGAGGATAAAATCATATAAGCATTCCCACCAAGGCAAAAAAAAGCACTTAACATTTTTTATCCATTTTTCGTAAAGAGCTCTTGATAGAATTGGAACAACAGATACATCATTAACATGATTTATGGGTAGATGGAGATCCTGATGGCATACGTGTAAAGTAAGAACTTTACACCCAGAAAAATGTAGACTTGCATTTTAATATGTGAGACCTTAGGCATGTCACTTAACTCCCCTAGATTTCAGAAATTTTATCTGAAAAGTGAAGGTAGTAATAGGTATTCATACATTAGGAGGATTAACATGATACAAAATACATGTAAATCATCTAACATATATTGGCTTTTGATAAATAGTTGCTTTTTTTTTTTTTTTAAATCAGCTATTCTGGAGATTTACTCACCCAAACATAGAGAAGAAAAAACAGAAAGCATCTGAACATACACTTAGTTGAAGTCAATAAATGTTCAATATTTCCTACAAATCAGCAAAAAGTAGAATGGATACTTCGTCCTAATGATTCTTCCAGATAAGATCTTTAATAATAGTGAAGTAAAAGGTTCAAAAACCTTCTATGATCCATATTGCAACAGAAGGTTGGCTCTTTCTAGTTATTCATATTGATGCAAAAGAAGATACATATTCTCATAGAATGTGCCTGTGAATTGCTGATTTGGGGTCCATGGCATTCTCCAGACCCCGGGGTATCATTCCTCTCCTGGAGTTGCTCATCCGAGGGGTCCCCTGCCCCATCTTTCTGTGTCTCTGGCCTTTTGCATCTCTAATCAAACACATAATTTATGGAAGGCTGGTTAAGCAATTAGCTTTTTTCTTTCTCCTGTAACTCTCTCTGGAAATTGCAAATTAGTTTCCATACCATAGCTTTGCAATTTTCCTAATTCTGTGATTCTATTTAACTCAAGGGCAGAAATGAGAGAAGGGGAAGTGGAAACCAGCTCAATCCAGGTGTCCATGTTGAATCTGAACATCTTCACATCTTTATGAAACCCAATCATATGCCTTTATGTTCCCTAAGAGGTTCAATAGTGTTTAGATGCTTGTTGTATCAATAAGTATAATCTTTTTTTAAGGCCATTAGGGATGTAAGAAACCAGGCTTCTGAGAATACCAAGTCTAAAATATGTCTTCATCCGAGGAAGAAGTTTAGTAAATTTCTTCAACAAATTTCCACAATATTGTCTGAATTTATTAAAATAAATGACCAGATTCTACTTTAATTTCTTCTAAATATCCCATAAATCGTCAGTGGGTAATTTATGGTTTTTATCTCTTTGTTCCTTATATGATGCAATGAGTAGGTCTTACAAAATTAACAAAGTATACTCTCTTGTTATAAATTGTAAAGTGTAAACTGTGCCCACCAACCAACACTTTTGACCAGAATACATTTTTCTCTTTTTGTTCTAGGTGCCCCATCTGTGGCATGTGAATTTAGCTTTTCTATATTTAAATCAAACTTCTCACATTTCTTGCTTATAGGCACTTAGGCCATAGATGCTCTTGTGTGTATGCTAAAATTATTTAAAATTATTTCTTGCTAAAAATTTCAAGCAGACCACATCTGGGACTATTAATAGAAACAAATTAGTGGTATCTAAATATATTTTTTCTAATTATAAATAGCAGGAAATTTAGGGAAGGCAGAAAAAGTAGAGAGAAAAAGATAACAATTGTTTGTAGTAATTTAGGGAAAGCAGAAAAAGTAGAGAGAAAAAGACAACAATTGTTTGTAATTTTACCATCCAGGGGTAACTACTCTTGACAGCTTGTTTCATTTGTTTCCCATCATTTTTTGCAATGTACATATGTGAGGTATACAAATATATTTATGCACCTATACCTGTCTATTTACAGAGGGAAAGATAGGAATAGGGACTGTCTTGGTTTTTCTCAAACAATAAATCCTAGATTGCTGTGTGCTTCACCAATTCACAGACACTCTAGATTACTTAGCATGTCTTTAACTATTATTTTGTTTCATTCATTTTGTTAACATTTTATTAGGGGCTCATAAAGTCATAGAAATCTGCCCAATGATCTTTTAAATCTTCTACTGAGTTAATAACCTATTTATCTGATTCTTAAGTTAAAATGCTTAGAATTATATACTTCCAGCATAAAGAAAAGAAATACTCTCAATGGACCTTGAGAGTTTGTTTGGAGATGTGCACATACAGTAGCATCATTCACTGAGTGTCGGGCAGGGGTGGGAGGGGAGGAGGAGATGGGAATATTCACACCTAATGGGTGTGGTGCGCACTGTCTGGGGGATGGACACACTTGAAGCTCTGACTTGGGTGGGGCAAAGGCAATATATGTAACCTTAACATTTGTACCCTTGTAATTTGCTGAAAAAAAAAAAAAGACAGAATCAGAACACACACACACACGAAAAGAAAGAGACACTTTCAATGCATTATATAAGGGCAGACAGATGTTTTACCTAATTCCTGAACATCAAGACCTCACAAATTTAAGAGCTGATGCTTAAAGATGATCAAGTTTGGCTTTCCCACTTTACAGATAAAATTGGTACATAAGTCAATTTCTAATTCTTATAACTCTAGTGATTATTCGCTGATAATTTCTAACTGAAATCCAAAATGCAAATTACAGTAAAAGAATGGTTGTGAAATCCTCTATTTTATGAAGTTAAAAGAAATCAACAATGATGCATTGATCAAGAGGTTTGTCTGATTTCCAAGGGGCTTTCTGAAGTAACACATTCATTTCCATGGCCATTTACCCCTTTCTTCTCTCAGGTTGCTGGACTCCAGCTTATGGGGACATTGACTTAGGAACAGAATAGACAGGGATAGAGATGCAGAGGAGAGGTAGTCATGTAGTGTGGCTGTCAAAGAAAGGCTGGCTGGAACGCAAACCAGGAATCACTTATCAGCCTGTTTTTTGTCTCTTGGTAGTATGGTAGTATGTTTATACAGCACTGTATAAAGAATCCCTCAAGCAGCTAACAAAAAATTTAATAAAAATTTCCTTTAGGTGAAGCCAATTTTTGAAAACTACCACCACTTTATTTGACATAAGAAGATAATACACTTTTAATTAAAAAAACTTTAAGAAGATACCAACTTTTGAGTGCTATCATTTTATTGGCAATAAGATTTTGTTTTTAATTTTGAAAAATATATGTATTGTCTATGAGAAGAACTAATTTGTAACCTTAAACATTCCTCATATTGTTAGTAAAATATCATTTTAACATGCTGTAATCTATATGTAAGCATTCGAACTATTATCACATATTTTAATAAAGTGGATACACTTCTCAGCTTTCTAGAATTTAATGGACAAAACCTGCAAAATAAAGGAGCTTTTCGATGTGTCTTAATTTAATTCATATCGTAGAGTCTGATAGATGTTCACGTTAAATCTTAGGTGGAGAAGGGACTTCAGATATGGGTTAATCAATCATATTCCTTTATCTTTCTTGTAAAACCAAACTGCCAGGGCAGTGAATTATTATGTAATCATTCAAGAATTTCATGAACATATGACTAAAAGAGGAATTTCCATCCCATTCTCCCCTAATTTTCTTTCTCAAAAAAGTACCTATGTTATATGACTTGGTCTTACTTCCTTCTAGACTGTGTGTTAGGTTGTTTGTGAAATACCCTCAGATGTTAGCATTAATGACAATAATACTTTAAAAATTAAAAATCCAGTGTTTGGGAACTTATTAAAATTTGTATTAAAATTCCATTGCAAATGACATGTAGAAAAGGCTTGCTAAGTAAATAAATCTTGTAAACAGGCTTTTAAATGATATGTGTTCCCCCAAATAATAAGCCATCTTCTTTCTGCCCGAGCAGTTTGTACCCTAGCCACAGGGGATTTAGCATGTTGTATTGTAAACATTTGTTTATTTGCTTTTCTCCTCTGCTGGACTGAGCTACATGAGGACCTGGACAACCTCTTATTCACTTTTTGTTCTTACGATGTAATAATATATATAGTGCCTAATACAAAGTAAGCATTCAGTATGTATGGATTTACTGAATTAAATGATTATTTTCAAGCACTTTGGAAATATTAGTAACCATTTATATATATAAAACCCCATAACTGAGTGAGCAGACACCAACCCTCATAAGCTGGTGCTTTGATATGTTAATATAAAATGATTCTTACCTGTTCATCACAGGTAAGAATAAAGGAGAGAATTTGATGTCAGACAGATCTGGCATCCACTTTGGCATTTATTAGCTGTGTAACTGTGGACAAAGTAGCCAATCACTATGAATTTTGGTTATCACATATATGAAATATAATTATTAATTATGCCTTACAGATTTATAAGGATCAAATGGATTAATACATGTAAAGGGAGTATAATGTTTGCCACATTATAAGCTCTCAATAAATGTCATTAAAAAATGGACATTCTATTTGCATCCCCAGGATAATTCATTTACTCTTTCTTTTTTCTTTTAATATATATTTTTTGGGAAAGGCTAGTAATTAAAACATTCAATTGTCATGTTAAAAATACTCTTCGCATAGGCATTTTCCACTTTGTATATAAAATTTACACACCCACATGTATTTTATATATATGTATATATACACACACACATATTTTTCAAATGGGACCATATTGTATTTATTATTATATTCGATGTTTTTTCACACTATACTATACCTTATACTGTATTCTTTTTAGAAGCTTCATGAAATTGCATAGCCTAGATGTATAAATCTTTTCTTAAACTACTGCCCTTATTTGGATATTTTGGTTATTTTATCCACTCCAAGATTATAAAAAAAATCCTATATTTTCTTGTACTATTTTTTTTTCTCTTTTTTTAAAAATTTCCAAGTATTACAGGACTATAAATGTTTTTGGTTACTTGAATGGCTTTTGTAGTGCTTGTGTCAGGGTTAGAAGTGTGCCCGTCACTCCAATAGTGTTCATTGTACCCATTAGGTAGGTTTTCGCCCATCCCCTTCCCTCCTCTCCCCCTTGCTTGATTTCCACTGAATTTTACTTCCCTCTGTGCATAAGAGTGCTTACTATTTTCCTATTTTTGAATTTTTAAAAGTATACCTTTAAATCATCAGATTTTCATCTGAAATGTCTGACTGGTAGAAGGGCTATGCATTACTCTATATCACACTTTTTCTTGTTTCATAACTAGTGTGTGTGTTTCAGAAACACGGGGAGGCCTTTTATTTAGTGGCCACATTGCTGTGGATTAACACCTGCTAGTTTGGCTTAGGTCATCAAATACATTCTTGTCATTGAATGGGTGAATTGCCTTTAATTAATCGAAACAAGATTTCCAGGATGATGTCAATGTGAATTGTGGTGCCAAATCACAAATTAGAACAACAATGACAAAAATTTAATAATGTAAGCATTTCAATAAAAACCAAAGTGAGTTCTTTTCTTTAAATTTTTTTTTCCACTTAATTTCTAAGTGTTTCTTCTATATGAAAGTGTATATATGTCCTCCTGATCATACAGAGGAAGGAAATCTTCCATTGTGTATTACGGTGTTTGGACAATTTCTTCTTTAAAATACCTACTTTAGAAATAATTTCTGTTTCCATATTGCAAACTCTTGGTTATCCCAGAAAATAGAAAAGAACTTCATACAGATTATTGAAAAATCACAGTTTATCAAAGAAACTTCTGTTTTAACCACTATATTCTAGGACCATTGCTAACAAAAAGGAGAAAGGAGATTTACATTTTCTTCCTTTCTGTGATGTATGGGCAGCCAATGGTAAAATAGCCAAAGTTCAATAGAATAATGAAGATGAAGCAAAGCTCTCAGACACTTTTCAAACTGAACTCAACCTCTATGTACCTTCACAGTGGCTGAACCAGAACTTTCCACAAGAAGATTTAGATTGATAAGCTTGGAAATTTGCTTTCTAAAATTCAACCTTCCAAATAGAAAATCAAAGGTAAAGCAGATCTCATACTGCATTATTTTGTTAGTAAAATAAAACATTATTTTTCTAGGGACAGAGTACATCAGGAACTTATGCAATGGACAGACAACATTCTACGAATGAGAAATTTTATGTCATAATCTCTCTAGAGACTACTGCAGCATCATGTGGCCTGAAGAAGTCTTTTCATGTGTCTTCTGATTTTCAGGAAAACGTATTTTTAAGCCACTGAAAGAGGGGTAACATTGTATGTTCTCCATAAAAGACTCTCTTGGAAGTTATTTTATAGTTTCTGTCCTAGACCCATTCCAAAACGGTTTTTCTTACTCCAGACAGGATTCATATCTCTTATAAAAGATGGAGAGACGGAAGACTGGTTATTCAGGAGTTGGGCAATGAGTTAAGAGATTAATGTAAAGGTCTTCTTTTTATCGCCAGAGTTCTCTCTACCCCTCTAAAGTTACAGGGCCCAAATTGAAGAATGGTTTTCCAGCAGTCCAAGGGATGTGAAATGCACCATTGATTGCTTCAAAATTGTCTTATTCCTGCAAGTGTATCTAACGACTGTTTGTGAGCTTATTATTTGCTAGCTATTAATGTATTAGTTGCTAGCTCATACTTGTAGAGAGAGAAAGTGCCTGGCAAACATGATATCAACTCTTGACCTGCAAGTCATCATTAATACATCAAACCACTTTTCTCTCTGAGCTCAAGAGCGTGGATCAAGCAGCTATTACAAATCAATCAGCACTGTCATAGTAGATAAAATCTGATCATCTGGAGCTCTAGATTTCAATCAGCCACCATATGCCCATCGGGAATAAAATGCTAAAGATTTCAATGGAAGTTGAACTTCCAAAATCCAGGAAAAATACTAAGGAGTGATCTTTCTGTCACCTAAAATTTTCTAAGCATCAGTTCTCTCGGGTAATAATAAATATTGGTCTGTATATTCTCTGACATCCTTTGCAGTCTGCAATTATACAAAAAGGCTAAGACATTGGGTCAAGAAAATATCCTTTGTGAATAAGAATAATTATAAGTGACAACCATAAATGTGCTGTTCAGCAGAACTTTCTGTGATGAAGAAAATATTCTGTGCTGTCCAGTATGGTAGCTGCCAGCTATTGAGCACTTGAAATGTGGTCAGTGCAGCTGCAACTGAGGAACTGGATTTTTAATTTTATTTGATTTTAAGGAATTTAAATTTAAATAGCCACATATCATTAGAGGTTGAGTATTCGTTATTCAAAATGCTTGGGTCCAGAAGTGATTCAAATTTCAAATTTTTTTTAGATTTTGGAATATTTATATATTTATAATGAGATATGTTAGGGATGAGATCCCAGTCTACACATGAAATTCATTTATGTTTCATATACACTTTATACACATAGCCTGAAAGTAATTTTATACAATATTTTTAATAATTTTTTGCATGAAACAAAGTTTATGTACATGAGGTCAGATGTGAAATTTTCCACTTGTATTTTCATGTTGGCATTCAAAAAGTTTTGGATTTTGGAGCATTTCAGATTTCAGATTTTTGGGTTAGGAATTCTCAACTTGTGGTAGCTACAGTATTGGACAGCGAAATTTTGTAGAATACTTCCATGGAAAGTATGTATCCTATAGTCTCATTGAGAGTTAGTGTTTTGATTAACACGTGTTTTCCTTTCTGTTCTAAGCCTACTTAAAATGCGTGATATAAAAAAATAATTATAAAACCTGGAATTGTGGCATGCTTTGGAATTGCGTGGAAATGATGAGTGATGTAATTTTTTTAAAAAATTCTGAAATATAAAAAAGTGGATTGGTCCATAAGAAATTATTCATGTGGACTTGTTCACAGAATAGAGACATATTTGTTGTGGATATCCCAGTCATTATAAATGTACATGCAGTGTCTCTTCACAAGTTGTGAGATCCTACTATTTTAAGTAGAAACTCTTTCTTCTGTGCTCTTGTTCTTACATCCTCTGGCACACAGTAAGAACGCAAAAGAAATTTTTTTGTTTGTTTTTTTGAAGAATGATTAGAGTTTGTTAGGTTCTGGTACCCATATGAAGTACCTCTTAAAATCTACTGAGGAAGAGAAGAAGAGTTCTTTAACAAATCATCACTTTCTTCCTGCAAATTGTTCTTGGCTAATCAACACATGGGAAGGAACTCAAAAGAAATAATAATACAAACTTCGACCCAATGGCTTTTCTTAGTATGTTTTCAACTCTTTCCCCCAAAAGTAACACCAAATTGTAATCAATTATTGTATTTTGTTATTAGGTTGTCTCTGTGCTGTATGTGTGAGTACAGAAATTCCAAGTGAATCTACTTTTTAACTTAAAATGAACTGGGTATATGTGTTGCCTTCACATTGGGTTCTTAGTCTTCAACAGGTGTTGCGGAAAAAGAAACTTAATGTTGGATGATCTTAATACTCTACATCAGGAAGAATAGTTCTGCAGTTAATTTTTTTAAGAGGTTATACATGAATCTTAGACTAGACCTCTATGTTCTGAACCTAAATGACAGTTTTGGAACCCTCAAGCACTGAGGCAGAAATTCATTTTTCTACCTAATAGCAACAAGATTATGAAAAATTCTCAGAGTAGAATAATCTCATATACCCCCAGCTCTCTATCAATTGAGGCTGTCAAGACTTATAAGTCAATTCAGAAGCACTGACTCTTATTCTTGATCATTGAGTAACGTATGGATTTTTGGCATCCTCTAACAAACCACCTTGGGGACTCCTTTTGTCTATAGTATTCCTGTATTCTGACCTTAAATTCCAGGACAAGACACTTACCATCTAGCTAAAAGATATTCCTGGTTGGTTTATATAGGATGTCACCAGAACATGTGATGATTTTTATATATGTATATATATAAAACAATATATTATCTTTCAAAAAGTCATACTTATGGCAAATAATTCATGTTGACAATAAGTGAATAGTTTGAATTTCTTAGGGAGTTTTTCTATTGTCTAAATCTTACACCTGGTATCAGACATAAACCAATATAAAATGTCACATAGTAAAATATATGCCCTTTCATCAACTTGTAGCTGTGAGTTAGGAAGATCTTATACCATCAAAACTTTCCATGGAAATTACATAATATAATTGGGCATTTATAATGACAGATGGCTGGAGAACCTCAGTATTTTAAATTGCTCTTACTGATTGGTAAAGGTGTCACGGATGACAAAGATGTCAGCACTGTGTTGTGGTGGTATTATTTAGGGGGCAGACTCACAATTGGACAAAAGTCTTAAAACAAGTTCATGGTCAGTTCAAATTAAAAATCACGGATCTTAATACAGTCATGGAACTTCTCGTCTCCAATTTTTACAGCAGGGATTCCTCAATTTTTGTTTGTCGCTATGTTTTAGATGACACTGTAAGCGGTTGGTGTCCCGGTGCCATCTGGCACATAATAGCAAACACAGATCCACTACCATATGGTGAAACGCCACTAGAATGAAGCAGTGGTTTCATTTCATCATAATGTGCTGACACATAGAAGGAAAGACAAGGCTGACATTATGGAAAATGTCTTCATGTTGGTGAGTTCAATATTGGGGAATGCCTGCTCCGAATCCTGGGGATAGCCTCAGTAAGATTTGAAGGTACTCTCTTGAGTGTATAGAGTTAGGATATGCTGTCTTTATATCTGTTATTTTGGTTGGTGGTTGTGTTAGGTTTCTATTGCTGCTGTAAACATTTCCACAAATTTAGTGGCTTAAAACAACACCTGTGTTTTATCCCATGGTTTCTGTTGTTCTAAAGTCTGAATGCAGTGTGGATCAGCTAGTTTCTCTGCTTAAGGTTTCATGAGACTAAAATCAAGGTGGTGGCAGGGCTGCATTTTTTTCTAGAGGTTCTAGGGGAGAATCCACACCCAAGTTCATTCAGGTCGCTTGCAGAATTTGGGTTCTTGTGGTTGTGAGACAGTGATCCCCGTTTCCTTGCTGGTTATCAGCCAGAGGCAGCCCTTAGCTCCCAGAGATCTCTCCGCTACCCTTGCTCATGGAGCCCTATAACTCAGAACTGGCAACAGATGGAGTGTCCAAAACTTCCTCACATTTGGAATCTCTCTAGCCAGAGCAAATTCTCTGCTTTTAAAGGCTTGTGTGATTAGATTGAGCCCACCCAGACAATTCAGGATAATCTCTCTATTTTAAGGCTCTTAACCTTAATTACCTCTACAAAAGCCCTTTTGCTATGGTAAAGGTACATGTTCACAGGTTCCAGGGATTAGGGTGTGGGCATTTTTGGAGGGGTGGGCATTATTTTGCCTACTACGTTGATTGTCAGGCTTAATAGCTTATTATTAATTGAAATTTAAAAGTTTTAGCTGGGCAAGGTGGCTCACACCTGTAATCCCAGTACTTTGGGAGGCTGAGATGGGAGGATCACTTGAGTCCAGGAGTTGGGGACTAGCCTGGGGACTAGCATAGTAAGATCCTGTTTCTACAAAAAATAAGAAAAATTAGCCAGAAGTGGTGGCATGCACCTGTAGTCTCAGCTACTCGGGAGGCTAAAGTAGGAGGATTTCTTGAGCCGAGGAGTTGGAGGCTGCAGTGAGCTGTGATGACACCACTGCACTCCAGCCTGGGTGACAGAGTCAGACCTTGTCTCAAAAAAAAGAAAAAGAAAAAAGTTAGTTTTGTTTCTTTCTGTATATCTGCCTCTCTCTGTTTCTCTCTCTTTCATTTAGATATTTGGAATACTGAAAGAAAAGAAAAGCTTTTCTTTTTCTTTCTATAAATTTATTCTCTCACAATTTCCTATTCAAATACAACTTGTATGTTTGTTATATCTGGATACTTGAAAAGCATGGTTTCTCTGAAATAACAAATGCTTCAAGGCAAAGGAAATGATACATTTAATGTGATTAACTAAAAATTCCATTGGATGTGAAGGTGATTCCTTTATTCATCCATTGTTATAGTTTTTAATTTTTTTAAAAAATAGAACAAATTTAGTAAAGGCTTCCATATTTGTAAAAATCACCAGGTGTTAATTGCCTTTAGGCATGAACTATGAGAACTGCTTAAATTCCTATTTATAATAGTTATTTCAGTGTCAACAAAGTCTTAGCAATTAGTACAGTGCCAGGTTAAGTGTAAGTAAGTAGATAAAAAACTTGTTCGATATGATTCCAGTAACATTGAAACAGTAGAACATTGGCAAATTTTTTTCAATTCAGTCTATGCTAATTAGTCTATTCAGGCTTTCTACTTCTCCTTGGTAATTTATATTTTCCTAAAAATTGTCCATTTCATGCAGGTTTTCAAGTTTATTGGTAATTTTCAAATACCCATTATAACGTTAAAATAGTTTTACCTGTAGTAACACTTATTACGTGTATTTTATTTATTTTAAACTTATTTGTTATTGTTAGTTCAAGATTTTTAAAATATACTTTCAAAATATTTTATTCCTGTTTTATTTAATCAATTCTGTTTTTTGTATACTTATTATCATTTTGAGGTTTCTTTACTTTTTGCTTTTCTTTGAGTTTATTTTGTTATTCTTTTTCTAGCATACTCTGTAGAAAAATAATTTATTTAATATCTTTTATTTTAATACACAATTCTATTTATTTTAATAAATGATTTAAAGTTTATAAATTCCCTTGAAAACTGTTTTGTCCTTACCCCACTGACTTTGAAATATAATATTTTTGTTTTGCTCCACTTTTTTCCTCCTCTGGTTTAAAAGCTATATGTTCAATTTCTATCCTTCTATTGTTACCTTCGTATTTTTAACACACATTATTAAGCTTAGAGTTTTCTAAAAAAGTCTTGTGTTACTCAGTTACTTTCTAATCCCATTGTAGAAAATATAAATGCTAGAATTTTTTGTTTTTACTGTTAAATCTTGTCTTTTTTTTTTTTATTTCAGCATATTTCGGGGATACAAATGTTTAGGTTACATATATTGTCTTTGCCCCACCTGTGTCAGGGCTTCAAATGTGTCCATTCCCCAGATGGGACGGTGTGCACCACACCCAATAGGTGTGAATATACCCATCCCCTCTCCCCACTCCCATCTATCCAACACCCGATGAATGTTATTACTATATGTGCACTTAAGTATTGATCAGTTAATACCAATTTGATGGTGAGTACATGCGGTGCTTGTTATATTTTTGATTCTGGAGTTCCATTCACAAACTGCTCCCACTGCCCACTAAAAAAAAATCCTAACTAACCCATGCTATTTTAATTTCAACTAATTGTTCAAATATTTTTGTTTATTCAGATATCGCCAATAGGTTTTTACTGCTTATATATTACTTGCTATTGAATTATTTGTCTAAGAACTCTTCCTTTTGGGTTTATTTTTCTTTTTGTTAAAACATTTCTTTTAGAAGTTTACTTCTGTGGGAGTCTATAAGTAGTAAGATCTCTGACTGCTTTAACATACACTTATTTTACTTTTACTCTTGAATAGTTTAATTTTATTTCTGAAGTCTTATTGTATATTGAATTCAAGGTTTAAATTGTTTTCTCTCTGAAATGAGAAATATTTTACCATTGCTTTCTTGCCTTCTGTGGTACTGATAAGACATCTGATGTCATTCTGATTCTTGTTTTTGAAGCTGATCTTTCTTGTTTCTCTGTAAGATTTTATAGTCTTCTCTGTGTTGTTAAGTTTGTGCTCATGGTGTTATGAGCGAGGTTTTATATTTATTTTCCTTCTTTGCACTCAGTAAGCATCGTCATTCTAAAAATGCATGTTTTTTTCTTCGAGTTCTAGGAAATTTTCAACCATTATTTTTTCTAGTATTTCTTCTCTTTCATTCCTTCTATTATTTGCTTCTAGAAATATCATTAGAGGACATCACACTTCTGGTGTCTATTTCAAATGTTTTAAATTTTCCCTTTGGTTTTTCATCTTTTATCCTTTTGTGCTATATTTAAAATAATTCTTCAGTCCAGTCTTCCAAGTGACTGATTCACTCTTCAGCTATTAAAACCCTTTACCGAGATTTTATTTTAAGGATTTGGACACATGAATTGGGGCTAATTATAATCCGAGGTTCATGATACATCAACATCATTGCTCTGGCAAGTTTCATTTTTTATTTTATTTTTTAATTTTCGTCCTTGAATATACTACCAATGTCAATAACTGAGATATATGCAACAACTTCCACATGTATGTATACATTCCTCCCTTATTTTATCTCTGTGTTTCTCCAATCCAACTGTCCTAAATTTTGCACTTAATTTTATTTGCTTTTTTAAAGTTTGATTACGCACAGAGACATATGCCTCAAAATAAAGGGTTTAGTCTTGCTTATTTTTATACTTTATTGAAAGAGTATATGTGTAGTCTTCTAGTACTTTCTTTTTTCACTCATTGTTAAGATTCTGAGATTTATCCATTTTGTTCTATCTGTAGGCCATACTGCTGGGTAATATTCCATTATATGGAGACAATCTAAAAAATACTATGGCAACCACATTCCCATGCCTTTCCTCACTCCTTCTACCCTTTATAGACCAGAACTTTACACCCAAACCTTTAAAACCACCAGAAAAAGAAGAAAGAGAACTTTGAAACAAAGAACTTTTAAAATAAAATGCCTCAAACACACACATTTTATGTATTGCAGATTGATATAATAATTATCTAGTAGATGCACTATAAAATGTAATAACAATAAACTAGCTAATCTTTGGTTCATTTGGCAAACATTAATAGCGCATCTACTATGTGTTGGACATGATATTAATAATAGGCACTGTGGATATGGTACAGAATAAAACAGATGAAAGTCCCTATCCTTGTGGAGATTTCATTTTGGGAATGGGAGAATGGGAGAGGAAAAAAATACATTTTATTATATGTCTGTATCACAATTTATCTATTCTCAGGTTAATAGTTAATGAACAAAAGATTATTTTTATTTTTAAAATTTTTAAAAATACTCTACTCAGAGTATATTGAGTAGAAAGGGATTTAATACAGAATATTAGAGGCTTACACAATTGTTGGAATGGCTTGGAAAGAGAAGGCCAGGAAGACAGCTGCAGCTTGGAGGAGAGCTCAAGGTGCAGGAAGCATAGGGAAGCTACTGTCAATGGTCTCAGCTGCTTGCACTAGTAAAATGGGCTGTATTCAGAATTATCTGATGCCCCCGGCAAAACCCCATTTCTGCTCCCTACCAGTGCTCCCTGCTTTGTTCACAGCTGCTGCTGGAGACTAATGGCTCCTTCTTATTTGCTTTCTAAATTTTACAAAAGCGCTTCTCGCTAGTATCAACTAATCCACAATTCTGTTGGCAAGACATCTGGAAAATATAGTTCCTATGCTGTTCTGCTATGTTGGGAGAAAGTATAAAAGAGGGTGGGGATAATGCTAAATTGACCATAGAAAAAGTTAGTGCAGTATGTATAAGATTTTCTCTTGAACGTAAGTGGAAATGCTAGGACACAGGATACGTGCATATTTGCCACTTACAAGATGGTGACTAATGTTTTTTCCTAATTTATATTTTTACCAGAAATGTATGACAGCCTATTGAATGACATTCTTTCTACTATTTCATATTGTCTAGGCACTTAATTTTTGCCAATCAAATGCATATGAACCAATATCTCATTATGGTCTTAATTTGCATTTCCCAAATTACTGAGAAGGTTGAGTATCATTTGATACATTTATTTCGCATACATTTTCTCTTCTTGAAGTACCCAATTGACCATTTTATCTTAAAAACATTTTTTTTTTGTTGTGTTTGCTCTTTGTCTTATTAATTTTTAGGACTCCTTTAAATGATCATTATTGACATAAGATTTCCGGCTTCCAGTAATAGCGGAGTAGCTTGTATTAGACTAACCCTCTCGCTGCTAACAATTGTAAACTCTGGACAACAAAACAAAACAAACAATTTATTGGAAAGCACTAAGAAAGACAAAAACCAGACATAAACTGTTTAAGATACGACCCTTGAAAGAAAGTACCACAGTGAGTGAGATCCACATTCATCCGGCTTTTCTTCCAAGGGCAATCTTCCATTTGCACAACACAGCAAGGACAGAGGTCAAGAAGAAACCAATCTTCTTATTGGGATGTGAAGTCAGAGGTCAGAGGCAGGCATGGCTACACTACCCAGAAATTGAGGGATTAAATCCCAGAGAGGAGGGAACCACAGTTGGGGAAGTCCCCCAATCTGCATAGAGACTTCAGTCATATTTTTGGTGGGCTTTCTACACTGCATATGCATAAGGTGAGATTCAAAATAGCTCAGGAATGAACAACACCTGGAAAGCTGAAAGGATGAGCACAGATTTCAACAGCTGTCCATAGCTGGGAAGATAGAATTTGGAATTAAAAACCCTTCCAGGTTAGAGGTGCTTTATATACAATTTGGACTTTTCAATGAAACCTCAAAATGGACATGACTAAGGTCTAAGGATCACATCATGGTACTAAGAGATATAGACAAAGCTAAAACAGACCTGCTTAAACAAAGCCCAATGCCAAGTTCCCACAAGATCAAGGTGCTCTGCCAGGAATTTAACTGTCTGCTAGAAAAAAAACTCAACAGTTTTTCAGAGAAACACGACATAATCCAGAATTTTTGTAGTGAATCTTTCATAATGTCCAGTATACAATAAAACATTGCAAAGCATGAGAGAGGGGGGGAGGCAGAGAGAAAGAAAATAATCAATAGAAACAGGCCACAGATGATCCACATTTTGGAATCAGCAGATAGGAACATTAAAATGACCATGCTAAATATTTTAAAAATATGCAGAACAAGATGGATGAGGAGATGGTGATTTTCAAGAGAGACAGAGAATTTCCAAAAAGAACCCTCCCAAAACATTCTGGCATTAAAAATACAATATCAAAACCAAAAATTTCTCAGATGAGATTAACAGCAGATGAAACACTACAGACAAGAGGATTCAATGAAGTTGAAACCAGGCCAATAGAAATTATCCAAAGTGAAGAACAAGCATTTAAAAAAAAAAAAAGACTTGAAAAATTGTCTTAATAACCTGCGGAAAGTATAAAGAAATATAAAATTAGTGTAAATGAAGTCTCAGAAAAAGAGGTATCTAGAAAACATTGACTGAAATTTTTCCATATTTGAATGAAAAAAGTACCCCATGGATCCGTGAATCTCATCAAATCCCAAGCAGGATAAAAGACAAAGAAAATGATTTTTAGACAATGATAATTAGCCTGCCAAAAATTAAGATAAGAGATAAGAAGACATAGTAAAAGAATTCAGAGGAAAAGTAAGTATATTACATTCTCATTTTTCTATCAAGTTTTGGTCTTTTGTTTCTCCCATTTTAAGAAATTTTTCTATATTGAGGATATTAACCCTTTGTCTGTGGTACAGATTGTGAAATATTTTCTCCCAGTTCATCAGTTGTCTTTTGACGTTATTTATGGTATCTTTTTCCTCCTAGAATTAAAAAAAAAAAAAGTATATATTAAATTCATCAATTTTTTTAATCGTCTTTGGATTTTGCACACAAAATATTCTACGATAAAGACATCTGCACCCGAATGTTTATGGCAGCACAATTCACTATTGCAAGAATGTGGAAACAACCCAAGTGCCCGTCAATTCATGAGTGGATTATTAAAATTTGGTATATGTTTGCAATGGAATATTACTCAATTATAAGAAACAACAGTGATCTAGCACCTCTTATACTTTCCTGGATTAAACTTAAACCCATTATCCAAAGTGGGGCACCAAAAGAGCAGAAGAGCGGGATCCATTTGTACTCACCATCAAATTGGTACTAACTGATCAACACTAGGTTGATCACATGGCAGAAATACTCTCTAGGGATTAGGGGGATGGGGGGGCAAATCTACAACTAAAGGACATGGGGAGCACTAAAGGGAGGGAAGGGCATGCCTTTAACCCACATTTGGGTGAGGCAAAGACATAAAGTGTAACTACAATGTTTGTACCCTCACAAAACCCTGGAATAATAAATAAATAAATAAAAGTATATATTAAATTCATCAATTTTTTTAATCGTCTTTGGATTTGAGTCAGGGAAAGCTCTCCTGCACACCAAGATTAAAGAAGATTCATTCATGCTTTTTTTCTAGTATTTGTGATTTTATTTTTGTAGTCAGATCCCTAATCCAATTAGAGTTTATTCTTGTCTATTGTGTGAGATATGGGTCTAATTTTATCTTTTGTCCAAATGACTACCCATTTTTAAAAATGACTTCTACAAACGTCTATCTTTACTCCCAATGATTTGAGATAATATCTTGGTCATATACTAAATTTCCATATATATTTGGATTTATTTCTAGACTTTCTATCCTATTCCACTGATTTATTTGCCTATTTCTGTGCCAGTACCACAATATTTTAACCATAGAGTCTTTATAGCATGTTTTCATTGTCTGATAGGGCTAGTTCTTCCTTGTATTTTTTCTTTCCTATTGTTTTCCTCGCTATTCTTGCATTTTTTATACAAATTTTAGTATCAACTTGTCTAACCCCTTACAATTGTTTTTTGGTATTTTTAT
Source organism: Propithecus coquereli (assembly GCF_000956105.1). NCBI lineage: Eukaryota > Metazoa > Chordata > Mammalia > Primates > Indriidae > Propithecus > Propithecus coquereli. Next base: position 7,680,599 of record NW_012137303.1, read on the forward strand.
TGAGATTGCATTTAATTTATAAATTAATTTATGGAAAACTGACATCTTTACTACGTTGAATCATCATATCCAAGAAAGGGGCTATCTATCCATTTTTTCAAACTGACTTTTGTGTCTTTCAGAAATGATTTGAAGTTTTCATCATATAAGTTTTGCACATTTCTTGTTAAATGTAATCCTAAGTATTTAATCTCTTTTTTTTTGCAATGGTAAATGAGCTTCCTTCTCTTTCGTGTAAATAAAGGCTATTGATTTTATATTCTGACATAAATTCTTTTATAATTTAAGTTGGTTTTATCATTGATTCTCTGAAGGTTTCTAGGTATAATATCTTACCATGTGCAAATAGAGATAATTCTACTTCTTCTTTATCCATTTTTATGTCACTAATTGCTTAATCATGTTGGTTATTAGTCTAGCACACTATTGAATAGCAGAGATAGTGAAAGGACTTACCTTGTTCCTCATGTAGTGTTTTCCCATTAAATAAGATTCTGGCTTTAGCATGTACATATGTCTACCTATTTCCATCTCTACCTCTATCTCTGTGTCTATCTCTGTCTCTACACAGACAGAGATGTTATTAAGTTATGAAAGTCTGTTAATTCCTATTTTCTTCAGTGTTTTTTACATTAATAAATGGGTGTTAAATTTGGTCAAAGATTTTGTCAGCATCTATGGAGAGTCTCATGTTTTCCTTCTCATATTTATCAATATGATGGACTATATTAATATAGTTTCTAACATTGCACCAACTTACATTCTAGGCATAAAACCTGCTTGATCATTCTGTATTACTCTTTTAAATTGGTTTTGGATTCTGCTAATGTTTTGTTTCAGTATATTTGCATTGACATTCATTAGTCATATTGATCTCTGCACAATCTCGACACAGTCTTTACCTGGTTTATCAATTTGTATTATATTTACTTCAAAAAAGGAATTTGGGAAGTTTCCCTTCCTTTTCAATACTCTTGAATAAATCATACAGCTTTAGGATTATGCGGTATTTGAAGCTTTGATGAAGTACCGCAGTGAAACTGTCTGGGTCTGGTGCCTTTTGGTATGGTAGCTCCTTATAATTTTCTCCATTTCATCCATGGAAATTATGATACCAGTTTAAGGTTTTTTTGTTTGTTTGTTTGTTTGTTTACTACAATGCCTTGCTGTGGGGGGCAGAAAGAAGGGAGTATGAAAAATTGTACAGTGGTATTTGGTGAATTTTCTCTTTTTACTCTTGGTTGTCATTTTGGCATACTCTGCCTTTAAGTAATAATGGGACAGTTAATTTTTTTGTGTTAACTTGCCCGGGCTACGAAATGCCCAGGTATTTGGTAAAAATTATTCTGGGTATTTCTGTGAGGGTGTTTTTGGAAGAAATTAACGTTTAAATTAGTATAGTGAATAAAGCATAGTCCCTCCCTAATGCAGGTGGGCACCCAGCATGGCTGTATTTGGAGGAAGGAAATAATTAAGGCTAAAAGAGATCAGTAAGAGTGGGGCCTATATCCAATAGGCTTAATTTTCTTAGAAGAAGAGACACCAGAAAGCTCTCTCTCTGCTAAGAGTAAAGGACACGTGAGGGGAAAGCAGCCATCTGCAACCAGGCAGCCTTCTCCGGAAAACGAACCCCACCAGACCTTGATTTTGGACTTCCAGGCTCCAGAACTGTGAGCAATAAATTTCTATAGTTTCCTGCGATTCCCAACCCCAAGGGCGTGGACTGGTATCAGTCTGTGACCTGTTAGGGGCCCTGGGCCGCAGAGCTCCACCGCCATCCCCTCTCCCATCTTCTGTGAAATTTAGGAAGGGGTTGGGGGTTGGCACACAGTGGGAGATGAGCGGTGGGCCAGCAGGCCAGCAGGGGAAGCTTCATCTGTATTTGCAGCCACTCCCCATCGCTGGGATCACCGCCTGAGCTCTGCCTCACCATCAGCGCCTGAGCTTTGCCTCGTGCCCACACCCCCGCCCCCGCCCTCTCCTACCTCTCACTCCCCATCCCCCACCTGTGGAAAAATTGTCTTTCGTGAAACCAGTCCCTGGTGCCAAACAGGTTGGGAACCACTGGGCGTGCGGTGTTTTGTTATGGCAGCCTGAGCAGACTGATACAAATTGTGACAGCTTGTTTTTGTGTAGAATTTTTCTAGTTACATATTTGTTTCATTATATTTAGGGAAGAAAATTCTGGGAGATTGATAATTACATAACTGCCATTGCCTTTAGCTATGAGAGAACTAACACATTTATTAAATTCAGTGTGATTGATTTTTTAAAAACAATTTCTGAGTGTAGTCCATTTGGTTATCTTGATTCTTGATATATTTGGACTTTTTCAGTTAATTTCTACTTGTGCCATTTCTCTTTTCTCTTACCATTTTTGGATTGAAGATTTTGACTTTTTTTCTTATTCAGTTTTTCCTCTCATTAAAATTTACATGCTCTACTTTTAATCTATTATTAATTGGTGTTGAACTGTTACCATGCATACTTAACAAAATTAAAGTTAAACAATATATTTCTTTTCATCCTAAATAAGACAGGATCTTGTCCTTTTTTCTCTGCATTCAAGATATTTTCTTGGTCCTCAGTATTTTCTAATTTTACTAACATATGTCTTAGGGAATTTCTTTTGATTTATCCCATTTGAGACAAGTTTTGCTTACTAGATCCACAGATTTATATTATTTTTTCCTTTCTGAGAGATTAAATATTGCCTTTATCCTTTCCTGCATACTATCTTTGTGGGTCTACAAGTAGATTTATGTTGGTCTTTATCATTCTACCCTCCAATGTCTCTTAACATCTTTTTTATATTTTTTCATCTCCTTATTTCTTTTTGCTGTATTGTGGATAATTCTGGGATTTACTAATTCTCTATTGCAGGAAACTGATGTTTAACCCATCCATAGAATTTCTGATTTCTACAAATATACTTTTTATTTCTAAAAGCCTTTTTCCAAATAATTTCTTGCTGAACGCTTAGCTTTACGTTGAATATTTTACTTTTTAAAACATTTCACATAGCTGTGACATATATCTAACAAGTTAAACATCTGCAGTTTTTGTGAGTCTAAATCTGTTATTTCTTATTTATGCATACTGATGCTAATAGCAGTAATTTTGCTAATTTTGTTTGTAAGCTGATTACGTGCTCTTAATCATGGTGAGTCCTTCAGGACTAACATATGCATTAATATTAAATCCAATGTGACTCTCCTTTTCCTTAAACCTGTGAGGTTAGTCCATTTGTTTATCCCAATTATTGCTGTGGAGCCTTTTTCTATTAAGTTCTACTAGCCCCATTTTTTTTCCTCTTACTATTTTTAGATTGAATATTTTTGTTCTGCTTTACTTAATAACTTTTTTCTCTCATTCAAATGTATAACACTCTCCTATTCCTATCTTATTAATTACCCTTGAACTTTCCCCATGCATTATTAACATCACAAAATCTAAAGTTAAACAATACCTCTATCTGCATCCTAAACAATGCATAAACTTTAGAATACTTTACCTCTGTTTTCCTGCAGACTTATGTACTGGTACTGTAGATTTCCATAAATTTGTTCCTCTCTTGGCTCCCAAAGCTTTAAGTCCCTTCTGCTATAGCTCAGCTTCTCAAATGTGTGGCCTGGGCTCCTGCCTACCCTGGCCTTTTTCCTGTGTATTCCTAACCTGATTTGTAAGCAATCCCATCTCAGATGTTGGCCTCAGCGGCTTGTATTCCAGGCTCATGTTTATTTCTCTGAGGATGTCCCTGGAGAACTCTCCTACCTTTTGTAAGACCTACAATACCTCCAGGAGTGAGGTTTTTCTCAGAGTCTAGTTATTGTGAGAAGGTGAGTTTCCTACAGCAATGATGATTTATGATACATTGCTTGTCAAAGTTTTATTTTTTATTTCCATAATTATTCTTCTCATATTTAAGATATCTAATCAGTTTTTGTTATAAAAACTTTTTCTTGTTTTACAACCACTACTCTTGCTTGATAGTCTACTGTTGGTTTTTTATATATGCATTTACCTAAATGTATTCTTTTATCTAATAATTAGCTGTTCAATTTTTACTTTGTATAAGAAATTTTTCTAGATGTAGGAGAATATAACAGTGAATAAAACAGACAAAATTCCCTGCCTTTATGGAGCCAATATTGTAGTAAACGAAAATAATGGCTAACATTCACAGACTGCTTAATATGTGCCAGGTATTACTCAATAGTAATATTTTCCACATTCTGTAAAAAACAAATAACTGTAATATATCCATCTTTACTCATTGTCTCCCTGGATACCACACATATGTATTTTAAAAATCCTTTTCTGGTTGTTCCATTATTTCTATTTCTTCAACTTTAAATTCTTCCATAAGTGGATCTTGTTTTCCCTCTTTCATAGTTTAGATTTCCAGATGATTGGTGTCTTGTAGTTCTGTTTTCATTTTCTAAGAAATATATATGTAAATATAAATATAAATTTTCTAATATATATAAATTAAAAGTCCCCCTCCACCGTTTTGGCATATGGTGACATTGTCTCATTTGCTAAAACATTTCCTTGGGTTGTTGCAAATAAAGAGGTGCAGTTCAGTAAGTAAAGCTACTGAAAGTCTTTATAATTAACTTTTCATTCAGGGAGGAATTATAGCTAAGAAAATTTCAAGATCGCTGTGCTGAGTGAGGTGTCACAACTTTGCAGATAAACATCATTGCTCTTGCTTTGTTGTTGATTCTACTTGTTACTTAAACCTTGAACACTGACATTGGTGTTATTGCAAAATGGACCTTATATAATCCTAGGAATTCCTCAAACTTTTTTAGTCTTAGATGAATGAGAGGTGGTAAAATATTTTATTTCGGCTAACATTTCAGTTCTATTAAGTGCCTGAAATATAGAGCATGTTTGCTCAAGGCCTTCGGTACCAATTATTTCATGATAGAATGAAATCCTCTCAGCACGGGATTCCTCTGAAGTAGAATGAATACCATCAAATTCTTCAATGGATTCCTAAACACATGTTTTCATTTCCCTCACACAGATAATGGAAAGTGTACAGATCCCTGTGGAGCACTACTTGTTATTTTCTGTTCCTTCTTTACCTGAAGATGCCTTTTCAAGAATTTATATTCTGAATAGGAACCGCCAGTTCACTAAGTAGCCACCTCATAGTCGCACATTATTCCAACTGTGCAAGCAACAGCTGTGAACGAGAGAAATGCATATCATCATAGAGCTTATGGAGCTCAATATGTTAGTTCTGTTTATTCAAAAGACCACCTGTGTTTCTGAGGAAATTGGAGACGTTCCAAAGGAGAATGAAGACACAGCAGACAGTCATGAAACCTTCAGAGTTGTAAGCAGAAACATCATTGCTTTGGGTTAAACACAATGTGACAGTCCTGTGGGAAACTCGATTTCCAATATCTATAGCCCAGCATTTTTGGTCAGAATATTAATTAGTAATTAGATGGCTAAAATGCCCAGCTCCCTTTCTCACATATAGAAAGGGTATGAAATCATGACTCTCACTGTGAGGGGGAGAATACATAGATATGTGAAAGGAAATTCTCTCCGTTGGCCATTTTTTTAAAGCTATATTTTTCCATGTTTACTTTAACATTTGTGGAAATTGTTTTATTGACACTAACTACACAAAATGTTCTGTTTTCTCTTGAATAGATAACCACTCTTGTTTTCTCCAGGTTGTTGAGGGAAATTGTGTTAACTTGGGGTTTCTCAGCAAACCCTGCTCGTCGAGGATTTTGCTGTTACCGTGATAGTTCCTGACTTAAAAGGAGAATGCCGGAGAGAAAGGTCAAATAATGAATGAATGAAGGAATGAATGATGCATTGTCATATCTGGTGCTCTTATATTACAGGCTGCTGAAGAGGGAAAAAGTGCAAAATATGCCTGACAGGATATCTAAATTGAGCGTAGCCTAGGGGTAGGAAAAAGGCAAGCAGTTCCTTCTTTCTCTTTCCTGGTTGTATCCGTGATGAGATTGAATTTGAGAATGACACTGCCGAAACAACATCGAGTTGCTCTATGTGAACGGTGGTGGTGTTGGTGCGGGGTCTGTCTCCAACTTCCTTCTGCCCCTTTGCAGGCTCTATGGCAATATCGAAGGCATCCCCTTCAAAACTGTGGCATCGGCCCCAACCTAGCCATTGGGGTAACTTTTACGAGGCTGTTTCTTTATCTTTCTTCTGAGTGCACCTTAGGGTCCTACAAACAGCTTGAGATTATTTTACATTAGAGAGAATAGCTACTTGAGACTGAGTTGATTTAGAGGTTGCTTCTTTTATGTACTTCCAGAATACACTCTCTATTCTGGCTTGCCTAGCTTTGTTATGAAAGCACAGAAATACCATGGGGAAGCAAAACTTCCTAAACAATGTGACATGATCTCTGTCCGAGTTCTTTGATTCTTTGCACTGTGATGTACTTCTATAGCATTCCTTGCAGAATCCATGGACCACTTTTAAAAACAAGATTGGGTAAAGGTGCAGGCTATGAAAGGAGATATTAGATATAAATGTTTTCCCCTAAGAGTCAAAGCTACTCATTTGCCAAAAGCCAGTGAAACATAAAAGAAAAAAGAATATAGCCTCATTGGGGGATTGTAGTGGAAGGCAGAGGGCAAACATACACAAGATTATAGTGTAATGCAGAAATGAAAAGTGTGAAAAATTCATGGTGGCAAGAGGGAAAGCTCTCGGTTTCAGAAACGTGTTACATATATGTATTTTTTTCTTTTCTCTTTCTCACCTCCCCTTGTACTTTTAATATGAACTTCTTGATGCTGCCAGAGACACACAATGAGCATTTGTGTGGATTGCATTCTGGGCCGGGGCAGCTGAGCATTCTATTATAGTTGTGGCTAGCTAATTGGTAGTGAAAAGGAAATGCCTAGACTTGCCTATGAGAAATTCCCCAACTGTTCCTCTTGCAGCTGGTCTACCTGAGAGTGGGTTTATGAGCCAAGCTCTGGTGAGGGGTGGCAGCAGTGGTTAGGAGGTCCTGGCAGCAAAGTCCCCCTCAGAAAAGCATTGCACACCTGTGTTTCAGGAAATAAAATTTCCTTTGTTATTTTCTCCCTCTTCTGTCTTTGCAAGTGTAACAGTGTGAGTTATTGAAAACTTAATTGGGATCCTGTCTTTTTTGCCACCTGGTATGGTTTGGATGTTTGGCCCCTCCTAATCTCATGCTGAAATCTGATCCCCAGTATTGAATATGGGGCCTGGTGGGGGGTGTTTGGGTCATGGGGGTGGATCTCTCATGAATGGCTTTGCGCCCTCCCCAGATAATGAGTGAGTTCTTGTGTATTAGTTGACACAAGAGCTGGTTGTTTAAAGAGCCTGGCACCACCTCCTCTCTCTCTTGTTCTTGCTCTCACCACGTAACATGCTGCCCTTCACCTTCCGGCACAATTGGAAGCTCTCTGAAGCCCTCGCCAGAAGCAGATGCTGGTGCCATGTTTCTTGTACAGCCTGCAGAACCATGACCAAACAAACCTCTTTTTTTTTTTTTTAATAAATTACTCAGCCTCAGGTATTTCTTTTATAGCAATGCAAAACAGACTAACACGCTGCCCTGTATTTCACAAAAAGAATGAAAGGCAAGTTTTTCTCCCCTTTAAGCAAACATAACATAAGCAGATCTACTCAAAGGCCAAGGACCGGCAGCATTAGAATCACCTAGGAGTTTGTTAGAAATGTCAGTTCTTGAGCCCTGCCCTAGACCTACTGAATCAGCATCTCTGAGGTGGGGGCCAGCAATCTGTGTTGTAATAAATTCTCCAAGCTAGTTCTATGAAGTCTAAGTTTGAGGAGAAGTAGGGAGGGAGGAGATCATCTTTGTGGTTTGAGCCCATCTAAGTGTATTTTGCCTGATTGCCCCAGAGAGAAGAGGGTAAGAGGCAGGCAGGGGCCAATGCAAGGGAGAGGGCTGGATTCCCCGGCTCCCGCAAGGTGGCAAAGCACCCATTTCCATGTAATGCTCCTGCGGGGAGCAGGACCTCTAAGGAGAACCCGTGGGGAGGCCTGGAGATAGATCACCCCTTGTGTGTCCTTGAGTGGCAGTGAGGATCCCGGCTGCCGACTTTGGCTTGGAAAGTGTGGACACTGCTACTAGAAGCATCCGACTGTGTGAGTGTCATGTGAGCTTGGATAGTGAGCATCTCTCGGGGAGGCTGCTAAGGATGGAATCCAGAGGCTGGACATCCCCAGTGCTCTCGGACTGTGTCAGCTCAGGGTTCTCAGATGACCCCAGTAAAATGGAGTATATCATAAAAACCATTCATAGTCATAATAGTAGGAAGAAATATTATTCAAGAAGGCATGTCAAATATAAGAATGTGTTTTCTTCTCTCTGTCTTTACTAAAAATGGAGAATTCATGTATCTGACATCCTCTGAGAACTGCTCATTAGAAGGTGTTTAGTAATGCATTGGTAAATGCATTGGTTAACTAGCTGGCATAAGGGAAGACATCTATTTCCCTTGTTTGTCTCTGTATGAAAAAGTTTTCAAAAGCACTTATAGAGAATAAAAAACAAAATGACACGACTGACTGGTTTAAGGTTGACCTGCACAAACCTGTATGTGTTATAGTGGAAAGAGACAGGATTGGGGGATTAGACTTCGGCTCCCAGCTCTGCCACTTACTAGCTGTGTGATCTTAGGCAAGGTGATTTTATTTTTCTAAGATTTGGCTTTATTATTATTTTCTAAGACTTCATTTCATCAGAGATTCCCATAGTTCACTTTTTCTCATTATAAATGTTCCGCTTGGGTATCATTTGCAGAGAATGGCCTTACTTCACCACCCAATTTAAAATATGTCCCCACCCAGTGCCTCTCAATCCCCTTACTCTTGCCATTTATCTGAAATTGTGCTATTTATTTATAAATTTGCTTGCTAATAGCTTGTTTTTCCCCCATGAGGGAAAGTAAGCTCCATGAGGACAGGAACTTAATGTCCCTTTGTCCCCATGACTAGAAGAGTGCTTGGCAATAGTAGGAGATCATAATAACTCACGCTGCATACACATTTGTTGAAGGAATGAAAGAATGAATAAATTATCTGTAAAATGGGTATTATAGCATATACCTTCTGGTACTCTGGTGACACTTAGGTAACCCAATATAGGTGCATGTACACACATGTCATTTCAGAGGTCACTTATCCACATGGTTAAGAACTTGGGCTTTGGAGTCAGAAAGACCAAGGTTTGATATCCGATTCTGACACTGACGAGTAACAGTATCCCAGGGCAGGTTACTTTACCTCCCTCGGCCTGTTTCTTGTCTGTAAAACAAACTATAACACCCGCATCATAGAGTTGATATGAGAATTAAGTAAAATAATGAAGATAAAAGACTTAGCTGAGTGCATAGTACTTAAGAAATAGTAGGTGAGTAAATGAATGAACTTATGAAAGTACTTTGAAAAAGACAAAAACCTATGGCAATATAAAATGCTAATATTGGTGTAATTAATAATAATAAGGCTACAGGAACCTTCCTATGTGAGATTCTAATGCCCATCTCCTGTTAATAGAGAAACATTCCCGGGAAAGTTTGTGAGAATCGTTCACACCATGTACTGTGAGAAACAATGAAATGACACAAACTTTCTCAACTCCATTTTCCTGTGAAAACATTTGTTATAAGCCATCTCATATGGGAGTGGAAAGACATCTCCAAACTCTGGAATGTATGCCAGATGACCTCTATTCTAATTCTAGTTCTGTCACTAGTAGCTTTGTAATTGTTGGCAAGTAATAAACTCTGGATCCCAATTTCCTCATCTTCAAAATATGGACATAGGAAGAGATGATCTTGATGGCTTTTCCCAGTTGTAAATGTTCTATGAACTTATTTAATCTCCTATAGTCTATCTATAAAGGCCTTTGAATTTTGATTTCCCGAGCCCCATTTGAACTATGTGCACGAACAATCAAAGTGATCCTGAGGCATCCGTGTAGCACGTCCTACAAAAACTCCAGCACAACTGGGCCTTCATTCCCTATGCCATGACTTTTATTAAGATGTTGTATTAAAATTGTAGGTTGTCAATATTTAAGGCACCATGGTTCAGTTTTATGTTTTGCTAATATTGGGAAGACATTAAAATATTGACAATTGTTATGAGGAGAATGAGGGGTTGTCATTTTTTTTCTTTTGCCAAATAAAGTTTAATTTTATTCCATGAGAGAAACATTTAAAAATGTTGCACAATCCAGGAGTTATGGAACTAGGAAATCAGAGTGAGAGGCGCTGCCCAAGTGGGCTCAGACCAACACTGAAGTTTGTTTCCAATGCTTCTGTATCAAAATCTGAATGTTAATGAAATGAAAACCAAAAAACAACAAAGAGTGTGTATAACAAGTCTTATACAATCACTTTCTAAAAGGCAGAAATCTTCAAAGGAAGCAGAGATTTCCTTGAGTTGCCATCTGCCTGACTCTTCTTGATTCAGAACACAAATTGCTCTGCACAAAAGGCTTCCTGGATGGCCACTAGCTCTTCAACAAAGGCTGAAGAAATCTTATGGAAACAAAGTCCAGTTGGGGGCGTGGCTGGCCTCTGGCCCTCGTAAGCTGCAAGTCTCAGCTCCTGGTTTGGCCGATGTCCTTTTTTGAGGGCACGAGGTATACATTTGAGCTCATAAGAATGCTAAGACCCTCCATGGCTTTGTGGATAGAGATGAACTATTTTTTTTTAATTTCTTTTTCCCTTCCTGTCCTTCTATTCTGTGATTGCCTGAACCACATAAACTGGTACTTGATTGTACCAGAGCAAAATTCCAATATACATACAAAATGATGTCTGATTTATTATTTAGTTGTGCAATCCTTATCTTCCACCTACATCTAGATTCCTTAAATTTCATTTTGTCTTCACACTTACATCAGAAGTTATTATATGTTATTATTAACCCCCACTAGAATCTTGAGTTTATGATCATAAGAGGTTGTCAAGAGGGAACACACCTCAGAAGCAGATTGATGAAGTGATTGAATCTATAAAGAACCAGCATAATGTTCCATATTGCATGGTTACGCCATATTAATGTGTACCAAGGAGCACCAAGGTGACAGAGGTCTTTTTAAAAAATGAGATAAGAGACTGAATAGAGCATTTTAATGCAGCCTCATCTCACTCATCTTCAATTATTAGAACTACATTCACTACTGTTTTTAAAAATGTGCATGCAAATGGCATCATTAGTCTATAATTAATGCTGCTTGTCCCTGGGAGCTCTGCAGTGGCCTCTGGATAACGTGAAGGACGCTGTCTGCTGCCCTGTGTTCTCACTACTGTTATTTACTGTGTGCAGTGGGCATGGGCATTACGTGGCTTCTGTTCCCTGCCATGCTTCGGTGCTCCCTTCCAATAAGCAGGCAATAAAGTCAAATTTAAAGAAACCTTGCTCTTCCAAAGAGGTCAAAATAAGTGCTCAGAGAGTCTTTTATATTTTTCTTGGGCATATCTGATGCCTTGCTAAGTGCCTTCCTGTGTAGAATGGAATCAGGGCTGTAGTCCATTTGAAGAAAAAATGTGTCCAACCACAAACAAAGGCTCAAAGTTGTTAGCATATGATTTTGCGTATGATTTGCATGTTAATAATCTAATGTCAAAACATACAGTCATCTACCTGTCCCTGTTCCTTCCCCTCCATTGTCAAGATGGGCTGATTAGTCTTATTAAAATTAACTCTTAGGCTTCTCCTGGCCTCAACTGTGAAAAAATGAAAAGCTGTTACAATGACACAAGATGTAAATTGCTCAGATTCTACTGGAAGATCCCTCATGTTGACGGTAAAAAGCTAAAGTGAAGAAGCCAGTTGCATGAATAAAAATCTCAATTTGTGAGGGGGGGGATTTTTGGTTGTTAATCTTATTCTCCAAGGTCAGAGAACTTTTTGTCATTGCCATAAAGCTTCAAAAAACTATTTCTGAGTGTTCTGTCATTTATCCCATCCAAATGGATTTATTTTTTAAACAAACACAAAGTTTATGATCATATGCATAAGAGATGTTCATGTTTCTAGACAACTAAATATTTCAGATTTTTAGGAATAGAAACAAAATGAAACACATCAAGTAGAAAATTTTAATAAAGAACATATTTGTCCAAAGATGGCATCCTAGAGAACATTTTGATGGGTAGGATGAAGGTTTATTAGTGGAAGGTATTTTTCCAAAATTAGTAGCAGAGAGAGACACTGCATCTGGAAATACTTTTTAATAAGGGTGAGATGTTTGATTTCAGAATCCAATTAATTCAGAAGTGATTCTTGCTCTGTCCTGATTAGATTTGTTACATACGACTGCAACACACACACACACACACACACACCCTTCATAATTTAAAGAATTGTATTAGCAATAATGACAATGTTTTACATTATTACTAAGAGATTTAAAGTTATTGCTATAATGATAGGCATTATGCAGGAATACAAAGAGACATAATGAAATCCCTGTCCTCAATTCAACTATGATCTAGCTGGGAAGACAAGTCAGATTCACATAAAAAGGCAGCTAAAATTTTACAGCTCATAAATGCATAAGAGTCAGAGGAAGTAAGTTATGGTGTCAGAAAAAGTTTTTCGTGAATCTCAGAAGGTAGTAAAGACAATTATAGTGTCATTTGTTTATGCATTCACTCAGCTAGTATTTGTTGAAGGCCTATGTATTAGGTGTTATGTCTGGTGCCAGATATAAAGCAGTAAGTGGGACACAGTTCCTGTTTCCTGATTCAATAATAACTAATGAGTACTTTAACTTGGACAGTATGGTGAGGTTTTGGAAACTCTTCTTATATTTGTGATTTAATTTTTTAATCAACACAATCTTAATATGAAGGCATTTATTACTCCTGTAAAACATTCATTTACAGTGGAAATCTTGCTGTGAGAGGAGATCTGAGGGAAATATGGAGAGTGAGATAAACAGAGGGCCAGGGACTGAACATTGTGAAACAACCAGGGATTTTTGATAAAGAATTATCCTCCTTTTGATTGATCCTCCATCTTCCCGCTGTGCCAACTCAGCCTGTGGTGTGTCTCTGCTACCTTCCAGTGGCTCAGGACTGCAGTCCTGGGCAGAGGGATCGCCATAAGAAATATCATTTCCTCTGGGTCATCCTGGGCTTCCCTTCTCGACCAAAAGCAGAAAATGTTTATTTAAGAGCCAGAAGGTCAAATCTTGACATGCCCTAAGAATACTAGATAGGATGATTGTGATATAATAAAAAATAAATATTCGGTCTTTGTCCCTGGTTCTTGGCACAGGGCTCCTACAGCCATTAGAATCTTCTGGGTGATAAGAATCTTCATATGCTAATGAGATGACTGGTGGCTGGGAGTCCCTAGATACCTTCAGGGTGGGACCTGGTCTCCAAAAAGCCCAAGCCGCTATTAGAGGGTTGGAAATTTCAGCCTCCCTCCACACCCCTTACCTCTGAGGAGGAGGAGAGAGGGCCTAGAGATTGAGTTCAGTTGCCAACGACCAATTATTTAATCAGTTATACTACATAGTGAAACTTTGATAAAACCCCCTAAGCAATGGGATTTGGAGAGTTTCTGGGTTGGGGAATACATTGAAGTGCTGGGACAGTGGTGCACCTGAAGAGCTGTAGAGGGCAGGGAAGCTCTGCACCCCTTCCCCCCGTACCTTGCCCTAGGCATCTCTATTTAGAGGTCCCTGGGTTGTATCCCCTATAATAAACTAGTAATAGTGGGTAAAGCACTTTCCTGAGTTCTGACAGTTGTTCCAATGAATTATCAAACTTGAGAGGGGAGGTTGTGGGAACCCTTGAATTTGTTCTTAGCCAGGCAGGAGTGTGAGAAGCTTGGAAACCCCATTGCAGCTGGCGTCAGAAGTGGGGCAGTCTTGTCAGACTGAGCTGTTGACATGTGGGGTCTGAGTCTAACTCAGGGAGTTAGTATGAGAATTGAATAGAACCGCTGGCCACCCATGTGGTATTGAAGAATCAGAGAATTGATTGACGTTAGAAAAGACAAGTGTCAGGAGGAAAAATCTTTTCAGTGGTCCTGGAGGGTGCTGAGTTGCTCTGATGTATGCGCCAGTTCCGGGACCTCCCCACTCTTAGCTTTCTATCGTGACATCCCCAAAGTCAACCTCCTCAAATGCGGAAGTGTTCATCAGACTCTGGGGTCATGGTTGTTGCTTTCCTGTAACCATCAGTCAACATATAAAATACTGTGGAGAATTCATATAGAATAGTGATTAGGAACTTACCAATAATCTTGATCCAGTAAAAAGTGTGATGGCAAAAGCCAATTCTGAGTATAAGGAATGAAGCTATGGTTTGAAGACGTGGAGACCAGGTAGACAGACCACTTGTTTGAGAAACATCGACTAAAAAAAAAAAGGAACTAGATGACCCAAACTATCTGCAGACATCCTTGATTTGGCAGACTGTAATTTGGATAAACTCTGTAGGGAGACTATAATTCCACCTCAAATACGTGGTCGGGAGCTATAGTGTATGTTTGATTGCCATAAAGTGAATTGACCTAGCTTGGGAAATACATTACAATTAGAGATTGCAGTATGCATAGAGAAGGCCATCAAGGTGTGTCAAAAATGAAAAAAGGAAAGAAATATTTATAAGCCTGTAAAATGGCAAACTTCAATTCCAACTCATAAGATAAGAACGCCCAATTAAACATGTTCATTTTGCAACTAGAAAGGTGAAGTGACTTTTATGGTCTCATGGCTAGTTAGTAGTAGTGCTGGTGCTAGAGCCCTGGGACCTCACTCCTCTAAAGTTTCTTCCTTTCCTCCCTACCACCTTCCTGATTTTGTGTTGCCCCCTGTGCTTCAGGCTACATGAACATTGACAATTTCATCACAAGCTTTTCTTCTCTGTGCTTTTGACCAAGATGTTTCCCATGCTTGTTCTCCTCTCTTCTCTTACCTCTCTGTGTTAAATTCCATCCTTCCTTTGAGATTTAGGTAAAATGCCCTACCTTGCATGAAGAATTTCCTGAACAGCCTTTCTAGAAGTTTTCTCTCCCACTGATCTGTTAAAGTATACTAATTGTTCTTGCATGGTTCTTACTTATGTACTGGTCTGAAGGCCTGGCCAGATTTTGAATGCCATTAGAAGGAAAGATGCCTTATACATTTTTGCTCTCCTTGCAGGATCCATTACATCTTTCCACAAAGTCCTTATTTTTATATCTTCTCCTTGATGATGGCAAGGGTTGTTTTTGGTCTACCTGAATTATTTTAGCGCCAGTTGATAGGAGTGGCCCCTTTCTTCCTTGGTACTACTGGTCTTCCTGGACCATCACCCACACACATCTATGGTACAGAAAGTAAAATACATGTGGATAAGGATAACAGGAAGTGAAGAGGAAATATCCTTAGTTTGAGTGAACTGAAGGCTGAAGTTAATTTAAAGCCTACTTAGTAAGAACTTTCTCTAGACATAGGCTTAGACGTAAGCTAATAAACTTCTCAGAACAAGCATTCCTTAAGTAGATGGGCTTTTTCTCATGCAGAACATATTTTATTGACTCCTTTGTGTGCTATATTAATACATTTAGGACTGGACAGGACCAAAAAAAAAATTTCACTGCGTTGGATTCACAGGGGTGTGTCCCAAGACTAGAGACAACCTTTTGCAGAGGAAGGAGAGAGTTACTAATGGGATGTGGTTTTAGGAGTGCAGTGAGGGTCCTCTCCCCCACCGCCAGTTGCTCCCAAAATACCTTTTCTCACTTGCTCATTAATACTAGAAATAGTACTAAAAAGCCATAATGACTTTTTAAAAGTCTAAAACTTTATATATAAAATTATGGAGAAAGCTTACATTAAATATCCCTAGGAGAGGTAATACATAGACTTAAAGTTAAGCCAATTTAAGGTAGAAGGTAGGAGAAAACAGAAACGAACTCTGTGTAAAAGGTGGTAGGGCCATGAAGAAGCGTTATAAAGAAAAGATAGCATGGGTGGTGGGAGCAACGAGAACTTCATGCATTTGGCAACTTTGCTCTGCTTAATGACACACACCAAGGGTGAGGTAATAATTCGAGGTCTCCAACTTTTGGTTCCAACAAGTTATTACATAAAGTAAATAAATGTGATTCACAGAAACTGTCTCTTTGTAAAACTCGCCCCATTTATTTGCAACCACTCATTCCCAGGCTCTGAAAGTTTTTTGCTATAGAAGGGTCAGGTCTTCAGAATGTAATCTGATTTTCAACCACGCAAGTAAAAATATATTTTCCTCTTCTTTGAGTTAATTTCTGAATTGTTTGACACAGTTATTTAAATGTAATGCAATAAGGAAAACTCCTAAATATGGAAGTAAGAAATATTTCCTTTCTTTTTCCAGAGTCAATAAGGGACTTAAAAATCTCAATTTAAATCCAAAGATAATGTAACTATCCAAGTACTCAAGAGGTAAAAAAGATGCGTTAGTTTCACATCCCCTACTCCATATTAAATTGTCTCATTAAAACACCTTGCTAACGTGAACACCATTTCACAGTTCAGCCACCTCCGCACACTCTGAAGCAGCTGTGCAAAGGTCAGGCACAGGGGAGCACTGTACACAAACCATGCTATAGCTCCTAGGACTTTTGGCCATTTCTGTTCACAAATTTCATGACATGATGAAATTTCCCTACTTATTTTGCCTCCCTTTTTTAAAAAACGGCCATGAAACCAGGACACATCTGGGAGTGGACTATAACATCCCTTTGACTTGACAAGCTCAAGCAGTTTTCCAGGAAGGTCCCTTACATTAAATGTTTTGGCAACAGTTAGATTTTTTTTAAAAAAAGATATAAAACGGAAAAACCCTACTCTCAAAGGCGAAGCTTTTATTCTTTAACAAAATGTTTCCTCAACCTTCTGTTTTTTTTATTTCCTTTCCTTCTGAAAGTATTGTTAGGCACATTTTAAATTGTTGCATAGTTTAAAAAAAAATTAGAGCCTTCTATTTCTTTTCCTGACTGAGCTTTGCGTATTTTGTCTGTACCCTGGCAGAGAACTGCTATGAAGAGCGTGGTCTTGGGGCTTGCTCCCCTCCTCTGCCTCCTGCCAGACACATTTGAGGTGTTCCATCCTTTAAACCTTCCCTCCAACTGAGTCTTCCACGAGAGGACTTCACATTCCTCCAACTTCACATTCTTCTTCAGTAGTTGACTGTGACTGGGAAAATAGGCGTACCAAGCATTTTGCATTCTCTGGATGTACCACACAGTAATTCTGCTGTCTGAAAACTCTGTAATGTCAATAATTGATGCACTTGAGAAGTGGTAATTAAATTAGTTAATTATGCTGGTAAAATTACATGCAATTATGTGACTGCAGGGTATGTTTAGTAAATTAGGCTTTCCCATACTCACTACATATTGTGGTGCCAATTTTGTTCCTTGATGATTAGGTAGCTTTTGATACTTCTTAATTGATTTAATACCTGGATCTTCATTAGCCCTTGATTGCTATGCTATGTATGTCTGACATTTTTTCTCTCTGATATTTTACTGAGATCGTACATCAGGGAAAATATATGTACGTGTTTGCAGATGATATATATGTATATGTGAATCAACTCATGTTTTCCATTTCAAATATTTAGTTGTTAAAATACCATCTCCCTCACTGCCCTCCTACCTTCTGGGAAATAGCTAATCCTAAGTGTTGACTCAAATAGAATCCAAGAACTTAATTCTTCTTGGACACCCTAAAGAAAAATGCCATGTTTACTTTGCTTCTAAAATATTAATACAAATAGTAGTAGGCAGTAACAGAAGGAAGCAAAAAAATCAGAAATTTTATTAATAGAAAATTTAATCATTTCACCTCTTTAAATAAGAGGCAATGATATTAAAATAAGATACTTATCAATGAGGAGTTAATTAAAGTTTATAAATAACAGAAACTGAAAAGTTGCCATTTCATCCTTAGAGGTTTATAGTCCATAAAGGCTTCTCACATGCATTAGTAAGCCTCCATGGGCAATGAGGTTGGTATTACAAAAGAAATTATTAGTCCTACCATGGGGCTTACAGATGGAACTTCTTGGTTCAAGATTTTGAATCCAGAGCTGGAAGGAAGCCTGGGAATTGCCTGTTCTACTTCCTTTATATAGTAGATGAAGAAATGAAGGTCCCATTAATGCCTCTCAGGTAGGTAATCTTGCAGCAAAGCGATGACCAGGTTGGTTCTGGAATTTAAGTCTTCTGCTCCTCTGGCTAGTGGCAATATCGTATACACTATCATGGCTGTTTTCTATTCAGTGCAATAGTCAACATCTGCAACTTTTCCTGTGTCGTATAACCCACCCGTAATGTGAGCAATGAGGCATCCTAACGTAAAGGAGGTTTCTGGAGAGGAAAGCAGCCTTACCAGTGTTAAAGAAATGGACAAGGGTGGCCACTATTTGGGGCTTCTGTCCATCCTCTCAAGCCAGGAATATGAACAATCTGACTTCCCTCCCCGCTGCAAAGCCTCTGCCGGTGCTACGATTCTGCTATCATTGGAAAACTACATCTCTGAAATGGAGTGTAAAGAACACTGCGCATTTTTGCAGTTGTTTCTATTTGTTTGTTTTTGGTTTTGATTCGCAGGCAGATGAAAAAGAATATTAGAGATAAATGATAATCATAACTTTCATATATACAATGCTGTACACTTTCCTAAGTATTTTCACATTCTTTCTCTCACTTGGTTTTGACATCCACCCTGTGGTGACTGACAGCAAGAATTATTTGCCTTTTGTAGATTATTTTTACTCTAACCCAGAAATTTTGCAGGATTTGAATAGTGAGTAGCTGTGCAGAATCATCCAACCTGGTAAGTAAGGACAAGTGATATCCAGTTCTTTTTGCGCCTTAAGAATTCTTTTTTTTAACAAACCCCATCTTTGATCTCCTCCGGGAAATTTTCCCTAAATTCCTCTAGCCTGGAGTAAGTACTCTCATAATACTGGTATATATCCCAAACACTGCATTTGTGCTTTGTTTTATGCGTGTCTGGTCACATATTCACATATGACATTAGCTGGTAAAATTCTTGATGAGAGATGCTCTGGGTGATTTGCTTTCCTATCATTAACAGTAATGTCAGTGCCCGGCATCTGGCAAATGCCCAGGCTGTAGTTGTTGAATGAATGAATGAATCAGTGAATATTGGCCTAGAAAAAAAATCAACATTCTTATCATTATCAGGTGACATTTAAATTCTTACCTCTGCACTTTCTCCCTAAGAGGTGCACATATCTATTATTAGGACTATCCAAAGTGTTTTTGGGTACTTATTATTAAATCTACATGCTCTAGACATTCAAGTGCATTTTTTGCCTTTTTTTAAAAAATGCTAATACCTAATTGAATATAAAATGAAAATGCTCTTAGGTTGAAAATTTTTATTTTATTAACTTCCAATTGACTTTACTCTTTTGGTTCTATCTACTCCAAAGGCATGCGACTTTAAATATAATTATAAAGCATATTGCAGTCTCACTGGAATAAACATTTAAGCATTAGTTTAAGATACCAGCTGCATTTAAATGTCTTTCCTCATGTCTTAATAAGAATAACTTTATACGAATGTATTCTAATATTTTACATTTAAATTAATGTGGATGCAAACGGAAGACAAGTAAAACAAAGAAATTTTTGCTAAATCTTACAGATATGTAATGACTTGGGAAAAAAGGGAGGAGTCATGGAGAAAAAAGGAGACCATTGGGGAATTTGAGGAGGCATTAGCAGAGTATTGGTGGAAACCCTGCTGTTCCCCATTAGCCCTGCCAAGAAGCAGGCAATAACACCACCTGTCTGTTTGGCAGCCACAGGTACCTGCACATGGTTCATGTTTTTTTCCTCTCCAGATTTCAAGATTTAGATTGGAGACTCAACTAGTTAAATCAACAGGTGAAATAAAATGTCGTGAAGCAAAAAACCACTCTCAGCATTGCTGTGTGGGGAAAGGGAGAGGGAACCCAGAGCTCTCTCCAAGCACCCTCGTGAGTTCTGTAGGAGCTTCTTGTCTAAAACCTTTTCTTGGACTCCAGGCTTCAGCAAAGCCAGCAAGCTATCCTGTCAGCTGGCACCATGCCATTGTAGCAGATGGCCAGGAGCGTAGGCAGAAAAGACACTAGGTAGGAGCATTAGGAATAAATGCTGAGGGCGAGAGCCCTAGGCACAATCTTGGAGTCTGTCTGTCCGTTAGTGAACTTTGAGCTCCTGAGCAAAGTGAAGATAGGGAATATTTCAGTCTACATCTTTGGCTGTTACTTTACTTCAGGCAGAAATGCCAGCATTGTTTTATTTGTGTTTCGGTGTTAGGTTTTCTACTTCACCTCTGATGTATATGGTGTGTGGAATATCTCAAGAAGATGATGAAAAAGATAGAGATATTCTTAATAAAACCATTCATGTTTCTAGTTTGCTCACCCTGTCCATTTTATTCTGCACACTCCTGCCAAATTCATTCTCTAAGGCACAGCTTGGATCATATCTCCTCTTCCCCACAACTTTTGATGATGATGAGGATGGTATTGATGATGATAGTAGTAATGGCTGCTATTTGTTAATCACTTACTATGGATATAATTTTCATACTTCATAGACAAGTGGGGCTCAGGAAAACAACTTCCTATCAAAGGTCCTATAGCTAATGAGTCAGAACTGGGGTCTGAATTTATTATACCCATCTGACTCCAGAAAGAGCCTTAACAAATGTACTCTGTATTTGCAAATATAAGCACATTTATTTGTCAAAGATTCTCTGGGAATTTCCCGGTTGTCATTAACTTACAATTTAATGAAATAAAAACTTTGAATTTAACTCAAAGTTTAGTTTAACTGAAAGTTTAATATTTTTAGTTTTGAGATGCTTCCCTGATACTTAATTTCTTAACAGAATATTTGTTCTGAGAAACTAGATTCAAGTTAATGAGGACCAAGATAAGTCATATGTCTCAACAAAAGTGCTGGATTGACCTTATATCATGGTAGAGTAGGTCACTATAAAGGAAATATTTCTTACCTATTTCAAAGAACTGACAGAGAGTCTGTTTTTAATCAAATGCTATATCTATTTGCTATGGACTTATCTGTGATTTTATGTATGAAATCAATAAGTACAAAGGAAAAAAGAGCATTTAGCATGTTTTTTTCTAGAGGCCGAGGCTCCAGTACTTATCTTTTCCATTCTTGAAACTCCGAAAAAAAGGTGCTAATAATACTAATCTTCCATATTTTTGATTCAAATCTCTTCTAGCCATTTCTCATTTCCAGCAAAGAAAGAAAATTTCTTCATATACTTGAGGATAATTATTCTCTTCCTATCAGTTAGCTACTGCTGCATAACAAATAATCACAAAACTCTTCGTGACAAACAAAAATAAGCATTTATTCTTACAGATTTGAGGGTAGGTTGAAGTTTGACTGATTGAGGCTGTCTAGTCTGATTAGGGCTCACATGATCTCTCAGCCTCCAGTTGGGTCAGTGATTAGCTTAGACGAATGCTTCTCTTAGCAATGGCAGAAATAAAAAAGGACAAGCCCAATCACTCCAATCCTTTTGCAGGACTTCGGTCATATTACTCCTACTAACATTCCGTCGGCTGAAGAAAGGCCCATTTTCAAACCCAAAGTGGGCAAATATCTTCTCTTTTTTTAGGAGAACATACAGTTCCTATAGTTAAGAATGATGGCAAAGGGAGGGGCGAAGAATTTGAGCCGTCAGTCCAGTGTGTGCCCATTCTTTATGGCATGCCCCCGTGCTATTCTTACTTGGCACAATTACGTCCTGGGAAGTTATGCCTTTGTATCAGATTGTTTATTACTAGTTCCACGAAAATGCAAGTCTCAGCTTTGGCATCCACTCAAAATTCATTGTTAAGAATATTTTAAAGACGGCATTTTCCTCTTTCAGGGCCATCTGATAAAACCCTTTTCCAGGAAGAAATTATCATCACAGAAATTGTGCTCATCTCATACTTAAGGCCCCTCTGCTCTAGCTCTTTAGAATCTGAATGCTATGTGTTCTACCCAGCCATGTATAAAATATGTCCTTTTGGCGTGAAGAATAACTTCCTGATTGGGATTGAGCTGAAATTGGCTCCTCCTTTGGGCAGAAACATAAATGATATCATACTTCCTGTGAAACATTTACATCTTTCCTGGCTACATCACCTGAAAATTTTGCTTTGTAATCATCTTCATACCCACTACTATTTGGGCTCGAATTCCTTTTTATTAAAGATCAAATAAGATGTTGGTAAGGAGAGAGAGAGAGAGAGAGAGAAGAGAGAGAGAGAGAAAGAGAGAGAACCTATATGTATGTATGATTGAGCAAAATATATTTATAATTAAGCATAATCTTTATTTCTATAATAACAGTGCTGTTAAGTGCATCCCATGTCCATTCATAAGAATTAAAACATTAATTTGTGTTTATGTTTCATTTTAGAATGAGTACACACACCCCCCCCAATGACCACTACTTAAGTTTCGTCCAATATATGTTTTAAATTCCCAATCTGAGGACCTGTGAGAAACGTTACAATTTAAGATCTTTGCTCACATCTTATTTTCATGTTAACCAGGCAGAACAGGCTGATTCAGACGTTTGGGAGCATCAGAGTACTTAATCTGTTACCACTGCTTTGCATCATATCATGTTCTAGACTTCTTAGGAGCAATCTTTATTTATTTTTGGAGCTCACAGATTGCATTTGAACGAGTCAGGAATATTTTCCAGCTTATTTTAGTGAACTTACTCATATTTTGCCCAAGTGAAGAAAAAATACACTGTTTCCCAAAGAGTTAGTATTAGTGCCATTCTAGTGGTAGAAAGTTATTTTACTTGATCACACCAAAGACAAAAGAAATTCACATACTTGTCTGGTTTTGCACATGCACATGAAGGTGTGGACGTGCCAGAATAGTGCATTTCTATTAGATAAATCAAGGTGAAGCTTTCACTGAAATCTTGTGTTTTAATTTTATGCCCCACGCCCGAATACTTTGTGTTTTTAGGTAATTCTTCCTCCTTGAGCCTGTTAAGAAACCTACAAGTATTACTTCACCTTTAAGAGCTACTTGGGTGATAAATATGCATATTTGAGTCAAAGCTTGCTCTTCCAGTGATGATGGGATTAGTTGCCCGGTTATTTGTGGTTATTTCCATAGCACCTGTGGATTCCAAGATTAGTAGTTTGTTTCATCAGAAGCATGTGTCAGACATTTTTATTAACTCACTGAACACAGGTGTTTCCTGATTATCTATTTGATTAACTATACATAGCAGCCAAATTAAAGCAGAATAAATAAGTCCTTCTCTGGTTACTTCTCTTTTCATGCCCATCTCCATTATCATACCCCTGGGCACTCTTTCAAGTAAAGCTAAATGGTTGGCTATTATCTTGTTTTAATTTAGTAGAACCTAAAATCACTCCAGACCTTTCCAAGTACGATGCCTATATAGAATAGTTTGTCGAGTGAATACATGAATATACGACTGAGTGTGTGCACGTATGCATGAATACTTTTAATATAAATGAACACCATAAACACTAGGACCGTGGATAAACCATCCCACTTTTATTTTTACTATTATTTTAAACTTCCCTTGCAGATACTATTCTCAAGTATTCAGAGACTGTTGGAAGCATCATGCATCAGGAGGGAAGAGAGATAAGGAACCTAACAAGAACCAAATCTTTCAGCCCATTAATCAAACCCATAATTCCCATTAAGGCAGGTAAAACAATGAATAGTGCTGCAAAAAAAAAATTACTCTATATCATAAGCATATTTAAAAGCTAAAATCAGTGGCTGTTGTTCCAGGGCACAGCAGAGATACTTCTAAAAGGCAGAGAAGTTTGAAGACTCTCATTAAGGAGATGTCGCCTGCATGCACAGATAAAACAGGAAAGAAAAATGTATCTAAAGTTCCAACAAAATGTAGCCTATATCCTTCCTCCCCCTGTGTCTCTGAATGATTCTCTAAGTTGCAATAGGAGTAAAATGGAGCTTGAAATAGACAAAATGGGACTAGAGCTTCTTTTTCATGTAATATCTTAATGGAATTGCTACTCCCCACCTTATGCATAAAGATTATTTGGTTTTTTCCTTATACTTAGGAAGAAGAATTTTAAGTTTCCAGTTAATGTCCTTATTTTCAATAAATACCACCACTATGTTTCTAGATACCCTATACTTAGGGTATTCAGAGGATATATTTATTTGGTTGTGCCTTACCCGGTTAGATTAGGTACCATTTGTAGTTGTAAGTTTTAATGAAAATGATAGCTAAAATGTGAATGAATGCCTCCTCTGTGGGTAAAAACGAAGCCTAGAAGCCAACAGCTACAGCAGTTAAATATGCGCCAATTCTCATAAAAAGAGCAGCCACAGGCAATGAAGGCTGGGCTGAATGCACAGAACCAGAAAAAGCCTCCCTGAGTCGCCTTCTCTGCAATCTGCATGCCTGCCTCACCCTTTACTGACGCTGCCCTTCACCCCGTTAACAGATGCTCGCGCCCACGCACATCCTATAGCCAAAATGAGAGCAAAATTTCTCTTTTTCTTTCCTTTCCTCCTCTAGCAAAAATGTCAGCTCTCTCTTTTTTTTTTAAAGTACATTTTATAAAAATTATGCATCACTATTTGGATTTCTTCAAATCACCATATTTCAGATTTCAGAGAAGAGTGATTCTTAGAATGATTTGCACTGTAAGCATGAAGGGTGACAGCCAAATGGCTCATGTACCCAGTTCACCATGTTAACTTTGAGTTTTTAAGTCTCCTAAAACTGCCACTCATTAAAACCCAAAACCAAGATTAAACCAAAACAAAATACAACATTCTCTATCATCCAGTGCCTGGATTCAGAACCTTCCTGAACTACCTGGATTTGGCCATTCTCATGAGGGAATTACGTAAGGAGTGGAAGCCTCTTGTTTTTAGTCTGCACCTTGATAAGCTTTATCTCTAAGGCAATGTGGGGTCACCTCCAAGCAAACTGCAATCACTCATTTCTTTCATCGATTCCATGAGCAGGTACCAGGTCCTGTGTTGGCTTATAAAGACTGCATAATGCTTAAGATATAGTCTCTGTCGTCAAGGGGTTCATGACGTAATGAGGGAAATAGACACAAGCATGTAAAATTATAAAATTATACATTTATATATAAATAAGTTATGGCAAATGAGTTATGGAGAGACAAAGATGGGGCCAAGTAATTCAATGTGGAGTTGTTGAAAAGGTTTCACAAAGAAGGTAACAGCTGAGTCCTGAAGGAGAAACAGTGATTTATCCAATAGAAGAGAAGAACATGTGGGAAGACCTACTGTGTGGATGGCGAGAAGTTCATTAGGACTCACATATAGGGTGGAGGAGACTCTATATTTGCACCATCCATAAGGTAGCCAGTAGTATGTGTGGCTACTTCCATTTAAATTTGCTAAAAGAAAAAGTATTAATCATTTAGTTCCTCAATAGCACTTTACATTTAAAGTACTCAGTAGCTACGTGTGGTTAGTGGCTACTGTGTTGGAAAGTGAAGATATAGGATATGTCCACCATAACAGAAAGTTCCATTGGCTGGTGCTGGTGCAGAAATCAGGCAGGAAGTCAAGGCTGGATATGGGCGGGGCATAGTGAACACAAAGGCATAGTTTAGGCTATGAATGTGGCTTTACCTGGAGACAATAAAAAATGAGGAGAGAAGAAGGAGCCCTCTGGTGTACATCACCATTTAAGAGGTGGACTCGGGAGAAGATGGTACTAGCAAATGAGCCCGAAAGGAATGGTGAGAAGAATAGAAAGCCGGGAAAATGGACTCCCAGAAGTCCAGCAAGGAGAATGTTCAGAGAAGCCCACAATTGTTAATGATGCCTGGTATTGTAGAAAAGCTCATGAATACTGAAAATTGACCTTCATACCTAAAAATTAGGAGGTCATGAGTGTACTATAAGTGAAGGTTGGTTAAATGGAATCGTGTGTGTGTGTGTGTGTGTGTGTGTGTGTGTGTGTGTGTGTGTTTGGGCTGGATGTGGAGAGACAGACGGTAGGTGGAATACGTAGTGTGATGAATTAGTGGCCCCAAAGGAGTGTGGCCCTGCTAACACCTTGATTTCTGACTACTGGCCTCCAGAACTGTGAGAAAATAGACGCCTGTTGTTTTAAACCACCCAGTTTGTGTTAATTTGTTACAGCTGCCACTGGAAACTAATACAAAGGGCATTCAGGAGACAGTGAGGAGTAAATAACGGGGACAGAAAGTTTTCTCAAATGGTTACAAGCTCAAATGTTCTCAAGGGACAGGCAGATAAAGTACGTGGTTGAAAATGAAAGTGGGAGAGGTAAAAATTGGGTGATTTTGAGATCACATGCCTAGCGTACCAAATCAACACACAGATTGCATTTCCATGTGTCCCTTCTTACACCCGCTGAACCTGCTGTCCACATTTATTGCAATCTTTCTCTCTTGATTTCCATTCTTTCTTACATACACAGCGTAGATTTTATGTTTATCCGTTTTAGCTAACTTCTCAAGGCATATTAAAATCCCTCGCATTCTTCTGACCTTACAGTGTATGTTTCTTGATATTTCCTAAACCTAGTTAAATTATTCTATTTCTCTAGGCTTGGGATAAATTCTGGTAACTGTGATAATTTTTCCCCTACATATTCAAGTTCATCACAACACTAGGCCCTCCCTACTGAGCAGCTTTGCTCTTATTCATCTCTAATTCCTTCTGATTTCTCCACAGTAGCTGTCCTGAAGTTTTACTCTTGAGATCATAACTCATCTCTTTCATTTGTCTTTAAATGAGAAAGTGGATATTATCCGACATGAACTTTCTCAATTCTTTCTCCTTCCACTTCATAACATCTTGTGCTGTTACTACATTCTGTTGTCATTTCTTTTTATCTTTGTGGAAGTAGTGACCTTTCCCCATTTTAAGACCGATTTTTCTACTTTTTCAAATGAGACTTTGCTTTTCCCATCTTTCTGAATATGTGTTCTCCCTCCCTCTGTGTCCCTGATATTCTTTCTCTTCATAGTCCTTCTCCATCTGCATTCTTTTCCTTGGTTGCTCTCATCCAGCTCCTGTTGTAATCTCATTGTAATTCTCAAGCTCTTCCTTGGGCTCTCTGACTATTGAGCACATCCAACTAGATAATTTGTAAAAGTTCAAACATTGACCTTAAATGTACACTTATCATCTTTCCCTCCAATGACCTATTTTTGCTGATACAGAGGAAATGCTTCCAGACGTGTAGATTTGAAACCTGGGGATGAGCTTTAAATTTGTGCTTTCCCTGATTCACCTCCCTCCACGTACAATCATGACACATTGTGGTGCTTCTACATTACAGATGTTCAAAGGGCATTTGTAGTTGCTGAGATAGGCACTGGGATAGAGTGGGAACAACACTAGACTTGGAAATAGAAGACTTGAACTTGAAGCCTGACTTGACCACTTAGTACCTCTGTGACCTCTGGCAAGTCATGCATCTTCTCTTTGCCTCAGTCTCTCATCTGTAAAATGGTGATAGCAATAATTTTCTCAAAGGATTGTTGTGAGGTTACAGAAGCTAATATGCATTAAAGTTCTTTGTAAATTCTAAAGTGACATGCTTTGATTTAATCTTTGATATAGCCAGGTATATATTTCCCAAATAAATCTCACTCTTGGGGAGAAAAGACTTGTAAAAATAAGTAGGATTGGACTAGTTCAGAACCCCTCTTTTGGTCGTATGCAGTGGCTCATGCCTATAATCAGAGCACTTTGGAAGGCAGGAGGATCACTTTAGCCAGGAGTTCGATACCAGCCTGAGCACCATAGTGAGACCCTGTCTCTACAAAAAATAAGGAAAATTAGCCAGGTGCGGTGGCATGCACCTGTAGTCCCAGCTACTTGGGAGGATGAGGCAGGAGGATTATTTGAGCCCAGGAGTTTGAGATTGCTGTGAGCTACAATGATGCCACTGCACTCTAGCCTGGGTGACAGAGTGAAATCCTGTCTCAAAACAAAACAAAACAAAAAAACAAAACAAAACAAAAAAAACACCCTTCTTTTGCAATGGGCAAACTGTTCTCAAAGGTTCTCAAAGGATCAAGTTCTGTACTGAGTTTATAGGCTATGAATTTGGATCCATATGAAATTGCTATTCTTATAGTTCATTTTTAAGGCAATTATTGGAAATTGCATGTGATCCAAACTAATTGTGGTAATACCCTTTCACACTTCCCCCAGGAGATCCTAGACATTGGAAGGCTCCTCTTGACATTGCACAAGCAAGTCCTTTGCTAATGATATTGGGGTGGAGGCAAAGGTTCTGCCAACCTCTGTTGCTGTGCCTTCATTGCCAGCAGCCCTGTCCATCTGGATGCCCTAGTTACCTCCGTGTGCCACAGAGAGAATGTGAAGGCTGAAACAGCTGACCCGTCATCTTTAGTCACGCGGACTCATTAAAGTACAAAACACGCAGAAGGTAACACTGCTGTTATGATTATCGTCATTAGGTTCATTATGCTCATCAGGAACCCTAATGTTTGACTGGGACTTGGAAGCCTTTGCCTTGATAAATGAAAATAATATTGTGTGTAATTTGTTAAGTTTATTCTTTAATTTGCTGCTACTTGTTTTAAGTGCTTACTACTTAGTTCTTAGGTCTACTGTAGCTTCCTTTCAGTTCAATTCTATCTTTCAAAAAGAAATCACTCTTATGTAGCATAATGAATATCAACAAAAGGAAATGAGATGATATATTTCCTAACTAAAATATATCTGATGTGAAGACTGGCCCGATAGAATGACCTTTTGAAGTAGAGCTGTCTACCTCAGAATGTGACTCTACTTGTATTTAAATTAAAAGAGAACCTCGTTCTCATATTGTGTGTCAGTGGATATATATGTACATTCAAAGAATCATTTTTTTTCCAGTATGGGACACTTTTTATTTAACAAGACATTACAAGTAACCTTGAGCATACAATGTAAGGCACATAGCCTCTTCAGAGTCTACGTGTTCCTCATTCTATAGAACTCAATCAGGTACAAACACAAACTCCAGTTCTTATGTTCTTACGTAGTGTTTAATTGTACAGATTCCATAAAAAAATCACTTAATATAAAGAAAACAAATACTCTTTTTTATTGCCACACTAAATACTTTTGCCAGCAAATGCTTTTGGGGGTGCTTTTTATTTATGGATTTTTCACAATGCCGGAGAGCTTTTGTCTTTTTTAGTGCTTTATATTTATAGTTGTGGGATGATCATTTTCTGGTTGGTTTCACATTGAGCTCTTTCAGAACTAGTTGGAGTAGTAATAGTTTCATACTGTTTATACTTTCTCCCCCTGAGTCCTATGTTAAATCTTTTTCACTCTATCAGTGACACTGCAGTACATTATGCTATACATTCTTAGGCTATTAACTTTGGGCACTGCTAATGATTTATTTTATATATATATATACAGCACATAAAGCATGTAAATGTTTCTTATTAAAACAAGAGAACTCAAAACACAATCAACCCTATCAGCAAAACAAAAAGCTGGAGATTTTCTTTTTCCAAGTGAGACTACAAGGAAGAAACAGGTTTGTAAAATCTCAGTGTTAGAAAACAAAGTAAATTATAAAAGACCCCTAAAGGGAGAGATTTAGTTTTCTTAAAAAACAGCATATTCGGTATTCCATTCCTACACTTAAATTTTTTTTAAAAAAAGCAACACGTTTGAAAAATCAACAATAGCAGCTTAACAGTTTTCTTGACTAGAAGAAAATGTCTCAGTTTCTGTAAGTCTGGAAGGAAGAAAAGGTGGAGAAATCTCAAAGTCACCTTTAATCCTACATCACTGTGCTGAGATGCTTGTAAGGGAGCTCTGAGGAGTATCTCACCTTCCCCCAGGCAGCTCAAAGCCCGTGAGGATTTAACCTGGAAGTGGTATGTGTAAAGTAACTGGAAAACAGGCGCTCTTGGGGGCAAAGTTTAACAACCGAAGATTTAAGGGAACAAGGTGCTTGTGAAACAGTTCCCCAAATACAAGAAATGGAACCGAGTAGAACAGGAGCAACCAGTATTTGCATCTTCTTAATGAGCATTGTCTACTTATAAGAAAAAAGTCTTTGGAAGCCACTGGGTTCCTGACTCACCTTACTGTTTGGCTTTTTTTTTTTTTTTTTTTTTTACATTTAGGCTTTTAGAACAAACAGGATGATTCAGAATATGCCTTTCATGGAGGCATAAACACCTAACCTGGCCATTTTCAGGCCAAACAGTCTACAGGATAAGAATGGATGGGATGGAGGAGAGAGTAGAACAAAAAGAAATGGGATAAGATGAGAAGTCACATATGGGGAGAATGAAAGAGGAAACAAAGGCAAGGAAAAGAAGAGACAGCTAGAGTAGTAAGGGAAGTCATATTTTTACTACAACTGAATCCATGTCTAGGACTACAAAGCTGGTGATACTGTATATACAAAAATGAGAAGAGAATCGTTTTTTCTTAATGCACTAAGGGGGATTGAAGAAACATTTACAAAATATTTGCTGGGGTTGCCCCAGCAGCATACAGACAACGGCATTTGACTGGGTACTGCTCTGCCCAGACCGACTCCCCGTGGGGCACCAGGAGGAGGCAGTGCAGAACCTAGTTCCTCTGCTTCCAGGAAGTGGGTTCCTAGACTGGCAAGGTCAGCAGACAGGAAGTGAGGTCAATGTCAGATTTCTATGCCAGAACAGGAACTCTGGATACGCTGGAGAGTTACAAATTGGTCAAACCCCAAGGCTGCTCATTAAAACGGTCAGCCAGGCCAGTGCCAGGGCCATCTCATCTCTCCTCAGACTCTGTGAACCCCTTGTGCTGGGGAGGGGTTGGGCAAGAGCAGGATTTAAAAAAAAATTAAAAAGAAAGAAAAGAAATCATAATTGCTACATATATTTTTTTCTCTTTTTAAACAAATTTATTATAATTTATTGTGAACTCTTTGGAGTTCTTTTCTTAAATTTCCCATGCTAAGGATCTGGTTTACTGGCAGAAATATTTTCCCAAGATAAACTGGGCACTCTCTTAAAAAGCTGCATGTTCAAGGTTAATGCTATGGTTGTCTATCTTGGCCTTTTTGGACACTCAGTGGAGAGAGCTAATCAGTGGATCTGTTGTCTCTAGGAAACCGAGATGGAAAACAATCAGCTCTGTTCTCTCAGGGCCGAAGGAGTGAGCTGCAGTAAGGGAGCGCATGAAAGCGCTGGGCGCCGAAAGCCCCAACACACGGGTTAGCACCGCCCGCCTGCTGACCTGACTCACAGGTGCGCGGTTGCCAGGTAACGCTCGTCTGGGGCCTCGGGGTGCTCTAAGAAGCCCCGCAGTTGGGCTTGGAGAGGTGTGGGCACGCCCGGGGCGGTTGTGGGGGGCAGGGCGAACGGAGTCACTGTCAGGGCAGCTGGCAGAGTGGCTGCTCCTCACCTCTGGTAGCAAGTGGGAACAAGCCGGTTCGCAGCGAATGGCCCATCTTCCTCCTCAGCTGCCTGTGCCTTGAAAGAGCTCATGCTGAAATAGCGGTGATCTTACAGATGCAGAAGGCAGAAAACGAAACCCGTACTGTGCATTCTGGAGAGCTCACTGTGTATCTATATCTGGAGGAAGTTGTGTTTATATACACATATATAAAATGCTCTTTATAAAATTATATTCTAACCATTCCTCTCAAACTTGGGCAAATTTATTTCACATTCTCTTTAGGCGTTCAGGAGGGTTTGGTTGTCCTTACCCTCTCTGGCCCTCGCTTCCTTCTTGCGCAGATGTAATTCAGGTCCTGAATCATCACATAGTCACTTGCATAGGGTCTTCATATAGAGTCTGCCATTTCCTAAACCATTTATCTGGCAAATTCATAAATCTGGAACACCTTGTTCCCAAATAATGCCAGATGTATAAAAACCTATTTTGTCCTAAGCTAATGTTGATTTGCCTTTTGGTAGGTAGTAGTGGCTACTGGTCAGTGTGTGTACTCCTTAGGGATCTGCGTTTCATTCCACTTGATCAGGAAAGCTTTAGGTAAATGGTTAGGCACAGTGTCATCGTGTGCAACAGAATACGTTGTGCATTGCGGTGGTCCTGGACTGGAATTACTTTACAAAGATAAGGCCAGTGTTTAAGAGTCAACATCTTTCAGAGTCTGCATCAGTAGGTAAGTTAGGTTCAGAGAAGGTTGAATACTGGAAATCAGCAGGCTCTCCTGATCCATGGCCTGTCTTTACAGCGAAGTCTTTCCTAAGCATGGAGTCCTACTTTTTCACCCTGGGATATCTGTATGTTCCTGAATCCATTCAGGGTGAGGAAAAGATGAGTTGTCTAATAAAGCAATGGGAAAGCTAAGGGCTTGAGGTGGAAGCAGAGGCAGCCAAACTGCTTTGTTGCCACCTGGAATCAGGCAGGCCAGTGGGGAGATCTCGCAGGCTAACCTTCCTAGCCCTAGGGCTATCATTCTGCTTTATATGTTTGAGTCACTGTGAGAGCAGAAAGATTTATAGGTGTTATTTCAACACTTATTCAACAAATATTTACCGAACACCTACTCTTTTCTGAGCTCTGCAGTGTATTCGGAAACCAGAGCTGCAAACAAGTCATTCTTCCTCACAATTCTTGAATGCTGCTCTTTTTAACTGCCTCTAGATCACATACAAGTATCAATCCATGTATTGATTGAACACTTACATGTGTAAAGGCTCTTACAGGTTGACATTGTCAATATTTGCAAAGTCTAAGATTTGTAGACTTGGAGGCAGCTTATTTTCTGTGGGTGTGTACTTTCATGTACCTTACATTAGAGTGCAACCATGTTGAGTTTATATTAAAAAAAAAATATTTGCAAGTCAAAACCAAACAAACAGAAAACCTAACTATCACACAGAGAGTGCTCAAGCGTGGAGAAAGAATGCTTCGAGCCACTTCTCAGGAGTCAATCCAACCTGCTGCTAGATTCTGATATTATAGGGTCTCAGTGTCAAAAGTGTATTTGTAAAGATGTTTTTTAAAGAAAACTGTAAATACTTGTCTACTGATGTTGATAGTTCAGTAGACGAAATTTTTCCTATTTGATCATAACTAACTCCAGGGTCTAAAATATGGGAAAAGATGCCTAGTTCATTAAGGAGATGCTGTATTTGACATGGAAGGTGAAAATATGGCCTTTGGTACACTAAGTCATCACCAATGATGTTATATCTCAAATGTGTGAATGAGGAAAATGCAACCTTTGTAAAGCCTTTGGCACCCAACCAGAGATTCATATAGTGCCAAAGATGAGGGTTTGGGAGAAGAGCTTCTCTTTCTGAACATGCCAGCTCTCTTCAGGAGTACCCCTCATCCCACTGAAGTGGGAACACATGGTTTCAAGTGCAGCTCACAGAGCTTGGTGGGTTTCCAGAAAGAATTTTGCCATGGTAATTCTAGAGCAGTGTTACCCAGCCTTTCAAAACTCTAAACTCCTATAAATGCTTTCTTATTCTATCTTCTAGAGAGGCCAAATCAGCAAGAAATGTGTTATTCAGCTGTGGATTCTCTGTTCCAAACGCACTGGGCATATTAAATATGCCTTATCAAACTGTTTATGTCCCCCTGCACAAACCTTCTGGAAGCTCTGATAGGGTTCCCTTAACGAGGGGAGCCATAAAACAGTTGGACTTGGCCATTCCCAATTTACTCTTGCTGTCCTTGTGTAGATATTACTATTCTGTGCCCTTTCACTTTTACATGTGTCCTAGTGTGAATGATAAGGTATATGGTCACCTTATCTTTAACTTGGATCTTACTCTCCCACCAGTTAAAAATAACTCCTGTGGGGTTATCCAGACCTTGTCTCTGTATACATCTGTGTGAATTTGGGTGAATCATCTAATCTCCCTGAGGTTCAGTATGGCCATGTGTATATGGGGGTTATCTGACAGAAGTTATCTACTTCCTCCCCAGTACTAACACATCAAGCATTAGTCACAGCAATCAAATTATTTGATCACTATTCTTGGAGCCCATTTTTCCTCAGAGCTACATGGGATAGCTAGATGTTGGAGGATCTTTCATAATTAACAGCTAGAAGTTGGAGGACCCTTTGTGCCATTCAGAGAAGTTTGGACTTCACACTAGGCAAAGGAGAGTGACAAGACTTTTTAATAAGTTAATGATGTGACTAAATATTTGCTTCAAAAAACATATTTTAGTAATCCAGGTGAGAGAAATGGGACACTAGCAATGAACTTTGAGCTCTGTATCTGGGCAGTCTTGAAATTAATATCTTCTTGAGCTCAAATGACAGAGAACTCCTATTCTGAGTGAATTTCAATTAGATTCCTATCACCTCTACTTGACTCTCTCAAATGTAGGCCATTGATGTAATATTTCCTTGCTCCTCATCTTTCACTAAGGTTTGTGTCTTCTATTAACAAAATACCACAGCATCCCAGAGCAGGGTGCCTTTTGGTGATGAATCACGTGGTTCCCATGTGCTAAGATATAAATTGTTAACTGCTTCAGGATTCATGGGGATGAAAGATGCTTTATTTATTGTCCTTTGAGATGAGAGATGCATAATTTATAACACCAGGATTACTCTTTTATTTATTTTTGTGGTGCTGAATCACATTCTTTTCTAGTGATGGCATGGCAGAATCTCTCTTAATTTGCAGGCAAGTGGCTTATTAAAAGCTAGAGTTAGAGGGTCTGGCTATACAAAAGTGGGTGTTGTGTGAAGAAAACAGTATGATCCTTTTGTTGTTAACACAAAGACTTTATTCTCCTGCTCAAAAGCGTCAGTAAGATGTTAAACATGTGTGCATGATGTAAAGATGTTGGCTCTGATGTGTATGCATGCAGGCTTAAGGTTTAGGATGACATAATTAGGTACATTCTGTAAAAGTAGTTTAAAATATCACAGTTGTAGACTTTCCACCATCTTACTTCCAGTGAGCTCATGACTTCTGCATGGTATTCTTCTATTTCGTAGGTAATCACATGTTTCCAGCATCCAAAAATATGAACAACTTTGTGTTTAGGAAAATGTCTAGTGTCCCTTGTTGATAGAAACTTTAGAATTTCCTTGCCTGGAAATCTCTTGGCAGCTTTGTAGAAAAGCTGACTTTTGTTTGTTTGTTTTCTTGCTTTTAACTGAAAGGCGTGGCTCCCTTCTTGGCAGCAAGGTTTAGGACAATCTTCTTGAATTTTTTGAAAGGTTTGCCTTATATCATCTCTGCTTCAGAGGGAATGTGGTGGGCCATGGGTTTGTGTGTGGATTGGGGTGAGGCAGGAATGTGGGAGAATTGTTTCTGTTTGGTTTTTCCACAAATGTACTCTTCCTTTTGTGGAACCAATGTCATCTCCTCAACATTTGAGGGATCATAGCAATAGTGGAATGTTTGGAAATAAGAGAGTAGGGTCAGGCTAGCTAATAGCTTCTTTTTCCTTCTATTCATTTCTACTGGTGGAAAAGTCTAAACATGAAATTAATTTATGCTTTATATATACCTTACATATATAACTTAAGGTAATTTTATACAATATTTTTAATATTTTAGTGCATGAAAAGAAGTTTGTATGCCTGAGGTCAGGTGTGTAATTTTCCACTTGAGACATGTTATATGAGAACTCAAACATTTCAGATTTTGGAGTATTTTGGATTTTAGATTTTTGAATTAGGGCTGCTCACCCTATAGTAGGAAAGGAAAGGTATCTATAGACAGACCCAGGCGCTATAGGGTAACACTGCACAAAGAATAGAGTGTGAACTGTACAGAACACTCAGGGAAACAAATGTATCTAAAAATGTTACCAATTTGGTTGCATGATTCTATTTTATTAGGATATAAATTTCCTTTCTTAACCAGAGTCAGTTTGGAATCTCTAAGAATGTTCTTTTAGAAATATAGAAGGTGTTGTAATTCCTTACACTTTTATCCCCAGAACAGGGAAATGTGACTTTTTTTTTAATCCTTCTGTTTGACACTAGAAGCGAATGAGGGAAAATTAAGGCATAACTGCCTTTATGTGTATAAAGACCCTGGCGTAGATAAGGAGTACTAACAACTAGCAATTATACCTTCACTGAGGACAGAAATGGACTTCAACTAAAGCGAGAGATTAGAAGTAGGTTTAAGAAAGTCCTTTCTATCCGAATCATTCCACTACTGATGCTAGGATTTATAGAACTTGTTTCTCTGGACTCTTGTTGCTTTTGTTGTCATCATTATTGTGACTATAGTCATTCCAGCAAGGGACGAATATCTATCTATCTGGAATGATTTAAAGAGTATATAGTATTTAGCATTCAAACCTGTTCCTTTGCAGATAAGAAAGTAAGTTTGATGTCCCCTGAAGTCAATGGCTGGTACCAGGACAAAAATCTCAACTCCTATGCACCAGGACTTGGGTATTTTCTGTGCAGCAAACTCTGGGGTGGTTCTCAAAAGTAAGACATCAGACTAAAGAATTCTGGAGCCTTCTTCCTACTCTGAATATTTAAACCTAAAAAAAGAATTCCACCTTTGCAAAACTTGAAATCATATTTATTATATCAAAATGGAAATTATTTTCATATTTCTTCAAAATGTGTAAGGCATAACATTTTTATTTTTTTTTTCATTGAGTGTTCTTTGAAAATTTGTGTTAGTAAGCATTCTCCAGAAAGACAGATCCAATAGGATATAGATAGATAGATATGTGAGAGGGGATTTATTTGGGGAATTGGCTCACGTGATTATGGAGATTGAGAAGTCATATGACAGGCCATCTGCAAGCTGGAGACTCTGGGATGCTAGGAGAGTGGCTCAGTCCAAGTCCAAAAGCCTCAGAACCAGGGAAGTCGACGGTGGAACTCTCAGTCCAAGAACTAAAGCCGAGGGGAGGAGGTGCTGTGAAAGTCCCATAGTCCAAAAGCTGGAGACCCTGCGGTTCTGATGTTCAAGGGCAGGGGAAGAGTATCCCAGCTCCAGCAGAGAGAGAGAAAAAGAGAGATGAAATTTGTCTTTCCTCTGCCTTTTTGTTTTATCTGGGCCCTCAGAAGATTGAATGTTGCTTGCCCCCATTAAGGGAAGAACTTCCTTACTCAATCCACTGACTCAAATTCCAATCTCTTCCAGAAACACCCTCACAGAAACCCGGAAATAATGCTTTATCAGCTATCTGAGTATCCCTTAATCCAGTCAATTTGACACCTAATTTTTTTTTTTGATTTATGGTTAGTTTATTTATTTATTTTTTTAATTCAGGATATTATGGAGGTACGAACATTTTGGTTACATGGAATGCATTTGCCTCGCTCAAGCCAGGGCTACAAGCATGTCCTTCCACCCTACAGTGTGCCTTGTTTCCATTAGCTGTGGGTTTACTCCCCCGTCCCTCTACTTCCCCACCCCCCCCTCACCTGACTGGCACCCAGTGAGTATTACTACCATGTGAGCACCTTTGTGTTGATCAATTAGTACCAGTTTGATGGCGAGTACATGTGACACCTAAATATAATCCTCATAACTAGTATCTTTGTTTTCTTCCTTTGTGTGTGTGTGTGTGTGTGTGTGTGTGTGTGTGTGTTTGCATCAAATATGCAAAATGTGCCTCTGGAGTATAAAGTGAAAGTGTTTGCTTGTTGCTTCGGAAACTTTATATGGTTGTTCAGAATGGCATCTTGTCATTGCCAGCTCAATAGAGTTGCTTTAAATATAGCCATACATTATTAAAGCTGTGACAAGTACATTCATGTTTTATCACTTGTGATGCATGTTTCATTTCATTGGGATCGATTCTAATTCTGGAAATTATCTGCTCACTGAAGAAAGGCCCATGGCATCTTTTCTGGGAAAAAAATTTGTTCCATGAGAGAGGAGATCTGCCTAGTCCCGTTTTCCCAAAGGCCTAATAGTCATTTTGAGAATAGAATAACATTCTTTTTCTTTTCTTTTTAAAAATCTCTGTAGGATGTAAGAAATACATACCTTCTATCCTAACTCTGATTGTGTAAGGGGCTTGATTTTAGAACGGTGGACTCCAAGAAGATTAGAACTAGAAGGGAATGTGGGATTCAGCCCAGTTCCTTCATTTTACAGGTGAGTACTACAGGGCCTAGAGAAATAAGATGACTTGTCCGAGGTCATATAATTTAATGGAAGAAACAAGACTTGAAACTTGTTTCTGGTCTCCTTCATTAGGAAAAATATTGTTCCCATTAGGCAGAAGCAAAGCAAATACACTGAGAGGTCAAGAGAGTCAAAGTCAAGTTTAACAGATATCCAGTGACAAAACCTGTAATAATAATGTATACAAGGAGAGAAGACTGCATGAAATCATTAGATAGATTTAGGCTGCAAGTGTAAGTTTTTAGGACCACTACAGATTGAGACAATCCCTAATCATTGTTTTTTTCCCCTACATTGTGCTTTCAGCTCTAGAGCCATCTTATAAATTGAGCTATGCAAACCCTAAATGAAACTGAAATATAAGTGGATAAACATTTTCTACCTTGTTTGTAGCAGGGCCTCCCAAGGACTTGATCATCGCCTATAATAGTGAAGATAATATTGTTCACTGTTTTTGCTAAATTGCCTGCTTTTTGTTATAATTTTGTTATAATTTACTTGGCAGCTCTGATAAAACAAGAGAGAAGCAAACGTAAGATGTGCTCATTTGCAACAGTTGCTCTCCTATGTCCAGATCGCCATTATAAACACTAAGCGTGGATGAAGTAAATGATTAGATGGAAAAAGGGATTGCTTGTGATGTTCAGACCTAAGAACTCACAAATTACTTGGTGTTTCATTCGAACATAAAGCTATTCCCCGATGTGTCTGCTCTGTCTGGCTGCACGTCTGAGATAACTCCCTTAGGATGACCTCTGCTTTCGATGCAGAGGTCTGCACTGTTATATCAGCTGCAGCAGAAGCCCCCTGGCAGGCAGAAATATACGCAGAATGTTCTCACCCTGGCATATTTCTCCACGCATTCAGCTTCTAACCGTCATGATTACCCTTGTCATCTCTACTTCGAGTTAATGAATGTGTATTGATGGCATAAGGCCAAAGTCTGAATTGGGATAGACCCTAGATTAGTTTAATTAGTTATTTATCAATAATATTAAAATATTTGTTGAGTTGCCTATAATAAACCGAGCACTTTACATAAATTTTTTAAAATGAAAAGCTCACAGCTCTGGAGTAGATATTATAGCTCTCATTTAAATGGAGGACCAGAAAGAGGAGTTGGCCAGATTCCCACAGCCAGAGTCAGATCATATATAAAATCACCTTTCATCCCAGTTGCCCTGGATGATTATTAATGGATCTCCATTTTACTCTCCATTCGGGGTTTGGTCAATACATTGTATAGTCTGAATTAATTAGCGCCAGAATCGCTTTGAAGCAACATTGCAAAGTGGGAGGAGTTTGTCTTTGGGCCTTTCTTGCATCATCTATCAGGTCACCTTGGTTCCTCCCTCCTGGGGACATCCTTTTCCATCCCCTGGGCCTTTTAAACTGTGTGCTATTCTCACTCTGTTTCAGCTGGTTGTTAACTGTTTGCTGTTAAATGTTGGTGCAACTATATTGCTATTGGCCTTCTTTATCCACAAATAGGCGAAAGTTCCCAACCTTTTTGATCTATAAAACTCAGTTCAGCCACTGACCCCACCTTCACAGAATGGTATGAAAGCTTCTGGTTATAAAGCAATTCTTAAGGTTATCTCTTGTCATTGGGACTGTGTATGACTTTTTCTTAGTGCCCCTACAGACGTTTATATGTGACATTCCCATGACATTCCCTCTCAGATTTGTAATACTGTATAGTAATTATTTATTTATATCCCTTTATCTTTTTATAAAAATATTTTTAAAATTATGTTTAATTATAATAAAATATACACAGCATAAAATTTACTATCTTAACTATTTTTAATACCACAGTTCAGTGGTATTAAGTAGATACTTGGTTGTATTTCTGTTTTTCCTACAATATTCTAAAATTGTGTAGAGCCGAGGTTGTACTTTGTTAACACACTTTCAGCCTAGCAGTATGCCTGGAATCAAACAATTAGTCAGTGAAGGCTTGACAGGTAAATGGAGGAATCCCTGTTTTTCTGCTGCTTTACCTTGGTCTCTCAATTCCTGTCACTTTCTGATGGCTGACTCTTTTCCAGGACTTTTGTCATCAACTCTGTTTTTCCTCCCCAACTTATGAGGGTTCCCTGGTTCTCCACTATATTTTGCGTCTCCTTTCTTACTGCATTTCATAGTGTTGCGCTCTTTGCCTTTGTCTTTCTTCCTTTCTTTGAATACATCATGTACTCTGACTTTGCAGAAATTCAAACTACTTTAATACCCGGACTGTACTCAAGATAAACACGACCTACCTGTTTGGCCTGCTTTGACATCTCATCTGTCCAAATTCTGATTTGGTTCTGTTTGCAAGATCTGACCTGGAGTTAGGAGACATGGGTTTGAACCCAATTCTATGTCCATCTAGTTTCATGACCAGTAACTCAGCCGCTTTGAGCTCACAGTCCACATCTGTGAAGAACAGGTAATAAAAATATCCTCTTCTCAGGAATGAATGAGATAACATCATATAGAAGAGCTTAGCAAATCACTGAGCTGCTTCTGCCACATTCAAAATTAGTGGGATATCACTGCTTTGTGCCAGTCAAAAGGAGGTATTTAAACATAAAAAATCCTCCTCAAACCATAATAACTAGACTCTCCTAAAGCAAGGAGTGAAAAACCTTAGGATTTGGCATATCACTTTGGAAAGATAGCCAACTCTTGACTAGATCATCTTTGGAACCAGTTAGAACTGCTGTTTTATAGTTTGCTAAATTTGGATATGTGAGACACATCAAATTAAAGCCTGAATGTTCTGTAAACTCAGTGTTTGGAAATTATTTTTAAATCAGTTTCTTAGAATTTTTAAGCAATTGTGGATTGTTTAAGCCTGGCAATACATTGTACAACATATAATGAGTGCAAAAGTTATAAACTAAGGATTGTCTCACCTATTAATGTTGGTCTGAAATAGCCTTTAGAAACGGGTTTTAAAAAAAGACACCAGAACGTAAGAAAAAGTCAGACACAGCAATGCCTATTTTGAGAAAAAAAAAAGGCATTAGAATTTCAGATGAACTGGTCTAACAACCTGAGAGAATTCTGTCAATTGGGATATGAAAATATTTTCCGAATTTTAAAACATTTCATACACAAAATAGTCCAACCATGTTTTTGTTTTGTAAAATTACACATTTTACAAGTTCACACCATAGGTATTTTCTATAAAAGAAGAATATTAATTTTAAGAATATTAGTTTTGGCCAGGCGCGGTGGCTCACGCCTGTAATCCTAGCACTTTGGGAGGCCAAGGCGGGCGGATTGTTTGAGCTCAAGAGTTCCAGACCAGCCTGAGCAAGAGCGAGACCCTGTCTCTACTAAAAATGGAAAGAAATTAATTGGACAACTAAAAATACATAGAAAAAATTAGCCTGGCATGGTGGCGCATGCCTGTAGTCCCAGCTACTTGGGAGGCTGAGGCAGAAGGATCGCTTGAGCCCAGGAGTTTGAGGTTGCTGTGAGCTAGGATAACGCCACGGCACTCTAGCTTGGACAACACACACACAAAAAAAAGGAATATTAGTTTTTTCTTTGTGGGAAGATTTCAAAGATTATGGTTAAGGGAGTTGCTTATAGAAAATATTAAATAAATGAGAAAGTTTGACACTACCAAGTATAATTAGATATATTAAGTTGCTATATTTATACTAATTTAAAGGGTTTGAATTTTTCTCTAACTAGATGTGCTTTTTAGAGTACTTTTGAATGTTGTTCTTTAGTTGAAAGTGCATTTGAAATGTACTCCAAGCTAAAGTGGTTTAAAAGGTTTTGAAATTTGGGAGCTGATAGCAGTTGTGTTATAAATATCTCTCCTAGTACAGATGTGACTAATACCTTTTGCTCTGCTGCACTATTGCATAAACCAAAATCTTACCTCATGATAACAGTGTGTTGCTTGAAGCTTGCTAAGTGGTAGTTGAAAATCTTTGAAGAACTTCTATGATGGTTGGAACATACTCCACAGAGTCTGTAGATTTCTGGAATTTCCATGCTCTGTTCAAAATGGTCAAAGAGAGTTAGACCATCATCAATACAATTGTGAGACATGCAGCTTTGAGAACACCTCAAATATTTATTTTTGATTCATGACTCTGCTAGTTCCCATGCTATTCATATGCCTTTAGCAGTACCAGGTAAGCATGATTGATGGGCAAAAACTATACACATTTAAGGAGGCCTATACTGGAAGATGTCATGCTGTAGTCAGGGGTTGGCGAATTTTTTCTGTAAAGGGCCAGATAGTGTTTTTGGCTTTAAAGGTCATATGTTCTCTGTTGCAACACTTGGTTCTGCTGTTGTGCAAAAGTAGCAATAGATAATATACAAACAAATAAGCATGGCTGTTTTCCAGTGAAACTTTATAAGAACAGGCAACAGGGCAGATTTGGCTGGTGGACTATAATTTACTCACATCTGTTTGTTATAAATGATAGTTTTGTGAATACTTTAAAATATTTTACGTACTTCTCTCCATAGATAGAGAGAATTCAGTCCAACACAGAATATCATAGAGATGTTAAGCATTATTAATACTCAAGATAAGGACTCAGCCTGAGTGTCATATCTAAAAGAGCTGCTTTGGGATATGCAAGTGATTCCCTTTCTAATCCTACAGGCTTTATTCAGAAACAATAAACAGCTGAGGTGAGAAATTAAACTCAGAAGACAATGAGACCCTCTCCTTCTTGGATGAATCTCAAAGCCCATCTTCTGAATGTAATTACTGAAGAGTTGACTATATATGGATAGATTGTCTATGAACTAAATGGCTAGAGTCAAAATTCAGGAAAAATTTAGTCATATTCTGGGATTTGAGACATCTCAATGCCAAGTAGTT
Source organism: Propithecus coquereli (assembly GCF_000956105.1). Lineage (NCBI taxonomy): Eukaryota > Metazoa > Chordata > Mammalia > Primates > Indriidae > Propithecus > Propithecus coquereli. The sequence continues at coordinate 7,723,592 of NW_012137303.1, forward strand.
GAGAACTCATTCTGTTCATCTCACCTCCTTTTCCTACAGCTTAAATTTAACCTTTCTCAGCTTTTTCACACATCTAGAGAAAGAAAAGAAAGGACAGAGAGCTAGAGAAAATAATTAAAGATCACCTTGGAAGAATAAAGAGTGAAGAGGCAGATATGGGTTTAAAAAATGATGGATAAAATAGCAATTTGAATTTTATGTTTTTTTTTTTTTTAATGCAAGCCTGGCTCTAGGCAAAATTTCTAAATAGTGGAATTATCTTTGGCACCATCACTTTCCCCTCCCCTCGCCCTACCTCACCACTTCCAGCACCCAGGCCATTCCTGCCACTTGTTGGGCCCCGAAAGCTTCTCCTTGCCTGGGACTGGGTTTCCATTTCCTGGTGTCTCATCTCTTTCTCCGCTTTTCTCTTGGCAAAACTTTCATATCATCTCAGTTAGCTTCGAAGAGGAATGACAATTTGTTTCAACTAATTTTTAGACCACTGTGGGAATAACTGATATCTCCCTGTACAATCCAAATTAATCAATTGATCTGTAATTTATAATACTCAGGAAGTGTAGGGAGATAATTTTAAGCCGAGAGGAATTCCATGGTATCCCTTAAATGACACCAAATAAGCCATTACCTGCTAAGTAGAAGCCTCTGCTGGCAACACTGTTTACAAAAACAAAAACACAAATCATGAAACTATTGCAGTCCAAGAGTCAGCTGGCTTTGTATCATCGTGTTCTCTAGAATTCAAAGATCACCCTCTATTTTACTATCTGAATATGTTGACCCAAGACTCTATCCCTGTCTTAGTTAGCTTGGGAGGCTAAAACAAATACCATAAACTGGGTGACTTAAACAACAAACATTTATTTCTCACAGTTCTGGACACTGGAAGTCCAAGATCACGTTGCCAGCATGGGCTGGGCTCTCTTCCTGGTTTGTAGCCTTTGCCTTCTCCCTGTGTCCTCATAGGGTGGAGAGAAATTTCATTTCTCTCTTGTCTCTTCTTATAAGACCACTACTCCCATTCATACCTCCAAAGGCCCCACCTTCAAATACCATCACATTGGGGAGCAAGTCTTCAACATATGAATTTTGGAGGATATACACTCAGTCCATAGCAACCCTGTATCAAGTTTTTAAAATATCCCGATATTTCTGTGGATTTCAGGGAAATTGATAGCTCTTGATTGAACTGCACAGCAATTTTCTTCTTAATCATCACTGTCAGTACCCGAAGATTCTTTTCTCTTGCTGTCCAGCTCCCCACCATGGTGGACACCACCCTAATTTCTTCATTCACTCATGAATAACTACAGTAATGGTGCTTTGAATGGCAAACTTTTCCAAAGGTTTTAAGTAATAGTAAACAATTACAAATAAAGTACCATGTGAATGTCAATTTAAAGTTCTTGTTAGACATTATAGTCTGAAAAATTCATTAGCCATTTCTGAAAATAGGATATTAGCTTTCTCTCTTCTTAAGGTCTTTACCTTGGCACCAAGGCTCTTTCCTCTACCTAACTCATGTTCGCATATATCATTGTTTATTTTTAAATTTTATCTCCAGATCCCTATTCTTCTCTTTCTATAATATTTTTATACCCTTCTTTGCAGAGCAATTCAGTTCTTTGTTTTTTTAAACCCACTTCAAAAGGTAGAAATGGCCTTTTTTCTGCACACATGCACACAAAGAGATCACTGAAGTAATTTCTTATGCATAGAACCTTCTCCCCAAAATGAACACTATCACCCTAGAATAAAAAAGCAGATGCAGTCAGTTCTTGTGTTATATAACAATATTTTCCCTTTGCTTGCTATATTTAATTATCAACTATCTAGTCATCTTCAAAAATACATTCACTTTTTCCCAGTTCTACTTCTTGAAATCTCTAGCATATGAAATTGTTTTCTACTCTCTTTTTATTTCAAGTTCTTTCATATTTTGGCTTCGAAGACATTGCAGTCGCTGGGTTCTTTTAACTCATTGAGTACCTCTTTTCTATTTAATTCTTTGGCTCTTTTTTCCTTATGCTGTTCTTAGTTGCAAAGTCCAAGGATTGTGGGTTAAAATATGAGCAACAGTCTGGGAGAGGTAAGCTCCTGGTAGCAGACAGAAACGGTCCAAGAAGACAAAAATGATCAAATCTATCCATTCATCCATGACCACTCCCACATTTGTTAAAAATATGCAACTAAGTGTATTTTTGGATATTCATTTTACTTTTTGAATAATTGGCTTTATTATCAATCCCTTCCACTCTTTCTCTCCTCTTTACTTGCCTGCTTTCCAATAGTATAAAGCATCCAGTCATTCAAGTTGGAAATATTGTCATTAGTGTGGAAACATTTGTCTCCCTTGTCCCTAATATATAGATGACAGCCAAATTCTTATCCTATTTTCATTCTTGCTTCTCTCACTTCTATGTTTCCCTTTACATATCCATCCCCTTAGTCTAGTCCTATATGACTTTTAGCTTCTCTGGTTATCCATGGAGACATAAAATTAAAAGGTTCTATTCTCCCTGTAGTGAATAAATGGTATGGATCCTTAAAACTCAGTGAGCATAGTGTTGTTTCATTGTAGAATTTTAGTATTGCATTCTACTAGTTTTGATGTAATTAGATCTGATAATGATTTTCAATGGAATACAGAATTTATCTGAACTCCTCTCCCAAGTATTTGGCAGCCTAGAGCTGTCCTTCAGCTGGGCTTCAGGAAGCTGGCTTTGGTGTGGAAGTGGACAAGAATGATGCTCAGCTGCCAGGTATGGAACAAGCTACAAGCAAAACAAGGATTTGAGTGAATGTGAGCTATAGAACCAAGTAGGTCTGAAGGGGTAGACCACAAGTCAAAAACCAGCAAGAATCATATCCTAAGAAACTGAAGTTGGGGAAGATGGAGTAAACAGTTTCTGGAGAAACTCCTGAAAATCACTAGCATATGGAGGGATGGAGACTTTTCTTGGGAATGAGTGTCTGACCTTTATGCAGGAGGAGAGCAGTGTGGTTACAATAGTGAGTACATCTGGATGGAAATGGAATACTTTGGAATCAAATATTTAAACCTAAAAATAGCTAAAGATGGCAATGAGAACTTAGAAATAAAAGGAATGCCTTTGGCCCTTACTCTTCCCACAAGAGCATCTTCAACATAATCAGCACCTTTTGTATATCTTCAATTAGTCAGAACTTCCTAGTCACAGGAGTTATGATTGAATCTTGAAACCCATTATTTGTAATGCTATATTCTTTAAGTTAGTAGTGGGTCTATTTAGTTAGAAAAGTGATTTCTTTTTGCCATATTTAAATTATCTCTGCTTTAAAAAAGTTCATAAAGTTAAAAAAGAAACTTTGCAGTAGACTACCAGCTGTGGTAGAATGCAAACTAATGAAGTAAAAACAACAAGAATGTCAGAATACAAACACAGCCAAGTGCAAAAATAAAACATGATTATAAAAAGTATATCTTCTGTTCTCCAAAAACTGTATGAAGTCAAAGTGTGTATGAATTAATTAGGAATCCCATATGATCAGTTATAGGAACACCAGGAAATCCAGGGCTGTTTTGAGAAACTGCTCAGTGAGGGCGAGTATGGTGGCAGATGGCCTGTCTATCAAAGTCACACAGAGGTTCATGTGCATGATGTTTTCTGGTTGCAAAGAGCACAAATGCAAGGCACTTTAAAGAAAATGTAGACTATTATAAGGATACATGTACCCTGGAACTGAAATCAGAAATCCACCAGATATATGGTAGTTTTAGGATCTCACTATCTTATCTTTTCACTCATTTATTTATTCTAATAATAATTCCTGAACATTTATGCTATTCACTGTTTTAGGCAATGAAGGTGCAATGACATATAAGATGATCAATGTCCCTTCTTCTCTCATGGACTTTATTCTGGTGAGAAGAGGTAGACAATAAAAAAGGAAATGATTTAATTTAGAAGGTAAGCCCAGGCCAATGGGGTAGAGAATGACTAGGAGGATCCTAACGTAGACTGGACAGTAAGGGAACACGTACTATTTAAACTGAGTCCTGAATAATGAGAAGGAGCCAACCATGCAAGGAAGTTTATTCCAGTAGAAGTTACAGGAGATAAAGTGGTCCAGGACAGGAACAAAAACAACAGCAACAAAATCGGAAAAAAAAAAAACAAAAAACAGTTGGAACCAAGGGAACAAGGGAGAGAGTACACAAGATGAGATGTGAGACACAGACATGTATATTGGAGCCTTTTGTTTGAAAAAAGATGTCTCGGTTTTATTCAAAAGAGCTGCGGGAAACCATTGAAGGGTTATAGAGAGAGTAGTGACACCCCAATCCTTTCACCTCCTTTCATGGCTTATAGGGTCACTCTGATAGCAATTCTGCTCCTCACTGCTCACCTGCCCTGTTTCCTTCTTCTTTGAGAATGGCCATATTCTTTACTTAAAACTTCAGAGCAACCCAAGTAATTGACTAGCTGATTAATAACCCTTAATCAGGCTACCTCATAAGTTGCTAGATGAAACACGGTTGGGATCTGGTGTCAAGTTTTCGTACAATCGGTGGCCATATCTGTACAGAGGAAAACTTAGTTGTCTTCCATGAGTGGAAGCTCAGGACAAGAACACGTCAATTACAGAGAGTAGAGGCAGGAGATGGAGACCGATGT
>NW_012137303.1:7728444-7746611 GCF_000956105.1 Propithecus coquereli
TATGGAATATATTTTCTTAGAAAATAGGGAGGATGAGTTATGTTAAATCAGACCCAGTTTTCTTGGCCCTAGAGGCATGTCTGGCAATATGTCTGGAAGAGATTAGCTCATGGTTTGTAGTCCTTGGTGGAGATGCCTCTGTGCATCTTCCTGGCAGCTCTGCAGATAATCTGCCCATCTACATCTGGTGTATTGCTGTGAAGTGTTGCACTCAGAGCTTCTAAAACACCTGTTACTTGTTACTTTCCTTGCTGAGAAGCAAATAGTCTAAATTTTATCTTACCCACATATTTTTGCATATTTTAGAAATGCTGGGTCAATCTATTCTGTTATGGGTTAATCTAACCCCCATGGAATAAGAAGACATCCCTAAGTTACCAAGATAGATGGTAGCAAAGCCCATAATAGAATCGGGGTCCTCCATTTCTCAATTCAGCTATTTTTATACATCATGTCTGGAGATGGGGAAGTGAATGGGAAAAACAAAATAATGCAAGATGAAGAAAAGCTAAAGAGTAGGAATTGACTTTGAGGAGAGGCAATGATAATGTTAATTAATGGAAGAACAGTGCATTGAGAAAGAAAGACAAAGGTATGGAAAGTGGGAAAGGTGAGCGTAACAAAAGGGAAGTGTTTAACATAGAAAAGTAGCCAACATGATCCGTCAAATATTTTGAAGGTAGTGAAATCCCTTCAGGTCTCAGGAGAATTTTTTCTATGCCAATGTTTTAACTAGCTTAATTTCTTTAAAGGGCTTTTGTCATGAAACTGGGAAGTAATTACATATAAATATAATATAAAGTATGTATAAGTTTGTATTTATTATATTATATAAAGGATTTTTTTATCTGTGGTTCCATATCTGACTTAGATACCATGGTATTGGTTCATCTATAATTGCCTGATAGTTTTTCAAAGATGGTGAGTAAAGAGTAAAACACATTTATTAACCAGGAGGGCTACACCCTGGAACCAGTGCTTGTCCAGACCCTGTGGGATGCTTGAAGCTTAGCACTGGCCTGCAAGTTCTTCTTTTTCCTTTTTTACTGTGCTTTATTTATTTCCTTCTATAGGGGACAAAAGAAGCAGAATCCTTAGAGTACTTATTCTCTGCAAACAAATAATCTATTGTTTTGTAAACAATATACACCGTTCTAGGCAAGGGTCAGCAAACTTTTTCTGAAACAGGCCAGATAGTAAATATTTTAGGCTTATGGGCTCTACTTATAGTAGCGGGTCAATATATTGTTGTAACAACTCAACTTTGCCAATGTAGCACAAAAGGTACAGAAAGGTTTACAATATATAAATGGATGGGTACAGCTGTGTTCTAAGAAAATTTTAAGTTACAAAAGCAGATCATGTGGCTGGCTGCGGTGCCTCATGCCTGTAACCCTAGTACTCTGAGAGCCTGAGGTGGGAGGATTGCTCTGAGCTCGGGAGTTCGAGACCAGCCTGAGCAAGAGTGAGACCCCATCTCTACTAAAAATAGGAAAAAAAATTTAGCTGGGCATGGTAGTGTGTGTGTGCCTGTAGTCCCAGCTACTTGGAGGCTGAGGCAGGAGAATCTTTTGAGCCCAGGAATCTGAGGCTGCAATGAGCTATGATAATGCCATTGCACTCTAGCTGGGGCAATAGAGCAAGACTCTGTCTCAAAAAAAAAAAAACCAAAAAAACCTAAACCGCCCCCAAAACAAAAGTAGATCATGCCCATTTGAAAATATCAAGTCAGAGAAGCAAAAAGGAAACAAAATGAAGAAATGTGAAGACAGCCCAAGAGATTTAAGGGACACCATCAGACAGACCAATAAAAGCAGTATGGAATTCCCAGAGGAGAACCAAGAGAGAAAGGAGCAGAGAACTATTTGAAGAATTGCTGGCCCCGAACTTCACAAATTTGAGGAAAGGAATGAGCACATAAATTCAAGAAGTTCAACAAACTCCAACTAGGAAACTCCAAAAGATCATACCAAGATACATTATAATCAAGCTGTCAGAAGTCAGAAAGAATCCTGAAAGCAGCAAGAGAAAAATGACCAATCCTGTGCAAAGAAGCTCCTATAAGATTATCAGTGGATTTATCAGCAGAAATTTTGCAAACCAGAAGAGGGTGGAGTGTATATCTACAGTACTGAAAGGAAAAAGAAACCTGCCACCCAAGAATATTACATCATATAAAACTGTCCTTCAAAGATGAAGGGTAAATTAAGACCTTCCCAGATAAACAAAAGCTAAGGGAGTTCATCACCATTAGACCTGCCTTACAAGAAATTCTAAAGGGAGTTCTTCAAGTTGAGATGAAAGGATGCTAAACAGCAACACAAAACCGTATGGAAATATAAAGCTCTCTGGTAAAGATAAATAGGTGAGCATTTCCATTTAATGTTTTCAGAACGTGGTTGACTATGGGCAACTAAAACCTAGGATGATGGGGGATTACTATGGACCAATTGAACCCAACAGACAGAGACAGAACATTTCATCCAACAACAGGAGAATACACATTCTTCTCAAGCACACATGGAATAGTCTCCGAGAGAAACTACACATTAGGCCACAAAACAAGTTTTAATAAATTTACGAAAATTGAAATCATACAAAGTAATTTTCTGACCACAATGCAATGAAACTAGAAATTACTAGCTGAAGAAAAACTTAAAAATCTACAAATATGTGAAAACTACACAACACATTCTTAGCAAACCAATGGGTAAAGAAGAAACCACAAGGTAAATTAGAAAATAGCTTGAGATAAATGAAAAGGAAAATATAACATACCAAAACTTATGGGAGACAGTGCAGGCAGTACACAGAGGGAAGTTTATAGCTGTAAATGCTCACATTAGAAAAAAGAAAGAGCTCAAATCAAAAACCTAGAATCAGAGAAAGGAATTAGAAAAAAAAAAAAACAAAAAACAAACCAAGCCTAAAGCTAGCAGAAGAAAGGAAAATACAATTAGAACATAAGCAAAGGAAATAAACAATAGAAAAATAATAGAAAATAGTCAACAAAACAAAGAGTTGATTCTTTGAAAAGATTAACAAAATTGACAAATCTATAGTTAGATTAACTAAGGAAAAAAAAGATTTAAAAAATTGAAATCAGAAATGAAAGAAGGGACATTGCAACTGATGCCCAAGAATTAAAAATAATTATAAGAGAATACTATGAACAATTATGTGCTAACAAATTGGATAACCCAGAAGAAATAAATAAATTCCCATAAACATATAACCTACCAAGATTTAATCATGAAGAATAAACAATTTAAACAGACTTGTAACTAGTAAGGAGATTGAATCAGTAATCAAAAGCCTCCCAATAAAGAAAAACACAAGACCAGATGGCTTCACTGGAGAATTCTACCAAACATTTAAAGAAAAATTAACACCAATTCTCCTGGAACTCTTTCAAAAAATTGAAGAGGAGGGAACACTTCCAAATTCATTATATGAGGCCAGTATTACCCTGATACTACAGCCAAACACACTACAAGAAAAAAAAAACTACTGACCAATAACCCTAGTGAATACTAATGCAAAAATCCTAAATAAAATACTAGCTATCCAAATTCAATACCACATTATAAAGCTTATCACCATGATCAAGTGGATTTCTTCCTGAAATGCAAGAATGATTCAACATATGCAAATCAATAAATATAATATACCACATTAACAGAATGAAGAACTAAAACCTCATATCCCCTCAATTGATGCAGAAAAGGCATTGACAAAATTCAACACTCTTTCATGAAAAACATACTCAACAAACTAAGAATAGAAGGAAAATACCTCAACATTGTAAAGACCATATGTGAAAAGCTCACTGCTAACATAATACTCAATGGTGAAAGACTCACAGCTTTTCCTCTAAGATCAGGAACAGGTCAATGATTTCCATAGTACTTGAAGTCTTAGCCAGAGAAATTAGGCTAGAAAAAGAAATAAAAGGCATTCAGATTGAAAAGGAAGAAGTAAAAGTATCTCTGTTCACAGATGACATATTAGAAACCCCTAAAGATTATACACACACACACACACACACACACACACACACACACACAACCTGTCAGAATGAATTAAAAAATTGAGCAATGTTGTAGTGTAGAAAATCAGCGTACAAAAATCAGTTGTGTTTCTATACAGTAACAATGAACTATCCAAAAAGGAAATTAAGAAAACAATCCCATTGACAATAGCATCAAAAATAATTGTACTTAGATATAAACCTAACCAAAGAAATGAAAGACATACACTGAAAAACGTCACTGAAAGAACTTAAATAAGACACAAATAAATGGAAAGACAGCTTGTGTTCATTGATTAGAAGACTTAATAGTGTTAAAATATCCACACTACCCAAAGCAATTTACAGATTTGATACAATCCCAATGACAATTTTTTCAGAAAACAATTTTCTAAAATTCATATGGAATCACAAAGGATCACATATCGCAAAAACAATCTTGGGAAAAAAAGAACAAAGTTGGAGGCCTCACACTTCTTGATTTCAAAACATATTACAAAACTATAGTAATCACTGCAATGTGGTACTGGCATAAAGGCAGGCGTGTAGACCAATAGAACAGAATAGAGACTCCAGAAATGAAGCCTCACGTATATATTCACATGATCTTCTACAAGGATGCCTAGATCACTGGGTGGGGAAGGTACAGTCTCTTCAACAAATGGTGTTGGGAAACTGTATATCCACATGCAAAAGAATGAAGCTGGACCTTAAGTTATACCACATACAAAAATTAACTCAAAATAGATTAAATACCTAAACATATGACCTAAAAATATAAAACTCCTAGAAGAAAATATAGAGGCAAAGCTTCGTGGCATTGGATTTGGATTTTCAGAGTGAAAAGGCAACTTACAGAAAAGGAGAAAATATTTGCAAATCATATATCTGATAAAGGATTAATATCCAAAATATATTATAAAACTTCCAAGGACTTGGTAAGAAAAAAGGCTAACAACGCAGTAGAAAAATAATTAAAGAATATCAGTAAACAGTTCTCAGCAAGCATATGAAGTGATGCTCAACATCACTAATCATTAGAGAAATGCAAACTAAAACCACAATGAGATATCATCTCACACCTGTTAGGATATCCACTATAAAAGTAAAATAACAAAAAAGAACAAAACAGAAGATAATAAGTGTTAGAGAGGATGTGCAGAAATTAGAACTCTTTGTGCGCTGTTGGTGGGAATGTAAAATGGTGTAGTTGCTATGGAAAATATTACAGAGATTCCTCAAAACATTAAAAATAGAATTATTTAATTAAATAATCCCACTTCTGGATATATACTCAAAGATCTGTTGCACAACAATATGAATATACTTAACACTGCTGAACTGTACACTTAATTGTTAAGATGATAAATTTTATGTTATTCTTTTTAACCACCATTTTAAAAAAAGCAGGTTATGCCCCAGATTTGGCCTGAGTGCCATCATTCACTGACCCCTTTGGAGGATGAATCATTTCTGAAGTAGAAGGGAAAATAAAAGATGAATGATGGGTTCTTTCTCCGGTAACCAGGGACCATGAAACAAAATGTTTTATAAATTCTTCTAAGTTGTGTTAGGGTGAAACATGGGACATTTGTTGGAATATTCTGTATCCATAGTTGAGGGAAAGTACTGCGGGGAGAAAATTCTGGGAGTTGGAGGAGGTAATGCCTTACTGTTGGTTGTATGTTCATTAAGTTCATTGAGATCCTTATAGTGTGAAGTGACCACGTGCCTTTTAAGAATAAAAAAAATCATAATAAAAATACATTCATCTGATTTCCCTCATGTAGTTGATGATAGATTCCCATGTATTGTGTCTAACAGAACTGTATTTCAATTTTTCTTAATGAAAACAACTTTTCTGTTGTTGCTCTTTGCTTTTATTTTTTAATCTTAGGTTTCAGAAGAAATAAGTTGATATCAATGACTTGATTTTTCTTTTTGGGGCAGGAAGAGGTATGGTTTAAAATCTTCTTACATGTTTCATTTGCCTAAATTAAATTGTAAAATGCTTGGTATTGAGACCAGATTTTTTAATATGTTTAGGAACAAAACTGTACAGATACAGTGCTTTATAGATCATGTTACCACAAGCATAACCATTGAACATAGTAATCAGAGGAGTTGAAAGTAATAGTATAACTAAAGTTTAACAGAGACACATAGAAGAAGATGATAATTTTAAAATGAAGTTGAACTGTTTGGGCTGTCAGAGATTCTATGTTCCATTCTCGCAGGCCTTGAATAATGTGAAAGCAATATATTTCTTATTTGTGATTTTTTACAGCTGCTTTCAATTGCCTGTAGAAGTGTTACTATATATATCATGTATATACACACACATATATAGTAACTTGCACATATGTAAGTATACATATAAATATATACTTACATTTATGTATAATGCACAGTACTTATTTGCCCAATGGCAACAAATACTGTATTAGCACATAACTTCTAACTGTTGATTTTTCCTTGCTATTAGGTGAAATAGATGTCTGGAAATTTAGGAGAGAAAAAGTTATTGCTTTGGTACTTAAAAACCCCAGTGTTCCCCCATTTTACCCAAAGGCAGCACTTGATACATCCTGTTTCACAGCGAGGGCTCTGTTATCTCTCTATTCCCTCTTTGCATAGAAAGCACCCTGTTAGGATGGAAAAGATGGAAGCTCCACTCCGTTGAAGCTCTCTGATTATGGGAAGCATATATTAAAATGATCGGTCTTCTCATAAAGGAAGACATGTAAAGTGTACTACCATAAATATTATTTTTAAAATGTTATGCATTTCCTCAAATATTCCTTGAGACTGAATTCCTGGAAGTGGAAATCATTTTATGCATATTGCCAGCTCCCCCGGAAGGATTTTTACCCACAGATACTGTCACAATTAGTGTTGGGGAGTGGCTGCTTCCCTGAAAATGTTTCTTCTGTTCCTATCACACAATTAATCCAGACTAGTTAGTTTTGGGACAATGGCACAGTTCCCTGATGAAACCACACACTTTGTGTTTTATGACGCCTGTAAGTATGCTCACTGAAGCTTCCGTAGTGGAAGCAGAGGGGACAATTTATGGAATTGTGCCCTTGTGGTATCCAAATGTTCTTCTGCATTAACAAATTGCCGCACTGAATCAAAGAGGCAATTTATTAAATATGCCTTTTGATGAAGGGAGTATCTTGGAGAGGTTGAGAAGATAGTGAACACAGGTTTTAAAAAATCCTAATGAATACAGTTGTCCCTTGGTATCCCTGGGGAATTAGTTCCAGGACTCCACAGGGCATGCTCAAGAACCTTATATAAAATGGCATAGCATTCGCATATAACCCACACACATCCTCCTGAATACTTTAAATCATCTCTAGATCACTTATAATACCTAATACAATGTAAACGCAACGCAAATAGTAGTTGTATTGGTTTTTATTTGCATTATTTTTTGTTGTATTGTTTTTTTCCCCAAATATTTTTGATCTGCTGTTGGTTGAATCTGTGGATATGAAAGCTGCAGCTAAAGCGTAAACTGCACTGTTGTTTTCCAAAATATTTTATACTATGGAATTTATTTCATGATTAATTTAGAAATTCAGTCAGTATTTAATGAGCACCATATTGCCAGGAACCATGGCCAGAGCTTGGAGTACAGGGGAGAATAAAGCACAGACATGTGATTTAGGTGCTAGTAGTCTAATGGAGGTGGTGGGGGAACAGGGCGGGGAGAAGCATGATAGTTGAGGAAGCTCAGAAAGCTAGCAGCAGAATCCTCACTGCATATGTGGGGCTTTTTCCTCCATGTACTACTTCCTGGTGCAACCATGCTCTGTGCACAGAAAGGGAAATGTCATTTGCCTCAAGCCCCTTGTTATCTGTTTATTTCTGTCACCCATGACCATCGACTGGGGTGACAGGGAACAGTCACTCAGTTAGCATTTTTTCCATTTAGATACACAGACACAAGTCTCATTTTAGCCTAAAGTGTCAGGTATTTCTACTTTCAAAAATAAAATCTGATCAAGTTAGAAAATTTTATTGTGCATACGAAAGAATGATTTGCCACCCATGATACTTCAAACTGAGAATGGCAAGAAGCTCTGCTTACAGCAGTTACAGTACAGTTTGTAAAGCATGAAGCATATTTTGACCTTTTTTGTGATTGGCTGTTACACATTAACATTCTTTTGAAGGCAAGCGGAGATGTTTAAGCTGATTTGTCTCTAGCTGATTGGTTTCATTTCACTGAATCATTCTGACAGGAATGTAAAGCTTGTGTTTTTTGTTTTGTTTATGATTAAAGCTAGCTTTTCGGGGAAATCAGGATGACAAGTTTTGGCTGTGTGGTTACAGGTGGTTGGCTTTGGGGTATGTCTAAACTGTGGCCTCCATTTTTCTTTTTCTTTCACGTTGCAGGTCTATGAAACGTCATCAAATACCAGAGTGAGCGTGATCACAAAATCCCTAATAAGAACAAAGAATGAAGAGAATTTTGTCTTTAGCCAAAAGGCCCATTTGCCTCTTGTGATGTGTACCTTTTCTTTGAAAATCAGCACCATATTTTTTAGGGGCTTTAATGCGTGATTACTGATTTTGGATTGCCAATAAAAGCTACATTTAAAGCAAAAGGAACAAGTTCTCCAATCCCTGAGTGATTTAAAATATATGGACTTGAACAGAAAATTTTCATGTAGCTGTCAGTTTTTCAGGGATTTCATTGCTTCAATATCTTTCACCTGAACACTTCTTATAGGACTGATGCTCTAATTCGAATGTTTACAATATGGTGCTAAAGTGATAAAACAGAACTCAAAATTACAGTTATGCTGTGATCACATCTGTGTTAAAATGTGTAATCACGTGAACAAAGACTGGAAAGGAATATCCCCAATGTGAAATCATGTATTATGTTAGATGCAGGAAGTTGACATGATTTGTTTTTCACCTTTAAAACTTCTTTAGTATTGCTCTCAAAATGGCTTTTATCATTTTGAAAAAGTTTCCTAATAATGTTAATAATAAACACCTTGCATGTGAGAAGGTGAAAGTTATAATGAAGCCTTATAAGATTGTCTCCTGACTTTGAAATTTCACTGGCCAGTGAAATTATTAACAAAAATGCGAAGGGCTGATGTTGGTTGGCTAGCTTTTACATTTGCAAGTAAGGGGGAAAAAGTGTACCTACCATCTAGTATCACCACCATTTCTAAGAAAAAAGGCCATTTCAGCATCAAACAATCATATTTAATGAAGCATTAGATGCAACCAGGGTGTTAGTGTTGGGCACCCTCCTCAGGGGCCAAGGGCACCTGGCTTAAGCGCTGTGGTTACTAATCAGCAACACCGCCTATACCTGCAGGGCTCGTAAATTCTACCGATGCCTCCTGGAATAGACGCTATCAGTTGCATTCACAATACTTATTTATCCCCTTTTTTTCCCGTCCTGATAGGATGTCAAGTCTACCTGCACCACTGACCACACTAGGAATAACAAGATCCTAAAGGAATCACAATTTTAAAATATTAACATTATTTAATAATCTCTATGTATTTCAGCCTTCTCAACTATGAATTATTTGGCCTCTCAGTTTCCTTCCAACTCACAAAATCTCTTTAGTTATGTTTCTAGTAGATAATTTCCCAGGGCTATTCAAAATAGACAGATGTTTGATTGCATGCCTGGAAGATACATTGCAGATATTATTAGATAAAATAAATGTTCCTATTTGTTTGGGCTATAAAAACATGTGAACTTTTTTAAAGCATAAATTTGAAAGACTCTCATTATGATTTCTCACTTGGTAGACAATAGCATGTGATATAAAACCACAGGCTGCTGGGCTGACAGCTGACTTCAGTCCAGATTCTGTCCGACAGTGAGGTCCCATCACATCGTCTCACCTTGCTGGGTGTCTTTTTCTCATCTTTAAACATGTAGAACTCAGACCACTTCCAGATCTCTTTTCAGAACCAAAGCTCTGCAAACGGAATAAACCACATTATGTCTTTTGTTTTAAAACCACTTGAAGCTATGACATTTGCCCATCGAAAGATCCCACACTCCCCTTCAGGGCCTCCAGCTTCGATGCCTGCAACCAAAACCAGCGCAGATGAGCATCACTTCAGTCCTGTACTCTCGAAGACAGACAGTTTCTCACATCAGTGAGACCAGTGGTTCCTAAACTTCAGTACACATCAAAATCTCTGTGAGATTAAAACATAGATTTCCAGGTCCCACCTCCAGAATGTCTGATTCAACAAGTGTGGGTGGGGCCTGAGAAGTTGAATTTGTGTCTTTAGGCGATTCTGATGCTTCTGCTCCAGGGATCACACTTTGAGAACCGCTGAGCAAACCTCAATGGTAAGCCTCAGACTGTTTCTCCTTGATTGGGTGTCCCTGCCCCTCACAACTCCTCTATAGCTATGTAACGTGGCAAGGTCTGAGGATATAGGGAAAAAAACGAAACTCAGGTTCTCCTGTACTCTTGCTCAATAGTTAACACAGAAGACTTCTGTGACCAACTAGGGGGGCGTTTTCTCCACATACCAAGCAGCCATCAGTTCTACAGAGGACAGCTGCGGGGTGTCCTCCAACTCAGTTCTGACACTATCTACCTGCAGATAGCATCAGATCCCACAGGTTGAGGGCTCGATCCCCCAAGACTGTTCCCCACTTCTGTTGCCAATCAGAAGCCACATGTGCTTCTTACCAATAGGCTACAAATCGGGGTCCCCACATAACTGCCTTGGGTTTGATTAATTTGTTAGAGAGGCTCACAGAACTCTAGGAAACCGTCACTCGTTTGTTGTAAAGGATATAACAGAGGACACAGATGAAGAGATGCGTAGGGCAAGGCATGTGGGAAAGAGTGAGGAGCTTCCATGTCCTCTCCGGGCACGCCATCCTCCAGGAACCTCCACGTGTTCAGCTATCCGAAAGCCCTCCAAACCCAGTCTGCTTGGTTTTTTATGGGAACTTCATTATGTACACGATTGATTACATCATTGCACATTGGTGATAAACCCCCTGAGTTTGGGGTGGGGCTGAAAGTCTCTAATCCTGCCCAGGTCTTTCCTCTGGCTAGCCCTATCCTGAAGCTGCCTGGGGGCTGCCAGCCACCAGTCAACTCGTAAGCATGCACACAGCCACTTATAACTTTGAAGATTCCCAAAATTTTAGTACTTGTATACCAGGAAAGGAAGATCAAATATATATTTCACAATATCACACGAGGGTTTAGGGGTGCTCTACAGGGGCACAGGCCTGCTCTACGTGGGTGGCTAGAGCCTAGGCCAGTGTATATCATGAAAGTCCCTGGCCTGTTTCTTGGATCCTGCATCATGTATTGGTTTTTGTGTTTGTTCATGCCTTTCTCTCAACAGATTTTCAAGTCATTTTTAAAGATACAATTTTTAAAAACAGAAAAATGTATAAAGATGGACATGCAAATTACTTGCAATTCTCCCACAAAGAGTGAGAAAAATATTTCATGTAAATGTATATTCTTACAATTTGTTTTGAATTATGCAATTTATATAATTTGGATCTTTTATATCCACTTCACACTATAGTAGATCATTTTCTGATTTATCTGAAATAATGATGCTTTATAATACATCAGATGTGATTATGAATATGATTTAACTGTTTCTACCATAATTGAATATTTTATTGATTTCTGATTTTTCATAATTTTAAATGGCCAAATGTCATACATCTTTACCCCCAACTCCGATTACTTTCTTATGATGTATTCGTTAGATGTTGTTATTGGCCCAAATTATGAGCATTTTTAAGGTTCTTAACTATTGCTGAATTGCTTTCCAGAAAGGTCAGGCTGACAGATCCTTCAAGAGCAATGCAGGGGCTGTCCCTCACCTCATGCCTCCAGTGAATCCTTGCAAAGACCTTTGCCAGTTTAATGTGAAAATTTGCATGTCATTATTGCTTTAATTTATATTTCTTTGATTATCCTAATAAAGCTTTTTGTTTATTATACATACATTTCTGACTGTCATTGTCAGTTTCTATACATGTGTTTTTTTGAAAAAAATATCTTTTATCTTTTTGAATTTTATATGCCTTCTGAGGAAAAAATGGAATTATAATTAAGCAAAAAGGAAAAAAATACTCGCAATCCAAACAATACAAAATTAACCACCCTTAACATTCTGCCAGACATTTTTCTTTGCATATGTATATACATTTGTCTGTGTTCATTTATGTATTTTGCTTACAAACATAAAGAACATTTATAGAAGTTGTTTGCAAAAAGGAGGCCACAGTATACGTAAAATTTATAACCCATCTAAACTTTAAAAGATAAGCATATTTAGTTTAAAAAATAGACCTTAAAACATCGTTTTAATTTACTGAATAGAATTTAATTAAGTATATGCATACAATATTCAACTCATCCCCCACTTAAATAATTCTTTGTAATAGAAACATATTATTCATCATTAGGAAAAATTTCTGGGAATGAAATTTCTGAGCTAAAGTCTACAACAAACACACACATATCTCTATTTTTCTCCTAATTATAAATAAAATATAAATTTCTAAAATTTTAAATATTGTAGAAATAGACATGCTATTATATTATTCTTAATATTAAATTTTAAAAATTAGACTACATTTACTATTCCATTCTGCAATTTACTTTTTATTTTTCAACTTGCCATCATATAATGTACCATTCGCTCATCAATATACTCAGATATAATTTTTAAAATTTCTGCCTACTATTCCAATTTATGGATGAACTAGAGTCTAATTTAACATTTGCTTTATTGGTAGATGTTGGGATTATTGTCAGATTTTCTCCATTATGTATCTTTGCACATTCGTATGACTGTTCCTTCAGAAAAAACTTTTATAAGTGGAAATGCTTAATGGATGTAAACATCTAAATACTAAAATATATTTCCATATTGTCCTTTGGAAAGTCTTATACGTTATACTCCCACTAATAGTGTATTAGAATGCCCAATTTCACATGTAGTAATAGAAATTTAAAAGCTTTCGGTAGATGTTAAATGACTATTCGGAAAATTTGGACCAACTTAGGTTCCCTCTATCAATAAAATTAAAGAAAGAAAAAGGATGGAAGGAAGGAAGGAAGGAAAGGAAGAAAGAAGGAAGGGAGGAGCAAAGGGAGGGAGGGAGGCAGGAAGAAAAAAATAAAAGAAAAAGAAAAACTTTACTATTTTGTTATCCAAAAACTGTGTCTTACTTTTATTTGCAATTTTTATTATGGGCAAAACTGATTCATTTTATATGTAGCATCTGCACAGAAAAATAATATAGAAACTACATTGTATATTTTTACTTCTCAGTAACTGATCCATTAATGCCCTTCCCCGTTTTCCTACTGAAGTACCTGTGTCATACCTACAGATTTATAGGAGCTTTCTGAAGCTCAAAGTCTTTATATCACTGGCATTGATGCCTTTGGTAGGCTTCTAGTAAGTAAAAAAAAAAAACATTTTATTACACTACATAGCAGTAGGTATTTACTCATAAATTATTTCTAAAATAGCAAATTCAGATAAACCTTTAGACACGGCTTTGCTACATCTTTAATGTAAGCAATGTACTAATAGTAAATAGCAGCTTCAGAGATTGCCTGAAGCTTTAGGGAAAGAGGATATTTAGATACAGACTGCAATTATCAAACAACATGGTAATAGCCCTTTAAAAAACTAAGACGTTGAGATGGTTCAGAGCAATGTAAGGTGTTAGTCAAATTAATTTATCTTGGTTGCTTCCTCTTTCCCATTCATTCTTTTTACCCAATGCATATTAACTGCCTATCATGTGATAAGAACCATGCCAGTCCCTTATATACTGCGGAAGTGAAAGCATTAAAGTGTTGGCTCCTGAGTTGTACTTGGTTAAATAATGTAATGACGCTAATAAATAAAATGCTTCTTAGGGTTCAGATTAGCTGTGCTAAGGCATATCTAACAGAGGGCTCAGCCTCAGATACCCACCCTTTTCCGTGTTTTGGTTTCTAGATCTTTCAAGGAACACGAAAATGCATTATACATTCATGGCCCCCAGAGTTCTTAAAAGCCATAGTAGTGTCATAAAATTAAGTATAAGCACAGCTTTAAAAGAATACTAAAATAACATCTGGCTAATAGACGTGGTTGGCTTCAGCCTTCCAGTATTTGTAAATAGTGTGTGATCTTTGTGATATGAGATAAATTCATGCTTCAAATATTAAGTTCAGATGGAAATCGTCACATGGGCTTCTTTGTTCCCACTGTGTTCAGATTTATGGAGATGAGAATTTGGCCCAGTGTTCATTTGGAAAATAAATAATGAGAAATACAGATGAATTATTAAATGAGATTAAGCCTTCTGAATTGTTAGCCCTCTAATATTTTTCCTTTGATTTTTGTTTATCTGAGTTTTGAGTTTAGTTTTTACTTGAGGTTGTTGTTGACTTTGGAAAATACAGCTATTGTTTCCCATTCTTTGAAATTTCAAAAGGCCAATAACAAATTATAATTTATCAGATGAAATAACATGGGAATATTTGACAAAAATCAGTGGATCTGATGACCTTTGATGAAGCCTGCAAGTCTGAGATAATATAGAAAAAACTATCTCGGGGAATAAACTCAGTAGACTGGGATTCAGAATGGTGCTCAGCATTTAAGCAGATATACTTTTTTTAAAAAAGGATGTCAACAATATAGAAAAGTATTTGCAAAAATAGATGCTTTTCAGGGTGAAATGATAAATTAAAGGTTTCAGAAATTCATCATCACCCATTTTCTCTGGAATCAACAAACAGAAATGGTCTATTTTCTTTCATTAAAATTGATTTGATTTTAATTTTGACAGTCATTGGATGTTATCTCTCATCTATACTTTTGACAGCGAAGCAAGAAAATGGGTCTTATGAATAGGACATTTCTATGATTGGGGTAGTTGTCATTACTTGGTTTTGTGTGAATAATAGATGCCAAACTTGGCTTGACTCCTCATTTCCAGTCCCTTTTACTTCTTTTGTATCGAATTGCTAATAACTAGCTTCATCTTTTGTCACCAAAAAAGAATGGCTTTTTTGTTTGCCCACAGAACTGTATTACTCAGTGCTGAGCAATGAGTTATCACAAGATGATAATCCACTCCTCTGGAAACAGGTCTGTGAATCCACCGGCACTTCCACAAATAACAGACTGCAGGCTTTTGAGCAGACACTTTTATATCCTTTTTGAAAGCTGTTTATTAAATCTGGAAAGAAACTGGTTGACTGAAAGAGAAAGCTACACCAAATAGGCCTATTTCCCTGACTGTAGAAACATTTTCTTCTTCCTCAAGGGGAATGGTCCATAAGAAACTTGAATAACTTTGATGTAGTTTAGACTATCCATCCATATATGTATTGTTTTCCCCTCAAGTCGTCTTTGGTATTAAGAAAAGCATTTAAGGAGCAATATAGTCTAGGATGTTTTTAAAAACAGAAGTGATTAATGACAGATACTTTGTATTTTAGTTCAGTGTCCCGAGAAGGAAATTACTTATAAGAAAAATCACATTTGCTAGAGAATCATTTCTCGTGTTTCCCTTGTCACTTGGGATGTCTATGGTACATACTTGTGTCAGTCAGGGAACCCCTGTGAGTTATGGGACAAGGGGTTTGTTACAGGAATTAGACCTCCCTCAGTGTGGGAGGGGCTGGAGCCAGAGGTCCAGGCAGGAGTTGGAGGATGGGAGGAGTCACCAGCCAGTGGGTCAGAAGCCAAGCACGGCGGCGCCGAGGTGGACAGTGAAGGGGAAGGTCGTGGAGGGATCTGGGGAGCTGTGTCTCTGTGGGTTTGCTGCCAAGCACTTGGTGGTGGGCCTCAGGCTGCTGTTGGTCAACAGGGTCAGCTGGGACAGAGGAGGTGGACGCAGGATGGAGGAGCATGAAGATGAGCTGGGACCCACCTGCCTCTCTGCATCTTGTGTCACCACTTCTAACCCTGATGACCTTCATACAGAGAGTGTTGGCTGCTGCTTCGCTTCTGCTTCCAGTTCTCATGTGAATTCCTCTTGGAGTCAATTTGCAACTGGAATTATACAGGGAAGGGAACTCTAGGGTCTAGCTTATTCAAGTTGACCCATCACACACTATGACAGAACTTAACTGAGAGAACTGACATTCTACAGAAAAGTGTTATCTCTACTCTGTGTTATCACCGTCTCCAAAAAAATGCCTTAAAAAGACTTGTCTTAGAAAGTAATAATGGTAAGGGTTTAGAATATTTTCAACAGCCTTGAGGAATGCCTTAACAGAAACCCTATAGCTTGAAACCATTATGCAGTATTTTCCTCAATGACAAATGGCACCCAAAGTATTGTAGGGACAAAGGGAAAATTTCCCCTTCACCCCCTGAGAGTTTTCTAAAAATAAACTGATGAAAGGCAGATTAATAGAAGAAAAGGCAAACAAATTTATTTGATCATAGTTTTATATGACGTGGGAGTCTTCAGTGTGAAGACTCAAAAGTATAGGGGAAAGTATCCATTTTTATGCTTAGGTTCAACAAGATATGGGCAGCCATGTACAAAAAGGGTGTGATCTAATGCTTATAGTCTGAGTGGGGAGAGCCAGCGAGGCCTGTCTGTCTAGCTTCTCGGCCTCTCTGAGCGTGCGTTCCTTCCTTCTAGGTGTGGGGTAGGACCCTCTCTGGAACGAGGGTGTTAAGACCTACAATCGAACAGCACAGATCAGATAATTTCTCTATGGCCAGTTTTTTACACAGGAAGGCAGAGGGAAAGCTAGAGTAATATTTGCAGGTTTTGTGGCTGGCTTTGGGGAAAAGAGGTTCTAGTTTCTATGACTAGCCTCAGGGACTGAGAGATAGGAGGGCCGGAGAAGGTCAGGCAGAGCTGCCTCTGAGGCCTTCATTTTTAGGTATCATTTTCTGAGGCCCTATGGTATCAAAAACTATAGTGGAGTAAACACTTTAGGGTCAAATTTTCATGTGGATGATCTCAGTAGCGTGTATTAATTATATGCTATTAATACAAGACATCTCTTCCTACTTAGGATTAGTTTCCTACCAAGACCTATTATAGGAAAGAACAAGATTTTTCATAGGTGTGCTTGTCTCTTTCATACTATTAAATACCATTTTCACTCAACCACCAGTTTTTGAATGATGCATAAAGAAGATGTTTAGGCAACCTGTGAACTCTTGAACTTTTTCTGAGTTCTAACTTATTGAATAAGATAAAAAGGAAGAAGCACTGGCTGAATGTATTTCCCATCTCTATTAAATTACTTTTCCAATATAAATATGCAAATAGATCAAAATTTCCCATATTAAGAAAAATCGGTTTCTGTAAAAACATTACCTTATTTTCACACCATTCTAAAGAATAGACTTTCCTATATTTGGCTTCCTTGCCAGAGATTTAGAACATGCCTGCCAGCCATTGTCACTTGGCTAGACCAGAGTTTCCCAAACTTACTCTATTCACAACACCTTTAGTGTCTTGACACTTTTTCCGAAGTGCTCCTGGGTCAAAGGAAATAGCTAATAGTTCCATTTATTAGTTTAGTTTAGGTCCAAACTAATTTGGCTATTAAGTTGATTTAGGTCCAAGCAGCTTAATTGTAATAGCTCATGTGGTATTTGGCAAATTTCACTATGTTTCCCTCTAAAATGTAGGCTGTTTTGTGATGCCCGTGTGAGTACGCTGCACCGCCAGGGGTGCCTCAGCCTGCAGTTTGGGAACTGTAGGGCTACACTAAGAACAAAGCCCAAATCACTTTGTCTCTGTCACTTCACTTTTCTGCCCAGAATCTTTTCAGATAATTTTTGGGTGTGGTTGATATTTTTTAAAAAAAATATATGAATGTAAATATTGAATACTATTTCTGTCTATGGTCTACTGAGTTTATTCCTGGGGATGTGTGTGTGTATAAATATATACATATATACGCACATATGTACATATGTATATGTATACATTTTTTATATATATGTGTGTGTATATGTGTGTATATATATATATTTCTCCCCCTTCCCCCAAGCAGAGGAGAGTGGTGGTACTAGGTGGTGGTAGAACTAGGTACAGTGTGGTGACTGAAGAATAAAATTCTTCTGGCTCAGCCATTCTAAGAGTATCTTGTACTCC
>NW_012137303.1:7748130-7751410 GCF_000956105.1 Propithecus coquereli
AATTGTGGTTTGAAAGTGAAGGTGCCTCTAACAGCTGGAAAGCTATGCCTAAATTTATGAAGTTGAGATTGATTTTATAAAATTTGTTTATAAATTAAATGTTATTTTGAACGATTTAATAATATTTGATACTTTGAAGAACCCTGCAATAGATCCTTTTAAAACATAAAGATTCCTTGGGTTAAGTCATCAGATATTACTAAGTAAATATGCTGTGTGGTTGTATTTTTGTATAATAGATTTTCTGAAATCAGGAGACTCTTCGACCTAAAGGTTTCCTCCTGCCAAACTGTCCATCATCTTGGGAGCAGTGGGCCAGGTGCAGGGGGTGTGTTCTGTTATCCTAAAGCATTTAGCTGTGTGTGTGTGAGTGTGTGTGTGTGAATGGGTAGAGGTAGGTAGGAGAAAGGAAAACATTTGTTAGAAGATTAAAGCCAGACCCTCTACAATTACACAAACATCATCTCACTGACCATCGAAATCGTTGGGCTTCCTTCTTTTGGACTTCAGACCTCAGAGTGTACACTTTTAACTGGCATAGTTTTCACTTCAGAATCAGCGTTCATGTGTATGCTTCATTCTCTTTCTCCATTATTCTCCTTCTCTCTCTTTGTCTCTGTCTCTCTGCCTGTCTCTGTCTCTCTCTACTCCTCTCTCTGTCATTGTCTCCCTGTCTCTGTTTCTTTATCTCGGTTTGTCTCTGTCTCTTTCTCTGTCTGCCTCTGTCTCACTCTGTCTCTCCTCTCTCTTGTCTCTGTGTCTCTCTTTAGAAACTCTGTCTCTCTGTGTGTGTCTTTCTCTCTCTCTCTCTCTCTCTCTCTCTCACACACACACACACACACACACACGCCCACATCTCCCGTGTCGCGTCAGTCGTGTGTACATGGTCCCTCTGCCCTGGGCCTCACCATGCCAGCAATAGAGGCTAAAAGGATGCTTTTATGTGTGCTGGACTCTTGTCACCTGAAAAGGAGGGAAATTATAAGTTTATAATTGTTGTGAATGTTGTTTCCATGGATTCATCATATTTTCCATCTTAGTGAGGGAGAGGGGAGGGCGGTAGGGAAATCTGAGAAAATTCAAGGTGTTTATAAAATACAATCTGTTAAAAGAAAAAAAAGTATTAATATGTTTACTATGAAAACCCTAATCACAGACAGACCTCCACAGGGAATCCAGAGATAAACTGAGACTCAGGGCAGAGGGCACAACAGGCCAGATGCTCAATAAGAAAGAAAGATCTAAAGGAAGAGACATCATAGGAACACTTAAGGTAAATATATGGATTTTTAGGAAAAAACTCACATCCTTCAGTCAATCCCAAATAAGCATGCTAAAGAAAAGTGTACAGAATGCTCATCTATATAGTTATATTGTCCAGATAATTTGTATATGGAGAAAGAGAGGCTCCTAAAACTCAAATTACTTCATTTCCCTAAAGGTTATTCGATTTTATTTTTAAATATTTAAGTCATATGATAATAAGCCTCATTGTTTTAAATGTCCAAATATCTTCAAAAATATTCTAAAGTGATTTCTGATGTGTGCAATATTGTTTCATTTCAATTAAAAATAGAGGACATTTGGAAAATCAAAAGTGAGCTAGTGGTATTAATGTATATTCTATCAACAATCTAATCACCACATTCTGCTATTCATCACCACTGAATAATAGTGGGAACTTATTTTTGCCCGAGATATTGGTTTCAAATAGAAAACCTGAGACAGCAGAGCTCAACATATGCCAATAGGCTTTTGAAACCTATGATCCATGAGTACCCATAAGGGAGAAATTTGACTTCTAGAGAGAAGGATTTGCAGTCTGATAACATTGCAATAAATGATACTGTATGTGCTGTTGTTTAGATACAATGGTTGCACAAGTGAAGAGTGTTTTATAGCAATGCAATAGTCTAAATGGTCAATTCATGTTCATTTTCATATTTGTTTCTCTTCTCATCAATACCTTCTACCCCAATATTCTTTTCTTCTGTCAGATACACACAGTGACTCCCAGGACTGAACCTGACAAATAGCGACAGAGGGTTGAGGGGAGTCTGGGGTTTAGAATCAGGCAAGTGAGAGGTTAGGAGAAACAGTGAGTGAAGAGCAAAGCTGATAAGCAACAGTGACAACAAGTGACAGTGACAAACATTTAGCTGTGCTTTGTATTGGGTAGAGAAGGTATCTGGAAGAATTCTTTGAACTGTCTCCCTATTTTAATTTCCTGGCAAGAATTCGTTCACATCTAATGTGCAGCTTTCTTCCTGAGTTAATGTTGTTGGAATATCCTAGTTTGGATTTCCTTCTCTTCCCATCTCTCTACCATTGTATAATGATTTTCATTACCTGCTCGTAACTGCCCCTGACTCACCTTTTAGATCATGGATTGAGCCCGTCACCAAATATTCAACCCCAGATCCTAATATCCACCCAAGAACCTCTGATCCCGATTGTAAAGTTTCCCTCTTGTGCACAGCTAATTTTCCTGTGCTTAGCTAGCTGAAAAATCTGTACTTACAAAAATATTATGATCAGGCTAAGAGGTGAATCAGCTCTCAAGAAGACAATTAGATGAGTATCAAGGAGACATAAAAGGGGCAAGTCAAGGCAATTAAACAGAGAACTCTGTGTAGAAGTCACGAGTCAAGTAATCTACAAGCTCTGGTGCTTTGGAACATGACAGGAGAATATAACCATTCATTTAACCAACATTTATTAAACATTTACAATATTCCAGGCACTGTGATTATGAAGTCTGATCAGTTAATGATTGTTTATACACCTTTTGCAAGGGCAGGAATTAATTCAGGGCATTAATGACCCAAAGCCCAAGCATGTGGACAGCTATTATGAGCATGCCACGCTGAAGGAGAAATTCCTAAATTAAACTAAGAGAATAGTATAGGAGGAGCCATAGGACCGTGACTCTACCTCTGACCCCAAACCGGGGCTGGCTACGTGGACCTCAGTATGGATGGGCCCAGGACTCTGTCCTTTTTAAAACACTGATGTGCAGCCCAATTTTAGCATTACTGATTAGGCAAACAATACTGATTCATGCAACTGATGTTTGTTAAACACTTGCTACAAGAATAAATTAGAAAGGATTCCTACTCTCATGTGGTTTATATTCTAATAATATACAAATGTTATTTAACTCAACCTGAAATTTAAACAGCATAAAAAAGATACAGATAGAGTTCAGACAAAGAATTTCCTGATGAAATTTTAGGAAAAGCTTTGTGTGAGAAAAGAAACATTTGAGCTGGAGTTTGAA
>NW_012137303.1:7754755-7757071 GCF_000956105.1 Propithecus coquereli
GCACAGAAATGTGACTTTCCAGAATATTGGGAGGAATGTTGCATTTTAGTCTTGTGTGATTACTTTGGGAGAAAGCATAGCTCTAGTTGGTGCTGGGACGGTTGTTTGTACAGATCAGACACACTTCACCGTGTGGCTCCATCAGCACTGTCTTCCCTAAATGTCTCCTCCCACTCTTAGATGTCCCTGTGCCTTGCTGCTTCTGGCTGCCAGCTGTGTTAAGAAAACAAGAAGCCTTGCCCTGCCATCCTGTGAGTTCCCATCCCTGGAGCTAGAATACAAGCTACCCTCTGACCAGCCCCTTCTGTAGCTCTGTTGCCAAGGAAAGGGAGATTACCAGGAACCCTGGGGACAAAAGGATCCTGTGAAATACAAGAATTCTGACCAGCAATTTACCATGCCTATTTCTGGACCTAGTAGTGTCCTCACTTCCTGGTGTGAATTATTTAGCATATTGCTCTGAATGAGCCACATGGTGAAATAGAGTCACTGAACTCTGATAATGGTTTGATATTTTTAATGCACTTTTGGGAGATTTATTTTGTATTGGCTGAGTCCTACTTCTTTCCTGAAGAATTTCAGGAGGGAAGAGAATGTTGTCCCCTTCCATGTGTTTGGCAGAGTATCTCTGATGTTTGAAAGAGCCAAATTACCTGTCCTTGTTTTCCTGCCTTGGCGGGTAATGTGATGCGTCCTATAACTTTGCTCACAGCTGAGGTGGATACTCTTTTTGTAGAATTTATGTGGACACCGGTGGTGTCCTCGGGGTCCAGGTATGCACGGGGAACATCTGTTTCCATTCTTTTCGCCTGCATTATTGCTGGAGAAGATAGAGGCAGGGTGGGGCCTTAGGGTATATTTGCAAGATCAGGGAGGTGAAGGGTGTTAGTTAAACGTTATGATTTCATTATGGTTAAGCATTATTATTCTCCTCAATGCCCCTCATGGTTATTTAGCCTCTTTATATGTCTGGTTAAGATGCTGTTAATAGTGGAGACATGAGAGGAATTAGAAAGAAAACAGAACAAGGGCAGAGGATTCCTGGAGCTGACTCTGCCTTAAAAACGTCTACGCCCCACTCCCCTATATACAAATAAATGTTTTATAATTTACCAAATATTTTAGTCTCTATGATCACACAGTAATTTTACTAAGGTAATAGATATGGGAAAATCATTTATTGTTTGTTCTTCCATCAGACATTAATCAAAAGACTCCCATGCAGCATCTCTATACCCTTTGAACTGTGATGGGGACCTCAATCCCTTTAATATGTAAACAGAGTTTTAAAAAAATATTCATACTCTCTTTTTTTATAAGCTGAAGCAGCTCTTTCCCATTTCCGGCCTTTCAGATTCTTTTTGTAGCAAAGGTGAAAAGTAAAAGTAATTATCATCTGCTAGGACCTTTTCTGTTGAGACCATAAGATATGCCCAAATCTATAATGTGCAATTTTTATCACGAAGATTTTTATTCTTGACCCAGATGGGCTTCTAGCTCCATCCAGCATCAGTCTATTCATGAAAAGCTCTGAACACAAAATTGTATCAAACATAATAACAGATAAGCTGCTAGAGTGAATCACATATTTGCAACTGAATACTGCTTTCCCATAATACCTGTGAGCAGGAGAAATATTTAAGATATTTATCCTATTTAGCAGCCGAGCGCTGATCAATTGGAATGGAAGTTGCCTACAAACAACTCGTACGGTGCTGTCTGAGGGAGCCGAACCTCTCCCATGCAGAGGGGCGTCTGCCGGTGGGCGAGAGAGAGAAGCAATCTTGCTGGCTGGTGGCTTGAGAACACAACTGATGAAGGTGCATTACGCTCTGCATTAGTTTCCTAGGGCTGGAACAAGAAAGCACAAACTAGGTGACTTGAAACAAGAGAAATTTGTTCTCTCACTGCTCTAGAGGCCAGAAATCTGAAATCAAGGTGTCAGCAGAGCCACACTCCCTCCAAAGGCTCTAAGGAGAATACTTCCCTGCCTCTTCCGACTTCTGGCGGCGCCTGGTCTTTCCTGACTTGTGGCAGCATCTCTCCAATCTCTGTTTCCACCACCACGTGGCCTTCATGCCTGTGTGTCTCTTGTCCTCTCCTATTCTTATAAAGACACCAGTCATTGGTTTTAGGGTCCACCCTAAATCCAGACATGACTTCGTCTTGAGATCTGTAACTAATTACATCTATTAAGGCACTGTTTCCAAATAAAGTCACATTCTGAGATTCCAGGTAGACATGATTTAAGGAGGATCAATATTTAAGCCAGTCAATATTTAACCCGTTTGCTTCCAGTGTTTCTCAGACTGATGT
>NW_012137303.1:7757121-7759604 GCF_000956105.1 Propithecus coquereli
GCATATTTTTAAAGGATATGTGGAAGGATGAGGTGTTTTCCAGGGCAAGGATAATGTAAGCAATAACCTACACATAAAAAAAGTACAGGCAACTGAGGACCAGGGACATTGAGTGATACAGTTTGCCTGAAAGGATGGTGTTAAGGGCAGAAATAAAAAGGAAAAGAAACACAGTTGAAAATTTTAGAATAGAGCCCAAACTTGCAGAGTCTTTCATGCTAGATCAAGGAATATAGTGTTTCATGGCTTTTAATTTGATTCTATGGATAGACTTTGCAAGTTTCATTTCCTCGGAATCCCTGAGGGTTTGGGATAATTCCAGAATGATTGGCACTATTGCTTCCATACTTGAAACTGCTGGAGAGTTATTAATACCTCAGTATTAATGCCTTTGATAGAGGAACAACTACCTTGTTTTCAGAAATCATCAATGCTTGGCCAAATGGCCTCCCCTAGTGGAAGCTCTGTCAATGGCTGCTCCCAAGGTGAGTGTCAGAGTGTCTCATGTTCTGGAAATTTCAGCAGAAGGTGCCTTCCTGGTGTGAGTCTT
Source organism: Propithecus coquereli (assembly GCF_000956105.1). Taxonomy (NCBI): domain Eukaryota; kingdom Metazoa; phylum Chordata; class Mammalia; order Primates; family Indriidae; genus Propithecus; species Propithecus coquereli. The sequence continues at coordinate 7,757,672 of NW_012137303.1, forward strand.
TCTACATACACTCCTCCTACTACAAACACACTAAAGAGCTACATGGTGGTTGACAATTGTTTTTTTAATAGAACAACATAACTATGAATTCAATTTTTCTCCTCGTGCACCATGAAAGGGGGTTCTCAAAGGACAGCCCCTAAAACTTCTTAAACCATAACCAGAAGGAGAGGGAAAGTCCATGGGGACAGTTAGTGCCGGCTGTGTTCATTTGGGAAGAAGCTTCATTATCCTTCTTTGAATTTTCTCTCACACTGGGAAGTCATTATTATTCTGGCATTCCTCCTGACATTTTTATGACTTTGTTTATTTTAATACATGGTTCATTATTTGTTTTGGAACAACCCTCCAAAATATTCCTCCAAATGCTACTTGAGCTCAGTCAAGGAGATGTTTCATCATCTTCTTTGTTGTCGCTTCTTGCAACTTGGCTAAACTTTTCCTTTTGATGGAAGGTGTAAAGCCCTTCTGGACTGCGACATGGATTTGTCTCTCCTTGGGTGACTGGGTAAATTCAGGATCTATTGATTAGATCGAAAGCAGAGAGATTTGTATTGGGTCCCCTACTCTTGATGGGGGAAAATATGACTCTTCTCCCTCAACTTAGGAAAAAAAAACCCAAAAGCCCGCCCTGTTAAATTCAGTTCAGAAATAACTAGCAGATGCAGAAACAGGCCACTAAAAGGCATTTCTTTCTCTCTGAGTGCTTTTCTTTCCCCAGCAGCGAAGGGCTTCTGTGCAGTTAGAGTCCCATGTTTGATTGACTCGGCTCCCAAGCTGATGTTTACACGGCTGTATTCATCTTGCTCCGATGACTGTGACATGCCACCCGGATGCGGTGAGGCTGACAGCGAATGTGAGGGGGACCAGACAGATGACACGTCTCCGTTCTTCAGAGCCCAGGCAGGATGATCTGTCACCTGATGATAGGCCACAGCCTGTCATTTATTTACTTACAGCTTTAATGTGGGTAAAATGAGCAGGAGAGGGGGGAAATGTGACAAGAGGCAAAGAGAAAGTGAGTAGTTACAGGAAAGAAAAATCTGACAGACCCTTTTTGGCATTAAAATATCAACAACAGCTATTTCCTACATCTCAATGGGCATGCCAGCCCAGGAGCCAATTATGAGCAGCATTCTGGGCAAGAAATCAGATTTGCAAAGCAGGAACTTTAGCCATTTTAGTCTGTGGCAGTGGGGTAGACAAACCCCATTGCCACCTGATTATATTAAAGTGCCTTGTATTTTTCTTGCACATTTAAGTTTCTGCAATATTCAATGACTATGTTGGCAAGCGTGTTTTTCCTTTTTCTTTTTAAATCTGTACACATTTTGCAAAATATCTTTCATGTGCAATCGAAATTATTATCCAATTGTCCTATTTGCTATGAAAATGCAACTAGAAATCATTTACAGTCTTTAAGATAAAACCTTTGAAAGCCATTGACTTGCTTGTTTTATGTGTTGACATCCTGGTTACAGGAAAGAAACACACAAAAACCCAGAGAAAAAGACAAAAGATATTTTAACTGTTAAAAGTTAAACCTGTAGGAACAAAACAGTGACTATTCATGTTTTAAGAGAGTTTTGTAAAACAAAAAATATGATCTTTGCCTGTATCTAAATGAATTAAATATTTCTGAGTTAAACAAATTTCATGAACAGAGTGCACTATGTATTATATATGCAAATACAGATTTGAGCCACTAAAGTTTTAAAAAGACGTCTAGAACTTGGCCATTCTTTTCTTATTTTATGACACCAGGTCTTATTCTGTCACACAGCATCTGGCGGAGAGGCCCCATGAATTTCCCACAAACTCTGATGGTCTTACATTGAGGGTATGATGTGTACAGAGACAGAGTGACCAGGGGTGTGCCTTTATATGCCCAGAGACCATAAAGCATTCACAAATCATCGCTAGCAGTGGGGTT
>NW_012137303.1:7759654-7761147 GCF_000956105.1 Propithecus coquereli
TGCAACCAAGGGAACACACTCCTTATTTTAGAAAAGCAATGATGCAGATATATACCCTTAAGCACACTGGCACCAAGTTGCAGTGATATTCTGACTCACACGGCCTTAGAGTACATGAGGTCAGGTTTGTCACATACAGTGATGGTAACTTCCTAGCCTCTCTTCACTACTCAGAGGTGATGACAATATCCTAGGCAGTGAGGGAAGAATCCCAGCCTCCTTGGGAAACTCTTGCGTCCTGAGGCAGCCAAGCCCTGACTTGGCCAACTACAGCTGTGTGTCAAAGACAGATCTGATGCATGACTCATGGACCCCTGGGGGGGTTCCTAGAAATACATTAGGAAATATCTGTAAATAATAGGCTTCCTTAAGGGAAGAGAAGGTGGGAGCTCTGAGGCACTGAGATTTAGGTATAAATTTTTTCATGGTTTGGTGAAGATTGGGATACTCAGGTGTGTATCTGGTCTTTTGCCTATGGTTGCATGAGCCTGATTACTTTTCCCTTCTGAATACATGGTATGTCCATATCTTGCTGCCCTGGTGCAGAAGGGTTCTCTCCTACCAGTGATTACAAGACTTTGGAAGCATGGATAGATTGAGTTGTGTGAAGATACCTTTTGCTAACTTCAAAAGCACTCTCAGGCTATACATAACTCATCCAACACATGATCCAAGCTCCTTACCCAAGCAGAAGTTGGTGAAACTTTAGTCTCCCTTTTTTATTCCAACAAGTTAACTCTGATCATCTCAGATCAAATGATTACTCCCCAAATCATGTTTATCCTGACCCTCAAGAGGCCATGGAGGGCTTCATGTGAATAAGAATCTTGGCTTTCCGTGCTGATATTCGAGAGCATCCCTTAATTTAACTGCACCATCTCCTTTCCCTCCAAAGTAAAAACAAAAAAATCCCACAAAAACCCCGGATATCCAAATTTTCTGAAAGTCACATTTTCTCTATGAAATCTTTTGCTAAAAAAATTTCTCAATTCCAATGACTTTAATCATTTAATGAGCTCTCTTATCTTTTTTCTGTTCCACCTTCTGAATTACTTATAGAACGAGGCAACTTAAAGTGTCCATTGATGGAACTTTTGAATGGAAACAGATGCAAGCTCAATTTTGCATGCCAACACAGAAAAACATTATCCACAGTGTCTGGGATTCAATTTGAAAATTTCAGTTAATTAATTTTAGCCTAAATAACTCTGATAATGTTATTCATTAAGGGGTTTATCATAGAGATGCAGATGCTATTCCTTATGAAAATTCCTTGAAATTTTCTCTTTAAAGTGTTTTAATTTTTAGAATAACCTTTTATATCTTTACATTAGACTGGAAGTAGAAGAGCCATATGACAGATTAGAGCCAAAGTACTTATCCAGAACAGACATTTGAAAATCTTTTTAAGTGTAATTCCCATGGGAGTTAATTTTTTCATAGTTTTGTATAAAGTGACAAAAATTGTGGTTTGAAAGTGAAGGTGCCTCTAA
>NW_012137303.1:7769412-7785052 GCF_000956105.1 Propithecus coquereli
GGTAATGTGATGCGTCCTATAACTTTGCTCACAGCTGAGGTGGATACTCTTTTTGTAGAATTTATGTGGACACCGGTGGTGTCCTCGGGGTCCAGGTATGCACGGGGAACATCTGTTTCCATTCTTTTCGCCTGCATTATTGCTGGAGAAGATAGAGGCAGGGTGGGGCCTTAGGGTATATTTGCAAGATCAGGGAGGTGAAGGGTGTTAGTTAAACGTTATGATTTCATTACGGTTAAGCATTATTATTCTCCTCAATGCCCCTCATGGTTATTTAGCCTCTTTATATGTCTGGTTAAGATGTTGTTAATAGTGGAGACATGAGAGGAATTAGAAAGAAAACAGAACAAGGGCAGAGGATTCCTGGAGCTGACTCTGCCTTAAAAACGTCTACGCCCCACTCCCCTATATACAAATAAATGTTTTATAATTTACCAAATATTTTAGTCTCTATGATCACACAGTAATTTTACTAAGGTAATAGATATGGGAAAATCATTTATTGTTTGTTCTTCCATCAGACATTAATCAAAAGACTCCCATGCAGCATCTCTGTACCCTTTGAACTGTGATGGGGACCTCAATCCCTTTAATATGTAAACAGAGTTTTAAAAAAATATTCATACTCTCTTTTTTTATAAGCTGAAGCAGCTCTTTCCCATTTCCGGCCTTTCAGATTCTTTTTGTAGCAAAGGTGAAAAGTAAAAGTAATTATCATCTGCTAGGACCTTTTCTGTTGAGACCATAAGATATGCCCAAATCTATAATGTGCAATTTTTATCACGAAGATTTTTATTCTTGACCCAGATGGGCTTCTAGCTCCATCCAGCATCAGTCTATTCATGAAAAGCTCTGAACACAAAATTGTATCAAACATAATAACAGATAAGCTGCTAGAGTGAATCACATATTTGCAACTGAATACTGCTTTCCCATAATACCTGTGAGCAGGAGAAATATTTAAGATATTTATCCTATTTAGCAGCTGAGCGCTGATCAATTGGAATGGAAGTTGCCTACAAACAACTCGTACGGTGCTGTCTGAGGGAGCCGAACCTCTCCCATGCAGAGGGGCGTCTGCCGGTGGGCGAGAGAGAGAAGCAATCTTGCTGGCTGGTGGCTTGAGAACACAACTGATGAAGGTGCATTACGCTCTGCATTAGTTTCCTAGGGCTGGAACAAGAAAGCACAAACTAGGTGACTTGAAACAAGAGAAATTTGTTCTCTCACTGCTCTAGAGGCCAGAAATCTGAAATCAAGGTGTCAGCAGAGCCACACTCCCTCCAAAGGCTCTAAGGAGAATACTTCCCTGCCTCTTCCGACTTCTGGCGGCGCCTGGTCTTTCCTGACTTGTGGCAGCATCTCTCCAATCTCTGTCTCCACCACCACGTGGCCTTCATGCCTGTGTGTCTCTTGTCGTCTCCTATTCTTATAAAGACACCAGTCATTGGTTTTAGGGTTCACCCTAAATCCAGACATGACTTCGTCTTGAGATCTGTAACTAATTACACCTATTAAGGCACTATTTCCAAATAAAGTCACATTCTGAGATTCCAGGTAGACATGATTTAAGGAGGATCAATATTTAAGCCAGTCAATATTTAACCCGTTTGCTTCCAGTGTTTCTCAGACTGATGTAAATGGCAGGATTCTCAAATGAGAGGGGGAAATGTTTTCAGTAATTTTTTCTCTAAACGACATGGTAGAGACGTGTTCATTTTTTTGGTGTTAAAAAATTCATCTCTCTGTTTATTTCTTCAATTAATAGGAAAGAATGCAGAGGTTTGAGACACTTTCCACTGGGAATTAGAATTTAAAATGATAATTGTCTGATAAATATTCAGAAGTGTTACCATATTTATCTTTCCCATTTGATCCTCTCAATTTCCTGGTGAAGGAGGTAGAGTGGGTAGCATCAATCCTGGCCTCAGAGAGCAGGACTCCAGGGCTATAGGAGGCCGGGTTTTGCCAATATTCCCTCTCTCAGCGACTGATTGATGGAGCTGGGAGGGGTCTACGATGTCTGGGTTAGATTTCTTCCCATTAGGTCAAGAAACAGCTTGATTTTCACAACTTTTTTTTTTTCGTCACAGTACTTGGGGAGACATCTGCCTCTATTTCTATTTCCATATTCAGATTTTCATTTTATTTTGAGGTTTAGGGATATGTCAGCTTAGCCATCATGGCTTTGGGATCAGTGTGAGCCATGTTCTATTTCAGGTTTTGCCACGGAACAGCTTTGCAACATTGGGTGAGTTATGTAACCTTTTTTGGGTCTCAGCTTTCTCATCTAAATGGGGGGAATATTATCTATCTTGTAAGGAAGATAGTAAGAAAAAATAATTTAATACATTTAAAACATCTAGCAATGTGTACCAAAAAACAGCAGCTCTTTTTTATAGTGTATATTTTATTATTGTACAGAAGAAAGATGGCAGACCTTGAGGAATCAGTGTGTTTTGAGTCTGCAGAATCCATGATATGGTCTTAGACAAATATCAGACATTCTAAGTCTCAGTTTCATCCGCTGTAAAATGATGGAGGTCTCTAAGTCCATTCCATTCCATGTCCGTGACTTATGGGCAAGAGGCTGAGAGACTGAGAGAGAACCACAAACAAAGAAGTCTGCTATTTACCCTACTTAAACTCCAATCGATTCAAACTTTGTGTGAGGAACACTTATAAAAACTTCCAGACACAGCATGAGGAACAGAGAATCTCTGCAAGAGAACTAGAAAATTCTTGGCATTGCATCACTGTGTCAGAAAAAGGAAGTGACAAATTGTCACTCTAGGCTGAGAAAGGGTTATCCTTTCAAAAACAAAAGATTACCTTCACTTTCCCTTCTTTCAAAAGATAATTGCACGATATTCACATTCCTCGAAGCACTCTGAGGATGACATGGGAATTGAAAATTTTAGTGTTTCCAAAGGAATTTAGAAGCACAGAATAATGTCAGGCTCAGATCAAATAAAAATAACTTTTAAGGTCTCCATTTATTAAAAATGCATGTCTTGTTTTCAAGCACTTTCTTCCACAGCAGTTACACACTGGCAGAACTCAGTTTGAAGCTTTTTAACTAGTGCTTTTTGACAACTCCAAAGCTCTCTCCCTCCTGCCCAAAAGTCGCTCCCTCATTAAGTACCTCAAGGAAACAAATGAGCCAAAGGCAAATAAAGACAATACACCCTCCTCATTCGAATGAACTTGTTACTTTCATTTGTCAGAAAATGTAGAGGTATTTGTGAGAAAGCTGACTTGGAAACAAAGCCTACATGGGTAGTCCTGTTTGGCACTGCTATCTGTTATGTGGATGAGGATCTTATGTGCTATTTACACAAAAATTAATACTTAAAACAACATTTACAGAAAGTGGTTCCAAGTCCCAGTCCCGCTGCAATCTCTTCATGTTTTCTTCTGCATCTCTCAGCGTTCTGTGCTATTGTCTAGGCTTCTTTTTTGTTTCAACACGCTTTGTCTTCCTGCGAGCTGCTCCTCCCCCTCCTTTAAAAATTCAAGCCAGAGCGATCACAACCTTTTCCTGGAATTTGTTCTTTCCATCAGAGTTAGAACACAGTATCATCCCTTTATTGTAAAAGCACTCTTGTTTTTTGTTTTGTTTTTATCCAACCCAGAAGAGACGGGAAGCAAAGGATCAGCATGCTGTAACACCTTGCTTTCCTGTAAGAACTCATACCGTCTTTAGTTCCGTTTTGTTTAAACACACATCTGTTGATTACATTCCATGTGCCAGTTCTAGGCTAGTGACAGGACAAAGAACAGACATGGCCCCTACCTGCAACTAGGTTACAGTCTATGTGGCAGACGGGAAACTAGCCTAAGCTATCTGGGTGGTGTCTTTGACAAAGTGCTCTGGTAGGAGGTGGGAGGCTTAAGTTCCAACTCAGATTTTATCCAAGCTTGATAAAACACAGCATGATAAAATGCTCTTCTCTTTGTTCTTCTTATTCACGAGCCTATGTGATTAGGCCAGAGAATGATTATCTGCCTGACTATTTTATTTTTTTATTTTATTTTGTTTTTTAAATTCAGGATATTATGGGGGTACAACCAAAATGCTTGACTCTTTTATATTGGCTGAGTGAAATAGTCTAATTTGACTTTCTCAAGGTCTAATTTGACTTTTCTGTGGTGGTGGCAGTCCATTTGATGTCTCCTAGAAGAACTGGGAAGTTGGGGCAGCAGAAAAGAGGCCTAGAGAAAGAGAAGGAATATCTGAGTGCAACACTGAACTTCCCTGTGTTTTTCTAGTCTAGCGAGTAGGAGGAATGCATGAAGTCTGAACGTACTCCCAAGTTTCTCAAGGCAGGCTCTTTGTAGGCTTTGACTTTGAGTGCTCAATCAAGAAAATCTCTTCTCACACCCCTCCCCCCATCTTCATTATCATTAGGTTCTACAGCTATGTGGTGGGTGAAATCTTGCTCCCCAAATTCCAATCTTGTGCCATGGGGCAGAGCCCAGGGTTAGATCTGGGGTAGGTGCTCTTTTCTAAACACTTCCGCCATTAATTTATACATTCACAAAATGGAAATGGTATCTTAAAGGTAGGGATCCTATCTCTATATTATAACTGCTCACTGTCGGGCAGCGAATAGAGAAATGTAAGTACAGAGATGGCATTTCAGTTGCCGTATTTTCACACGACTTAGGGTATCTCACAGGGTTCCAGAATTGGAACATTCTACAAAGTGTTCCAAAAGATTTCATTCACTTTCTGGCTTTAATTACCTCAGAAGTATAAGTGCACTATTTTATAAAAGTATCTTTTGAAATACTAATTTTTTATGTTCCTTTTATATGTATGTAATTTTGTGAATCCTGAATAATTTTTTCACTTTTTTTCAATGAATGTTCTTCAGTAAGAGAGACTGAAGAAAAAATTAAAAATAGATTTAAAAACTACACAAAACTGCAAAAGTGGAAAGGAAAGATAATCACAAATATTACAAATGGTGCTCTTTGTAAGTTTGTAGAATTTTTCCCCCAAGTTATGAAAGTTTAAGACTACACTAAGACTTTTGGAATACTCTGTATTAGGAGGCAGTTTATTTTGGAATGCAAATACTCTCACTGGTTTGTTCAAAAATGGATTAAAAAAAAAAGGAAATGAGCTGGGCGAGGTGGCTCATGCTTGTAATCCTAGCATTTTGGGAGGCCAAACTGGGAGGATCGCTTGAGGTTGCAGTGAGCTATGATGACGCCACTGCACTCTAGCCCAGAAGACAGAGCGAGAACCTGTCTCAAGAATAAAGAAAAAAAAGGAGAAAATGAACTTGTAATTTCAACATAATGATCACAACTTTTGAGTTAAAAATTCAATAACATTAATATCAACAGACAACTCTGGACGCTAGTAAAAATAAGTCAGCTTGTCCGCCCAGGTTGCATAATTGAGAAGTCTATTTTTAACAATATGTTTTTAATTTCAGAAAGAGACCACAGAATTTTGCCAACTCTGGAGGTCAGTTGAAATTTCTCTTGGAGAATGGAGCAGAAGAAATCAGTAGTGAAATACCAACTTGTGAAATGCGCTTAGTGAGCCAAATTCACAAGTTCTTCCAATATAACCTCTGCTTAGAATGTAACTGAGCCTCCGTCACTGCTAGGATTTTCATTTTAGATGCAATGGATGTAAAAATGTTAAGCATTAGGAACAAATCTTAGCCTTCTCTCTAGAAATGAAGGAGTTACATTCTCCTGTCCTGTCTGACATTTGGTTTACAGAGTGCAGTGAACTGCTCAGGAGTAAGGTATTTGGCTAAGAGGCGGCACTGTGTATCCACAGCGCAGATTAAAGTGTGTGCTGATTCTGTTTGCTCTGAGAACAAATATTTTCTCTGAAGTTAAGTCTCTTCGGTTGGATGTGCAGGGTGGGCACGTGCCTTGCTACGTCCACCAGAAGCGCTGCACTCTGAGGAGACCTGGCAGGATGGGGAGCCGCAGTCACCCTCCAGCCTGTCTGTGTGCCCCCCGTTGCACCCACACATCTGAGCTACTGCTCACATCCTCCTTAGCTCCTCACTCAGAGGGTTTTTAGTGGTGATTACCTGCTCACAGACCTACCACACGTTCACCACGCTACCTTGCCTCGTTCTGAATCTTGCTTCAACCAGACATTATGTATTAATATATCTTTACCAACACAATTGTTATTAAGCTGATGCAACAAAGTGACATGATGCTGTGATGCGTGGTGCCCTTGGCTTGTTGGTAAATTTTATCTGGGGTTATGCATGGTAATCCAGGCTTGCCTTTGGATTTTACTGGCCTCGACACAATGAAGAAACAGATCTAAATCTGGACATGCCACTTATGAAACTAATGGTGCTGCCCTTTGTGCGTACTTTACCTCCTGATTTACAGTGAAGCAGGAGTCCCTTTAATGATCGAACAATAGGGTATAGTAATTATCTGAAGTGACAGCAACTCTGATTTGGGGCTCTATGAAATGATGCTCTTTCTAAAACTTTAAATCATTCAAACTTGGAATAAGCTGCCTGGTGGGCGATGGGTGCCCCGTCATGCAAGCGATGCAGAGACTTCACAGCCATTGCCAGGAAAGCACTGGACAGGGCCCCTGTGTTGGGTAGGAGGTGACACTCTAAAGCCTTTCAGTTTTGTAATATAGTAATGATTCGGATTATGGATGCTCACTATTCACTGTCTACTTTCCTTGCTTTAGTAAGCCCTCTCACTTTCCAGAATTTTAAAATGTGCGTTTGCCCAACTAACAGCATTCATGATGTCATTTTGCCCTTTTCCTTGTATAGCTATAGCGACTGACAAGTACGTGATGACTAGACAGAGGGAAGCAGTGAGATGCTAAGGCTCAGCCCAGGGCCACACTGCCCGGATCTGCCACTGGCTGGCCGTGCCACATGGCTAGGTTCATAAATCCTAACCCTCAGGTGCTCATTTGCCAAATTTAAAGCATAACAGGCCCCTGCCTAATAGAGCTGTTGAAGGGCTAAATTTTAAAAAACTATAAAGTATCTAGCACAAGGTGTGGCACTTCTAGTGAATATAGTTATACATATTCAGTATTTGTTAGTTGTGGTGGTTTTTATTATTTATTTTTAAGAATGGCTATATAAAGTTTGAGTAATTGCTTTTTGAGTGTATAGTTGACTTAAATTTTTTTAAATAGCCTGCAATTATGTAGTACCTCCCTTAAATTCCAGTCCCAATTTTAAAAGCCTGGGTTATTTATAGTCTATTGCTATTGCCGTTGTCACCATGGAAGCTCATTTTATTTATCTGACAGAGAATATTTGGACTTAAAATTTTTCAGATTTTTGTTTTGTTTACAGAGCACTGATTCATATAAAGGTGGTAGCTCTGGCTTAAAGTATGAATTATACTTGCATGTGCGGTTTTCCTTCCCATTGAAACAGAAATGATCCCAGGGAGTGAAAAGCAAAGATAAGCTGAGAATAGAGTTGCAATCTTAGTTTGTGCAGGTGCTGTTTTGTTCACATCCTGGTGCATGGGCATTGTATTTTTGCACACACAGTAATAGTCATTTTTTTTTAGAACATGCATTACAATGTTTCGCTCATTACAAGTCATGACAAAGCCCCATTGGAACCAAAGAGAAGACTCATGCTTACTGAGAAGCTGTTCCCACTGTAACTCAAAGAATTTTAGTTCAGGAAATATCAACTGGAGATTTGCCTTGTGGGTTGTTTACAGACAAGCTATTTTTTGCCTTGCATTTTTTATGTGCTGTATTGAGACAGTCTTATGCTTTGAGGTTAGTCTTCTCAAATGTGCTTTAAGATGACACAAATCACACCAGGTCCACTTGCATCTCTGCATCACAAAATTGTGTCCCCTTTTCCTCTCTACTTCTTTCCTACCATTCAGAGCTAAAACAAACCACTTCATAAGAACCTCATAAATTTTTCCCTGTGTGCACTTTAGTTAAAAAACCCTCCTGTGCTGCGTGCACTCAGCTCTGTGGAGACACTGTGTGTCACAGCCAGCTTGTTGGGACATCAAAGCGGAGCATGCTCAGCTCGCAGAGGGCCCCATGTGTCCCTGTGATGCATCCAGAGGGCACTCGCTTTCACAAGGCCAAGGGGAAAGGGCATTTTATGACAATACATAAGACATTCAGATTTTGAGACAGTATTTTAGAGAATCAAAAATAATGATGTCTTCAACAGATGAAATGACTTAATGGTTTTCTCCAGGTCCTTTTCCACAGTAGAGAATATCAGGCCATTTTGGCATCAATGGTTTTTTTTTTTTTTTTTCCCCAATCAGAAAATTCTAACTAGATTTATAAGTTGTGAATACAACTTCCTGATCCTTTAAAACATGAGATATGGAGAAGGGTTGTGTTTGCTACTATGTGGTCCAGCAGCTCAGGTAAGAGAGTGTGTGCATTTGAAGAAATATGAAATGTTACATATTGTAAAAGCAGTTTTATTTTGGATTTTTTTAGACTTCTCTGTCTCTCTTTTTCTCTGTCTTCTGAAGACTAGTCTTGTCCTCAACTAAACTGTTTCCTGCCTATTAACTTTGAACAAGAACTTAGCTTCCTTGCTAGATCATTTGTCATTGATATCTCAATTCCTTTATCAAATACCTTCTTCACTGAGAGTCCAGTATATAGTATAAGAGATTTTGAAGGTGGAGGAAACTTTAAGAGATCATTTTAGGTAAGTGGTGGCCTCTACATTTTATAGAGTAGGGACCTGAAACTCATCCAACAGTCCACATTCACTAAGTGCCATATGTTAATACTATCTAACCTATAATACAAGAGATTATAAAACATGCCATTACCTTATGTGCCAGTAAGACAGAAAAAGAAAGGTGACCAACTTAAATTATGAACTCACTTTGACAGTGAGACACATCCCGATTTCAGAGAGATTATAAGCATAAGACTACCTCGTTAATACAAACATAGCTCTCCTTCATAAAATACATAATCTGCACTCTGTATTTCATAAGAGAACAAATGTTGCAAATAATATGCACAGATCTTCTCATAAGGGGAAATCAGGGTAGCTGCTTAGATTGACCAGGGAGGCTGGCACAGGAAAGGCCACATGGAAGACGAGGGTACACCAAGCTTTAAGAATCCTTTGGCCAGAGACTGTCCAAGGATTATAAACAGATTAATTATACCGACATAATATGAGCAATGTTTCCAATATTCTCTTCTAGTTACAATTCCTTCCTTCTCTGCACATTGTGGCTCTTTGTTGCAGAGTATCAAAGAATCAAAGAACTACAGTAATCGTCCAAGGTCCCTAAGCTTCATGAGATCGACTCCAGGGTAGTGCTGCTGGTGCCGCAGGCCCTTGAACAGCTGGGAGGGGGTGTGTCTGGAGCTGCCTCTCCTGTCTGCTCAGGGATTTACGCCATGGTCTCTCACCAACCACAGTCATCTCTGGGGCTTGGAGGAGTGATGTTAGCTTCTTCGTCGGGAAAGAACAGGATCGTCAGTCTAGGAACAGTAAACAGTTATTAGAAATAAAGGAGGATGGGAAATTCAAAACCACTTATATACCTTTTGCTTGAAATGTCTACTAAGGTATGGCAAAGTCTATCAGTGTGAATATATACGTTGTAATAATTTGGACTGGATCCTTTCTTTATAGAACATATGTTGTATATAGGTATAGTCTTTGGGAGAACTGATATTTGTAATTCAGGTTCCATTTGACTATTAACTTGCTTTGGAAAAGTAGGGGATTACCTTCTCCAAAGATGAAATATAACACTTCCGTCTCCAATAAAGAAGGAAAGATGTGGCATGTGTACCAATAAATGTCACAGAAATCACCTTTGTTTAGTTAATATCTTGCTTTCGGTACTTGATATTTTTCATTTTAGTCAAAATACCACAAAATTAAGATGATAGCTTCACAAAACTGATTCGGAGATATTAATTACTTACTTCTTTGCTTGTTTCCAGACTTATTATAATTCATTACTTTTTCTGATGTGGTTAATGTTGTCATAGTTTGGAGTTGGTACGCTGTGCCATTAGCAATTTTTATAAGGCTCCACTTATGTGGTTATATCACTTTGCTTTTTAAAACGTCTTCATTTATTTCCTGGAAATTATCAAGTTGACATAAAAGAACCATCTTCTAACGGGAGTGAATTTTCATAAGCTATTTTCATCAAATTTCATCCTCTGATTTATTTGGCCCTGTGTCAAGCATTAGATTTCCTTTCCTGAATTTTCTTTCTTAGTCTAAGAAAATGTACATTATGTATCTTGATTATATATTATTGATTGCAATATATTACATGTAATTTTGCTTGTTTTTATAAATGTTTCCAAACCAAAACTTTTGCAAATAGAAACAAGCATTTTAAAGCTAAATCTATGAATCACACATAAAGCAAAAGGAGGAAATCGATGGTTTTCCTATTACACTATGTGGCAGACAGTCACTCTGCGGTTTCTATCAAAAAGTTCCCTTTGGCAATGAAATTTAATCTAACAAGACTATCACAATATTGTCAGCTTCCCTCTTACCTTTGAGTTGGATAACCCAGTATGCTGGTTACTTGTCTGTTGGCTATCAGTTTCATTCTCATACATCTATATTCTTCTCTTATAATCAGGCTGGAAGTCTGCAAACTTTATTTAACAAGATTTCCTTACCAAGAGGCTTTCTGATATTCTTCTAGTGCAATGTCCTAGCAGGAGATTGGCAGGTGGGAATAAGAGCAAGGTCATTGTTTTTTTCCCTTTTTTGGCTTCAGGCAGTACTTCAGGCAGCAGTAGCAGAAGAAGCAGGTTACTCCTTTGGTCTTGTCAACTAGTGGCAGAGGTGACTCCAATGGGAGCAGGGCATTATCCAGCAGATTTAATGGCAGAGATCTTGGACTCTTGGATAGTATTTTCCCTTTTACTCTTCCCACTAACATGATGGAATTATCATCTTGCAGTTACTGGTCAAACCCTCCTCTTTTTACTCCCTTAGGCTGTCCAATATTTAATAATCAGTTTCCTGTATCGTTACCTTCATTTATAGTTCCTAAAGTTCTTTCTATTTTCCTGACTGTGCTCTTACAGATGGATCTGGTAACACCATATAGAATCTTGGCACACATAGGGGAAAAGCCCAGATAAGGACTCATGGGACCTGATGCTAGTTGTTCATACTGGTCTCAATTAATGAGCAAATGTTATTCAATGTCCATAGGAAACATGTTCCACAAAGTTCTAACAGAGTACATAGAACATAAAGGTTGTATATTTTGGCCATACAGGGCTGCCAATTGATATTCAAGGAGAATTTCTTTGTTACTCTAGATTATCATTTGTCTTTACTCAGTTCACACCAATTTGATCATAAAAACAAACACCTCTTACACCCTCACAGTTCTCCCCTATGACTACAGAGCTCTCAGCTACTGGCTGATAATCACCAGTTCCCACTGTCTCATTCCTTCAAATACATTAATGATCATGAAAAGCACAACTGTTTTGATGCCATGAAGCCACTTCCTACCTCCTCTAGCTTCTAACATCTGCTAATTCCGGAAAAGAGTCTTTTCTGCTCATCTCTGCTTTGTTAGAACCCCAAATAGATAAGACACCCTTGCCCCCAATCTGCTGCAGAAATTTTAGTAGCATTTTAAATTCAGTTTTCACTCTTTATTATAACTCCCTCTCCCAGAGGTGGAGGGTGGCAGTTATATGAATAAAAAGCACATGGTGTACTCAAAATACTCTTTTCCCTTTGGCTGTTCACTTAAATGTCTCAAGATGCTCTTCCTCAAGATGACTTCTCACCAAGAAAGGTTCTTAGATTGAACCCACTCTTCCCCACATCCCCACCAACCCAAATGTGTCAATATCCTATGGTGAGTTCGACTTAGGCTCAAGCTGGAGTCCTAGCTACATACTGACATCTTCAATTCACAGAATACTTCAAGTGTCCCTGGTATTGTCTGTGCTTGTGTTAGACCTCATTGTTTGAAATTTGGACAAGTGATATTCTCTCTGTCTGAATTTCCTAACATGTTTAAAAAGAACAAAAATGGGAGTGGCAATGGTTGTGTGTGGCATGCCGCCAGTCCACTCCTGACAGCAGTTGATCCCAAAGTGTTAATACTTTCCGTAAATACCTATTTCATAAATGCTGCATTAGTAATAATAAAATTTATTTCATTGTTTTGCTTCAGTAACACAGAGTCTCAAGGCTCTGTGGTCCCATTTTCTAGTTCATTTTTTCTCAATCACTTCATATCATAGTTGCATGGGATTCAAGCCCCTTAGTACTAATTTGGGGATGCAATTACTTCTGGGAAGCTTGCAAGCTTCTAGCTCTTTTAATTTTCAAACCGAGGTTAACGAGAGTGTTACTGAAAGTCATTTCAAGTAAAAGTTAAATACCCTAAGCTTTTTTTAAAAGGTACATGGTGCTAAATAAAGTTTAACTCCTAAAAGAGTAATTATTATGCCACAGGTATGTACTGTCCATGAGCTACTTCCTATTCTCTCCTGTGCTAGTTATTTAAGAATCATTCTTTGCCTTTAAAGCGTGCATATACACACACAAATGAGTTGTGCATTAAAGTCCGATTCTTTATGCCATTCACTTTGTGTGTGCCAGTAAGGACCTCTGAGGGATCACATCAGAAGGAGCTGAGGAAATGGAAGAGAAGCTCATTTTTCAACTATTTTATTGTTGCTCTTGTGCCTGAAACTGAAGCCTATATAGTAGCACAGGGCTTTAGGGCAAGGCTCCCTGCATTTCCTTTCTCTCCCTATTGTAAGTCCATCTCAGAGTTAATGATTTCCTCCAAGGAAGTGATGCTGTAATAAAGATAATTAAATTGAAATTTAATATAGTAGGGCATTGTACTATAGCTTTATATCAGATGAGGGTTCTGAGAGAAACCATCACTGTGAAGGTGGAGTGTATGGTATGTAATTAACAATTATGTTTGTCAGGTTTATGAAACAGAAAATTAATAACATGGAGACTGCAAAACAGTGAACAAAGCTGCAAATTCTGAATTAAGGTGACTGGGCTCATTTACCCCTACAGGAATAGGTGTCTTTGTCTTTCAGAAATAGAACATTGGATCATGTTGATTTACTCACTTTTCTTTTTTTAACTCTCTTCACTCCCAGCCTAGGATTTTTTTTTTTTTTTTCTCCATAGAGCAGCGATTCTCAATCCTGGCTGCACATTAGAATTACTTGGAGAGCTTTTAAAAATCATGATACACAGGCCCACACCAGACCGATCAAAGCAAAACCTCTGGGAGTGGGCCCCAAACACCAGTATTTCGAAAAGCTCTCCAGGTGATCCCAATGTGCAGCCAAGGTTGGAGGCCATGACAGTAAATGTTTAGTGTGACTGATGTCCCTAGAGGAGGGTGTTAGATTAGAAAACAAAACAAAACAAAACAAAAAAACCCAGGAAAGTATAACTGCATAATAATCAGGTACTCACAGATTGCACTTATATCGACAAATAAAAATTTGTAGAATTTGTCCATCAACAAACAAGAGGTATTATTAAAACAGAATGGCCATTTCTATTATTTAGACATCCATGTTTCCTGGGAAAACAGCTCAAAGAAATCTTGGCCCCTTTCTATCCTTCACTCCCTGGCCTCCCAGAACCCAAGAATGTTTGAAGGTTTCTGAATGAGGCCACAGAATTCCCCAAATTATTGTGGGTGAGTGCTGGCTCTGTCCATGCCAATCGGGCCTTGATAAGCTCCATGGCAAAATGAGAGGAAGACATGGACAGGCTGAGAGTCCTGCAATGAGGAAACTGAGGAATGCATGCTTGGCAAATCCCTATTCTAACCATGCCTTCGGCATAAAGGCAGAAGCTGGGGAATCTCTGCAGAAATTGAGAGCTTCCAAAGTCAAACTGGGTAGTTCCTGCTCCAGGGGACAGGGTAAGGATCTGGTATATGTAGATACACACAGACACAGACACACAGACACACACACACACACACACACACACACACACACACACACACATAATCTCAGAATATACCTGGATAAATAGCATTCCTTTCTTGGTCTCTTTGAGTTTAAGAGGTCACCAAACTAGAGTAGATTGGAGGTGGGTTTCTTATTCATTGATTTGCATAATTTATCTTTGGTGAAATATGTGTTTTGAAGCTATTCTGCTGGTGATTTTGCTATGCTTTTATTGAGAACCTTTGAATTTGACAATGGTAAACCATTTAAATATGCTTTCAAAGACTACTTACAAAGTAATTGAATTTTGCCTGTTCTCCGGAATTTGAGCATATTCTGTGTTTAAGATGATGGGAAAAAATAGAGAGTTGTGTAGGAGTCAGCCTGCGTCCTGGGATTTATACACTGAAACTTTCTTTTTTTTTTTTTTCCTATTTCAATTTTGACACAAACTATTAGAGTTAAGGCCGATTAGGTAAACATTCTCTTGCTCCATTATATTTGGAGAAAACAAAGTATTTGTTTCTAACCATGATCAGTGAGATTATAAAGGTTTCTTTTTGCACTTGGTCACATACAATGTAACCACAGGACTTTGGTAACATTTATGCTCACTCAGATCAGGTTTTCCCACTGTATATTTATCTACAAAGATTATTCAGATTTTTCTGTCACTAAATTGAAAGAATGAAGAAAAGTAATTATGCATGTGACTAGGACAAAAGACTAAGCCTATTAAAATATTAAAGCCTTGAAATTTAAATTGGGTTAATCACATTTATCAATACAACTCATTTTTAATTTGCTTTCTCTTTTATTAAATAATACTGCTTAAATTTCTAGACCATGGCTGTATGTATGTAACCAAATATCTGGAGTGTAGCCTTGCAGTCTTGGCTCTTCTAGCTATTTTTGGTGGTACTGAAGATGTCTACCCAGGCATGACAAGTAGCTACCTAAAGACACCAGTTTTGCAATGTTTGACTTGATTCCTGTGAATTGCCCTGGTATCACAGAATCATAACTCAAATATCACACTTTCAACATGTCCCTAAATTTCCTACCATCAGAATATTAAGATTTTTAGAGCACTTAAAGAATGGGGACTATTTTTAACAAATAATTTACATTTATCACTTGGCCTGGGCTAGGTAAACACATGCAACCCCTTCCTTGTCTCCTTGGGCCCTCTGGTGGAACTTTTTAAAGGCCCACCCAAAGGGCCTCACCATAAAGAATACCATGAGCAACACACAGCCCCCTGCCCACTATGATGGCTGTGCACAGCCCAGGAGATACTTAAGCACCCAGCATTTGTAGTAGCTGCAGAGTCTGTGGTTGCTTATTACTAACCAGGGTACAAGGGTCTCCCAGAGTTAGTGTACCAAGTGCTCAAAGTATGTGGCACTCATCCCCAAATGTGTCATACACATGGAGGGTAGGGGATCATGGATGGGAGGAGAGAATCCACCAGTGAATATGTTCCTGAAGGGGTCCTGAATCCTTATCTTTACATAAGTTGTATATTTGTGGCCATTTGTTGGACATACCCTTTATCAGCATATGAGCTGGCTGCCAGGTGACTGCCCTAGCAAATGTATGCATATTTTGCAAATTGGAGATTCATCATTGTTTCTGAAATGCTTGATACGAAAAAAAATTACCTGGGTTTAAAGTCCAAACAGG
>NW_012137303.1:7785722-7800117 GCF_000956105.1 Propithecus coquereli
TAGCTAAGAAGTACTTCAAGTATAGCTTTTAGACAAATATAAAATTAAAGCAATTTAACAAGTCTAGCATTTCAAATTAATTTTTATATTCTTAAGTTAATTTCATGATGTCATAGAAGCATCAGAACAAAAGAAAATGGATACTACACAAGACCATTAACTCCTTACATACAAATCCAAAAAATTCCAATGTATCCAAAAACATACATGTGTGTACATACACACAGTTAATCACTCATTTCCTTCCTTCATTAATAAACTTATCCAAGTACATTTCTCTGAAGTCACCTATCACTTGGGTAATTGGCTCCTGTTATTTTAGAGTGGAGACACTTGCTAGTTCCCATGGCACTCTGATACCTGCTAGTTCCCATGGCACTCTGATGTGATTTTTGAGGTTGTAAATGCCTCACAATTAACAAAGCCTCTTTTATTATTTTGAGCTCTCTCTCTCACTGCCTTTGTTTTCCATAGAAGACAAAATGACAAGGTTTTTAAAATGCATTTTCTTATTTTCTGCAATATGTATTTTTAAATCACACTGACAGTTTTATTCCACAGCGAACCGGCAATTGCTAAGCTCTCACGAACAACCCTATCCCAACAAAATCGCTCACGGAAGAGAGGTTTAAGGAGACAAATTTCAGCTTTGCACTTCAGAGAGGTTGTAATAAATCATGGTATGGGAGGAGGAAAACAAATATAAAAATGATGAAATGTGCCTTGTTAGGAGTATGTTTTTAATCAGTATTTTCATAGGCAGGTGCAATTCTCAAAACCTTCCCTCTGCGGGGCCGTACTTTATGAAGTTCACACGCCATTTTTTTTGTAGAATCGACACCTATTCTCTCTTTTGCACCTACTGCTCTTCACAAGGGGAAGAATTCCAAATCTGGACCGTTTCAGGGGACACCTAATCTTTCCACAGTGGGGCTTCTCCCAGTCTTCCTTCCTACTGAAGGATTTGTTTGTAAGTACATGTCAGCCTTAAAGCAATGGGACAGCTTCCTGAATTACTTAGAGCTAGCTACAATTTACCAGCCTCTGAAGTGGCATTAAAGCAATGTTCATTTTTTAATGAGTATTAAATTTACTTTTAGCCAAACCCTCTAGCTGACAATGAAGTGTTCATTGGGCTTGCTATTGGCTCTCTCTTCCGTAATTACTCTACTGCCGGTGATTACTCTATCTTTCTCTTTGGATGCAGAAGCTTAATATGTTTGAGTCTTATACTTAATTTCAAAAGTAGAAACAGCAGTAAAACTCTCCAGATTTCAAGTCTCTGAGTAGGGTCTCTCCTCAATTATGAAACAAATCCATATGGTGTAATGGAAAGAACCTGGGCTGTGGTAGAAAAATCCAAGTTTGAATACTGACACTACCGTGCCTATCAGAGGTTGGTAAACTACCACCTGTGCACAAAATCCAGCCCTCACCTTTTTGGCGACACCTGTTAGCTAAGAATGGATTTTATAT
Organism: Propithecus coquereli; assembly: GCF_000956105.1. NCBI lineage: Eukaryota > Metazoa > Chordata > Mammalia > Primates > Indriidae > Propithecus > Propithecus coquereli. The sequence continues at coordinate 7,787,199 of NW_012137303.1, forward strand.
TTTTAAATAGTTGAGGAAAAATCAATAGAAGAATAATATTTCATGATGCAAAAATTATATGAAATTCAAATGTCAGTCTACAAATCAAATTTCACTGGAAGACAGCCACACTCATTCATTTATGTATGGGCTATGGCTGTTTTCATGTTACAACAGCAGAGTTGAGTAGTTGCAACAGTGACCTAGATGCAACAGTGACTGTGTAGTCCCTAAAAGCCTCAAATATTTACTATCTGGCCCTTTACAGAAAGTTCACCTATGCCTGATTCAAATATTTGATTGATTGTAGGCACATTGATTTACTCTCAAAGCCTCAATGGCTTCATCTGTAGAAATGCATCAATAACAGTTACATCACAGAGCTGTTGTAAAGAACAAATGAGGTACCTAATTTTTCAGTATTTAGAAGTCTCATTGTTAAAAAAGTAAAGACAGAATTGCTGGTTATTAGCTGTTTTGCTCTATTAGTAGTACTTGTCCTTCTACAAATGTTGACTGAATTTAATTTTAAGTACATGATGTATGATCTATTAATATTTAACACATTTATTTATAATAGATATGATTTAGAAATAGGCATTTAAAATCTTATACAAATACTTATTGGATATCTATTATAAATCAATGTACTGATCTCTGAAGACAGATTATATAAAAAATGAAACTCCTCCATTCTTTCAAAATGTCTTTGGTAAAAATTCTCAAAGACACATATACATGTGTAATTTTTCTACTTGATCTTTTTTTTTTTGATGTATCTATGTGTTCTTTTTAATTGTTCCCAGATCCCCAAATGGAGACAAAGTAAATCCACATTCTTCAAACATATTTGGGCTCCATCAACAATTGCATATAAAATAAAAGGAAAAATCAAGATATTTATTTGACTAATCAAACATAAATTATGTTTACCTGTATTACAATGTTTAGTAGTTTAAGAAGTTAAGTTTTCCACCTTGAATTTTACCCTCCAAACTGGTTTTTGGATAAAAATCCAATAAAGATTTATCTTCTGACAGGACGAAGGCATTTGCCATGCTGCTAATGAAGGAAGAAATAGAGGAAATCTATTTGGTTATTTCCTGATTCTTGTCCAAAAGCAATTGCCTCCTACTGTGGTCTGTTCTTAGTGTTCAAACAGTGCTGGTCCAAGTCCAAACCTTCAGTCTATTTTGATCTAGGAGAGCTAACCTCTTTGATGTGTATCAGTGACTTCTAAAGTGCTGTGCCAGGTTTAATCAAAGGTACATAGCTTCAGCAAAAATAAATGACGAGAAATGATCACAGTGCCACACGCAGGGTTTTTAAGCAGCCTCCAGACTTTGCTGTGCTGGGCCTCCTCCTCAGAGGACAAATGCAGGAACCCCAGCGGGTCTCTCTCAGATGAAATAATTGCAGAAAACAGAACAAAGGAAGCAGGACGATATTCTCAAGCCCTCCAATTTCACTGTGCAACCGGTATTCCTCTGGCTGCTGTGGCTGAAGCCCAGCTCGGCTCTGCGGGACACTATCAGTGAGTGTAGGAACCAAGAGTGCGGACCCTGAGCCCGGCATCAGGATCTTCAGGGCCTCCAGGGAGAGGGAGCTGGACAGGAACGTTGGTACTGGCATTACCGAGCCTACCCTAGCTGCAGCCAAGCGCGTGGTTACTTAGTGGCCTTTTTAGCTATACATCCAAACACAGGGATGGCAGTCTGTTTCCAGATGAACCACAACACAATTAAGGAGCAAAAAAACCTTTTCAGCTTTCTGCTGATTCTGTCACTGCAGGGTGGTGTTTCCCAAGCATTTTAAATCTCTCACCTCTAAAATTTTTTTAGACATACATACATATGCATGTCTTCTTGCCATTTCATATAAAGTACATAATATACTATAATAATATATTGAATGGTAAATTCTTATATGATCTAATACATTCTTCCATTCCCCAGTGTATCATTTTAAGCACTTCCAGAGGTCTACATGCTATATTTGGAGATCACTGCTCTATTATCTAGACAAATTAGAAGTTAGGGTTGTTTTCTGAAAAGTCCACCAAAATTTTAAAAATCTAAAATCACAAGACTATTCATTTTTCAGGATAGCCTGTGATTGAATGCAATTCTATTTGACTTCTCTACCAGATTTGATCCTGTTAATCACCCTTGTAAAATTCCTTTTTCTCTGCACAAGAGTCAACCCCCATCCCCATCCCTCCCATGATCTCATCCTATCACATGGCTTTAAATATCATAAATATTCTGACATCTGCCAAAGGTTTATCTCCAGACTGGGCCACTCCCTTCAATTATAGATTCACATATCCCCTTTAACTTTATATATCTAAAACCAAATTTCTTGTTTTCCCCATGAAGCTGCTCCTCTCTTAGTCCTTCTCAACTCAGTACAGACAGCCCCTGACTTACGATGGTTTTCCTTACAATTCTGACTTTATGATGGTGCAGTAGCGATACATATTCAGTAGAAACCATAGGTCGAAGTTTGAATTTTGATCTTTTCCCGGGATAGCAATATGCAGTACGACACTCTCTTGCGATGCTGGGCAGCCACAGCTCCCAGTCGGCCACAGGGTCACAAGGGTAAACACCTGTTAGTCTACAGCGCACGTGTTGCCAGGTGATTTCATTCAACTGCAGGCTAATTATAAGAGTCTGAGCACATTCAAGGGCAGCCAGGCTAAGCTATGATGTTCGGTAGGCGAGGCTTATTAAATGCATTTTCAACTTAGGATGGGTTTATCCGGGTGTGACCCTATCATAAGTTGAGGAGCATCTGTAAATGCAACTACATCCCACCACATGCTCAGACTAAAAGTAGACTTATCTGTAACCTTCCACTTCCTCTCACACCTTACAAAAGCAAATCTTATCTGAACACTTTAAAGATATGAACACACTTTCTATTACCTCTCTAGTCCAAGCCACCATCATCTCTCACAAGAATTATTGCAACAACCTCCTACTGATCCTCTTTACCCCTCTATAGCTTGTTTTTAAAACACAAAATTCCAGAACAGACTGTTTAAAAACGAAAGCTACGTCAGGTCAATTCTTTGCTTAACATTCTTCAGTGACTTCCCATCATACTCAGAGAAAAAGAAAGGGGTCTCACTCCTCCTATCTTTTGGAATCTCACCTTGTATATTCTCAATTCTCTCTGCTCTAGCCTCTTGCTTTTTCTAGAATTCACTGGGAAACCTCCTACCTCAGGACATTTGCACTTCCTCTTCTGTCAGATGGTCTTCTTACTTCTTCACCTGTTTCCTGTCTTGGCTCAAATGTCTCAGCCTCAGTGAGTCCCTCCCTGACTACCCTATTTCCAACAGCAAATCACTCTACTCACCCCATGTCATTTTCCTACTTTCTTTTCCTCCATAGCACATCTCACCATCTACAAACTGCATATTTTATTTAGTTATTTACTTTCTGTTTCTCTTGCCTAGAATGTAAACTCTGTGAGGGCGAGGATTTTTGTTTCATTCACTGTTGTATTCCTAACGCAAGGGACAGAGCCTGGAACATAACAGCTCCTCCAAAAAGATATCTCACTAAATGAATAAGTAGATACACATGAGCTACAAACGAAAAGGATATACACCAAAATGTGCTTATCTTTGCTGTCATCAAATTAACCATGATTTTAATCTTTTTATATATCTTGCCATAGGTTTTTTTTAAAAAATAAAGAACATATGTTATCTTTATCATTAGAAAAAGAGAAATGTCTTATTAAATGCATTTTAATGTTGAACAAAAAAGTATGAAAGAAACAAAAAGTAGAAAACAAAATTTTTTGTGCATAAATGAATATATCATAAATATATATAAATATATATGCATAAAGGGATAAAACCAAAAAAAAAAATAGATCAAAGTGCTAACAGATTGTCTTTAAGTGCCGAAACTATAGGTCATATTTTTTTATTCTATTTTATTTGCTTTTGTTAATGAGAATGCATTCCTTTATAATAAAATAAATCAACCTTTAGAATAAATTAGAGGTTAAATGGCTTGCCCTATAACCATATAGTAAATAAATGAAATGTCAATGATCTCAGCTATCGGTTACTTTCTTAATAAAACTTAATTGAAATTTAAATAAAACTTATGTTACAAAGTTTACTTCTTAAAGGAAACTTAATAGAAATGAGACGGTTGCTGAGGGTGTCCTCTGTGCTCCTCAGGGGCCACTCTCACAGTTCAGTCCCTCTTTGTGACATTCACATCAGAATGATGGAGTTTGAATACAGCCTCTGTGACCTTTCTGCTCATAGCACAAGGTTTTGGTTTGGTTTCTTGCTCAGGACAGAAAGGTAAACGTATCACTTTGGAGGAAGGGGATACTGGTTTAAAAAATTGTCCTCTCCCACTTGTTTTTAAAAAATGTCTCAAAAGGTAAATTTTGGTTGTTTATGATTTTTTTAATATTATAAAATGTGACCTCAGAATTGCATGCAATTGGAAGAAAGGAATGTAATAAATCGACTGCAATAAGAAAAGGAAAAAAAAGTCTTGATTATAGCTCTTCCTACTGTGCTCTTCAGAATAAAGAAGACAAACTGGTTACATGGTGGCACCCAGCCAATCTCTAACTAGAATCAATTGCTTTGCCAACAAGGAACACAAAAGATGTTTGTTTGTTTCCTGCAAAAGCACCTTTTCTCCAAGCTAACAAAACAGGAAATCAAGACAATTCCTTCTACTACTCCTTACTACTGTTTCTCTCCTCCCAGTGTTCTGAAACCTTTCTGGAAGAAGGCAAATCTGCATCTAATCCCAGAGGAAAAGGAGACTTTTCACTTCACAGCATGATCTCTTCATTATAGCTGTGTGACCACAGCATGCGATGGTTCCAAAAGACAGTAGCCAATATTATAATTATCTACATAAAACAATTCACTGGGTAGCCTTTGTTTTTTGAAGTTTTTTATTTGTGTACAGTCTTTTAACTCAATGTGATATGGACAGATTTAGGGAAAGAAAGAAGGGCGGAATCTGAGTTTAGCTGGAAGGAGCCAATTTTGGGAGGGGGAGCAGGGAGGGGAAAAAGGAGAGAAAGCTCTCCTCCTTCAACTTCTCTCCTGACCTTTATCTCCCCTTCACTAACCACCAGAGGGTTAGAGTGAAAGTGAAATTGAAAAAAGCATCGCAGGGTAATATAGCCTCTCCTCTCCCTCTCTTTTTCTCTCTCCCCTTTCCTCACCATTCCAAAAGGATGTGTTTGTGTGTGTGTTTGTGTATGTGTGTGTGTGCGCGTTTGTCTGTTTTAACCTTTCTTGTGGTCTCAGCCTTTGCCCTTTTTCTTGGCACCATTCGGTTTATTTTCCTTCTTCCTCTTCAATTTACAGCCCTTTTTGAGGTTTTTCATCACTCCTACATTCCAGACCTCAGAGTCCCCAATAAGCCTTCTGGTTCTGAAGAGCCATTACCTTCATCCACAACGCCAGCAGGCATTTGTGTATCACCTGGGAACCTCTCAAACATTTATGACATTCTTTCTGTGGCAAAAACATATATTCTGGATGCCAAATTGTCTACCTAGACAAACTTTTAGAGTACAGCCAGCTTGTAATTTGGAGATGTGCATTGTATTTTTAAAGAATCCACAAAAAAGAACTAGATATTCAGCGTAAAAGTGACAAAGATGTATATAAATCACTGGAGAAATCAAGGTCCCCCCCAAAAAACATTTGGAACCAATGATTATTTTATTATTTGTGACTAGATGGAAATGGAAATGTAAGTAGTGGACATGTGTTTCTCCATAAAGAGTTTTTATTTAGATTTCAGATATGGGTTTAGGACACGAAAATAGTCATTGTGTAGATCTGAAATAATATTTTCTTTCTTTTTTTTTTGTATACTTTGAAATGGGCCATAATTGCTATCTGCAGAAACCTGAAATGGATTTAAATCAGTTTTCAGGTGGGTTCTGGAACAATAAAAGCTTTTCATTTTTTGTATGGGGAGAAAGGATTTTAAGAAAGGAAATATTTATTTCATTGGCTAGAAAAAGAACACTCATATACTAAAATTAAATCTATTTAATGTAGAATATCACCTAACCCTAGAATGTACCTTTGGAAAGACACTATAATTTAGTATTTGAGAAATTACTAATCTCAAATTAATCTAAAATATAACTAGTCCCAAAGTTTAAATAAATAAGATGCTTTACAAAACATTACGTGATGATAATTGATGTTTGAAGTGAAATTTAGAAGCACTTTATGATTTTGATTATATTACATTTAATAATGTTTTGTTTTGAATGTATTTAATTTAATTCGAATTCTTTGAGGTTGAAAATATATTAACAGATTGTTACAAAATTTCTGCCAATGAATATAAAGACTAAACAAAATATGCCCAGGTGCTATTTTTATTTTCTTTTGTCTTTGCTAATGTACTCACCTATTACACTTTGCTAATGTACACCGTATTATACATTTTTCACTTCACTGACCCATAGGCAACTCAAACTTAACATCCCTAAGGCAGAGCAACTCTTCATGTTTTTCTTAACTCGTATTTTGCATGTTGGTGACTAGCACCTTTTTCCACCTGTATGTCTAATCCAGACACCACAAAGTGGCTCTTCATATCGTCCCTTAATCTCACATACAATCACATCTCTCTCCTCTTCCTCATCCCCCCTGCTATCATCTGCAATCCAGTCCTCATCACTTTCCTTTGTATAACTTTAATAGCTTATCTGCTGTCTTTGCCTCAAGCCTTGAGCCTCCCTACCCATCCTAAACACAGCTGCCAGAGTGGTATTCTAAGGAAATCGGATCACATACCTCGCTTAACATTCTTCACCACTAACTCCTCTTTACCTTTGGGCTGGAATCCAAACTACTTAACATGGCTTATAAAACTCTTCCACATGTGAGCCTTGTGTTCTGCCTCTTGTTTCAGCAGCTCATAATCCATAGTTGTGCTATATGGTAGGATAGCCACTAGCCGTAAGTGGCTGCATCAATGCCATTTTAAATTAATTAAAATATGAAAAAAAAATTAACAATTCTATTCCTCAGTTTCACTTATCACATTTAAGGAGGTTAACAGCCACATTTGGCTAGTGGTTACTGCATTGGAGAGAAGAAAATATGAGCTGTCCAGTAGAACTTTCAATGGAGAAAGTTCAATCATATAGCCCGTGTTCAACCTGGTTGGGGTTCCCCAGCCATATACACTCTCCTCTCTTCTATGTTCTTGCTTATATTCTTCCCTCTTTCCAAGGAACCTGTGAGTCATTTAAAATGTTACTCAACAATAAACTTTCTGCTTTTAATTTTCATTTATTCATGAAAGGTTTAGGTAATATGCAAAGCAGTAGAGCTGAAGAAATACATAGGTAGATCCTACCTGAGTCCACTCTATTCCCACTCTTCCATCTCTCTCTCTCCACATAGTTTTCTTTTCCTGCAATAGGCCAAGACCTCCATAACTAGAGAATAACACATTCCAGAGTCTTGAAATGTGAAATCTGTTTATTGTTTTAATAAATATTTATAATAAATTTAAGAAATGCATTAAGTTTATTATTTGCTTAACTAACATGTGTGGTTATGGAGGTCATGGGACAGCAAATAAGTATGGGTGTATACTAGAGGAAGGGAGAATGTATAATGCACATAAAAGGCCTTTATTTGCAAAGACACCTTGAGGAAAATCAGACGAGGTTAAAATTTACTATTTCGAATAGTAGGAGGTAGTCCAATATTGGGACAATTATAGGCCATGTATCTACACTTACACTTAAAAAGGATAACTCTTTTCAGAAACTTAGCATCTATAGAAACTATAATGTTCACATACATAGTGCTAGGGTGCATTTTCCAATCTGTGTATAGGGGCTTTACCTGCTAATTAGCCTGTATCTAATTCTGTGTGACAGCTTGTGAAGCAGGTAGACTACATTTGTGGTTTTCTTCTTATTATAGAAAAGGCAAGAAAAACAAGAGCCAAATTTGCCTCGGGATTACTGTGTCATTTGGGATTGGCTAAGTTATACTAGAATAATGAGTGAACTCTGAAATCTCGGTAGATTAACCAAACAACTGTTTTTCTTGCTTACGCTATGTATCTGATGTAGTTGTATGTAGGGAGGGAGGTGGTATGAGGCTCTCCTACTCACGGAAGCTTAGGGATACAGCTGACACAGGATCTACGGTGTGGAAGAGAGAGCACATCAAGACCTTGTGCCTTCTCTGCTAACTTTCTTTTAAAAGTGATCCATGCCACTTCTGCTCACAGCCCATTGGCCAGAGCCAGTCACATGCTTGGCTGTATTTAAAGAGGGCTGGGGACAAAGAAGGAAGGTGAATATTGAATGAACACTATAGTTCTGTCAATCAACTAGAAAAAGTCAAATCCAAGACTCCTCAATTCCTACTAGCATCAATTAAAGTAACTGATAAATATTAATCTAAGACAACTCTATTTCCTAATTAAATGAAAGGTGAATTGACTTTTAGTCAGATCAATTTCTCTTCTTTTAAATACTGGTTTACTGTGACTCGCTTTTGATTCTAGATATCAATTCTGGGCATTGGCAGGTTAAGTGGAAAGCATTATTCCTCTATCTATAAAAAATTTAATCATCAGAGGACATAGTTCACCTGAGGGTCACAATGGGAAATGAATGAATTAGCATGAATTAGCTCTTCTTTTATGGATCAGCTGCCCAATGTAGATTGGGGCTTGGCTATGTCATGATGCAATTGTCTCCAAAGTTGGGGTGCATATGTATTTAATATGCAGATTGATATTGGTTCATTCACTAGTTCTGTATGGAGTGTCTCATGTCACATATGACATGAGATGAAATCCTAGGAAAAGAGTGGGAGCTCCACGTCATGAAGAGGCCAAGGATAGTGCCATTGCTTATTTGATTATATATATATTTTCATTTTTTATTTTTTTTTATTTCAGCATATTATGGGGGTGCAAATATTTAGGTTACATATATGAGAATAGGTTCTATTTAATAGTTTATGTGGGTTTGAACATATTTGGTTTTTTTATTAAGAATTTTTATCTTTCCGCTCACATTACTCATCTGTTCTTACAGGTCGCTTACTTTTTTTTTTATTAGAGCCCTTACATATTAATCATAGTATCTTTACATTCTCTTCCTGATAATTCCAAAATCTATGTCATATCTGAATCTAATTCTGATGATTGCTTTATATCTTCAACTGTGTTGTGCTTTTTTTTTGTTTTTATCTGCTTTTTAGCATACTTTGTGATTTTTTGTCAAAAACCAGATATGATATATAAGATAATAGGAACTGGGGTAATTAGGCCTTTAGTGTGAAGAGTTACAGTAATCTGGCTAGGAGTTGGGGTGTTGAATGTTTGCTATAGCTATAGGTGGTAGAGGCTTCAAATTCCTCTAGTGTCTATTTCTTTTCCTTTTTTTTTAACACCTTTGGCTTCCCTGAGGACTCTTCTTCAGATAGAGTCTGTGTGCTGTGGTCTGAATGTTTGTGTTCCCACAAAGTTTGTATGTTGAAATCCTAACCGCTGATGTAATAGTATTAGGAGGTGGGGCCTTTGGGAAGTGATTAGGTCAGAAGGGTAGAGCCCTTATGATTGGGATTAGTGCCCTTATAAAAGATGCCCAAGGTAGGGAAGAACTTTGGATGAAAATAAAATATGAAAAAAAGAAAAAAATAAGTGAAACCAGGGGGGCTGGTTTGCCCCTTCCACCATGTGACGAAATGATGAGAAGGTACTATCCATGAACCAAAAAGCAGTCCCCACTAGACAGGAAATCTGCCAGAACCTTCATCTTGGACTTCACACCTTCCAGAAACGTGGGAAATAAATATTTGGTGTTTCAGCTGCCCAGTTTAAGGTATTTTGTTATAGCAGCATGAATGGACTAAGACACTGTGCCTTGCTGCTCTTTGAGCTGTGATCCACCATTATTCTACTAGAGTCCTGTTGGTATGGTGGTAAAGTTGGGGAAGGGAAGTGTTCTGTAATCTAACAATTAAATCACAGCCTTTTAGTGGATCTGAGTCCCTGGGCTTTGACCTTCACAAATGTTTTTTAGCTCCGTTCCCCTCTTAGATAAGACAGGAAGGCTAAAGGAGCCAGAAGTCAGAAAAATATCTTTCCTCCAGGTGGGATAAGGCTTGGGTAAAGTCTTTTTTCCCTTGGAGAGTAGTCCTTTGTTATAGAGAGTGCTCTGGGTGTGTTTCACAATGGTTGTCCTTGCCAGAGCCATGAGGGGGTCTTTCTTGTCTCTTTACCATGAAGACTTGTTGGGGTTCCCAATTGTAAAAGTGAGGGGGTCCTCTGAAGGCCTGGGATTTTCTTACTCTTAGACTGGTCCAAGTTCTGTCTCCCGTAATTCATCAAAATTACCATTTAAGTGTTACTACTACTGTAAAGCTCCAGTGGTTCCTGGTTCAGATAAGCAGGTCTCAGCTCTGAGATTTCTGGGTTGCGGTTTGCCCTGCTACCTCAGTTTTCTCATAGACATAAGAAAATTCATTGATTTTCAGTTTGTTCAACTTTATTTTGTTGAAAAAATGAGAGCAATGACTTCTAAGCTCTTTACATGTCAGAGGTAAATCTGGAAGTCTGAGCTCATTTGTTAATAATATAAAATTGCAGTACCTTAATATCTTCTGATTAGTTTGCAAGAATAATTAGCTGAGGTCAGATAAGAGGGAAATTTTTAACAGAATTTTAAGAGAAAACATTGCATAATTAGTGGATGAACTTGAAAATGATTTCCACAATTTAATCACTATGATCAACAATGCACTTCTTCTATTTATATTTACATATTAGTGTTGAGTGACTTTTCCACTTATCTGGCCATAAAATCAAGTATGAAAATAAACTGAACTTAGAATCAGAATTTCAATTGCTAAATCACGAATATTTAATGAAAATTTTCCAAAATAATAAAGCATACCAAGGCATACTTTTTGCACTAAAAACATCATTTATTATTTTGGGGAGCAAAACTTTTATTTCATTGACAAAAATATTGGTTATTTTATCTTTATCATACCTTTTAAAATTCCTATTTTGTGAATATTTTATAACACATTCAACATATTAATGGAGTATTATATATGCACAATTTATAAATAAATATATGTATATAGAAAGAAATATTCAGATTTTTACCATTGATGTACAAGATTAAAATAGTCAGTTTACTGCTTTTTGAGTAACTTTGGCCAAATTATGTAACTTCATTGAGCTTTCAGATACATGAAATGGACACAATGATTTCTGCTCTTACAGTTGCTGTTAGGATCAAATGAGATAATGCATGTGAAAAAGGACTTTACAAACTGTCAAGTGCTGAGCAAATGAAGCTATCTATCCTTGAATTTTTCTGAGTTTTCATTCTGTGACTCCATATTGCTGCAAAATGGAATAATAGCTGTTTATTCAGCTAAAAAATTCAGAAACTGAGAGAAGATTAAAAGCTACAATAAATTTATCTTGAGAACCACTGCGGAATTACTCTGAGTGTATGAAAAAATATACTTTTTACTGAGGAGCACAAGAGTATCACACAGTATCTGACCCCTGTGTTGCTCTAGTATAAAAATTTAAAAAGCAAAACCTCAGGAAAGCAGAAGACTGCCAACTTAGGTCCCTGCTGTGCCAGGCACAGAGATGCATAATCCTTAACTCACTGGTTTTCAGATAAAAACCTTTTCTTCTTTCCCTAGGAACTACCTGGGATTCTTTTAAAAAGGCTTTGAGAAGAGGCTCATAGTACAAGAACATTTTGGTGTGGAGGAAAAAGCAGGAGGTTAGGAGCCTGGAAGACCTATATTCTATTCCTTCTTCTGCATTAAATCAGAAGCAGAAACTATCTTGGGAAACTCACTGAACTTTCCTAAACTTGAATCTATAAAATCAGTGTCTTATAACTAGAACCTAGAGCTTCTCTCAACCCATGAACAATGCATCTGGGAAGAGATATCCACTGACATGGGTTAATAGTTTGAATTCTTCATAGGTTCCACTTCAATTTAAATCATACACACGACACACTTTTTATAACATTTCTATTGATTACCAATTTTTTTGTGGCCAGAGTTTGCCCTTTAGGAGCCAAATACATTTGCCTCTATTGATGGTTTAATGTGATGTTTCCGGGTGAAGTAGAAGGTTCAGAGGATCCCCTGTTCCTGCCCTTGGGCTGGTTCAGTGAGAGCAAAGGTTTTATGGATCATGTAAAGGTGTATGAAGCATGAGAAGCTCACGATGATAAAAGTAGATCATACTTGAGGCCGAGACAAGGGAATTAATTGCCTGTAATAACATTTTTACTGGTTACACACCACACTAACATTAATAAAATCAATGCGATCGCTTAACCAAATGACCAGTTAATGAAGTTATCATGTACAAGAAAACACATAAAACCTTTAAGAAAGAATAATAAAAGAATACATTTGGGGCATACAGGCAAGAAAGCAATGCTCAAAACAAAAACGATGAACTTTGGAAAAGGAAAGGAAAGGCAGGCTGAGTTGTGAAAATTTCACTCATCTGTTCCTCATGCAGATTTTTCTCTCTCTAGAAGGATGGAACTTTTTCCAGGATTTTAGATGCCAAGTATAAAATAAAAATGAACTCTCCAAGAGCTATTCAAGGCTTCATAATTTTAAAAAGAAATCATACAATTAAACATGTTGTTAGTTAGGAGGAATGACTTTTTCAACAGTGAAATTTGTTATTTTTCATGTAAGTTCAGCAAAAGAATAAAGAAAAGAAAAATGTTTAGGAGTGGGGCTGGGAAATTCTCTGAAGAGACCATGAAGTGTCTCTGGAGTAAACATCATCGTGGGCATCAGCCAGGTAAGCCCCTTTCTCAGTATTACAGCAGCACCACCTTGGGAAGTCAAGGTTATCTCTGGATA
>NW_012137304.1:0-517 GCF_000956105.1 Propithecus coquereli
GACTCTCAGGAATTAACTTAGCCAGAACTATATGGAGCATGAATAAATGCACAGATGGATTAAAATAAAAGTAAAATAGCAATACACATAAAAAAATAAAGCCAACTGATATTTCCCCTCTGAGTAATTGTTAACAATTTTTGTCACATTCTGAAAATAATTAAATTCCATAGCTACTGTTCTCATTCCATATAAGAGGGAGGTTGGAGGGAGCTACCAACAGATCCTTTCTAACCTTTATGAAAATTAAAATAAATAGGTTTTCTGAAACATTAGGAAATGATCAAAATACACCTAAAATTTTTCTAGCCTGTATGCATTACTATCAACTGTTAATCGAGAAAAGTTGAGAAGCAGAAGTTTTGATGTGGGAAACATAAAATAAATTTAATTTATAAACCCATTGAGTTGGAGTTTCCTGAAAAACATGAGTGGAGATATCAACCAGGAATATTGTAGCTCATAGAAATGTAGATATGCATGGGTTTCATCAATGCAACAGTGGTTTGACAACTAT
>NW_012137304.1:4415-4989 GCF_000956105.1 Propithecus coquereli
TAAAATATCTAAATTTTATAGCAAAATAAGAAATACTGTCATTTCCAAATATTTATGTGTGCTGGAAAGTCTTCGACAATTAAGACAGCATATTTTGCTGGTATATGAGTAGCCACAAAAAGTCAAGTGAGAAGACAAAGTAGGTTAAGTTTTAAAAGGGCTCCTAAATCATGCTAAGCACATTATGTTAAAATAATTAGAAGAGAAAGAAATAATCAGAAAATCAGAAAATGCTATCAGAGAGAAGCTCATCTGGTCAAATTTCAGTCTATATTAATTCACTTCAGAAATTTACAATCCTAGGTGGTTAGCATTCTTTTAGGAATGGCTAGAAATTCCCCATAGATGTTATATATAATAACCATGTGAATGATATTTTGATCTCATAAAGCTTTCCTAATTTAATTATGAACAAAATGATTTAAGTGCAAAATTTTGACTTGTCCATTTATTGTGCAAATATTAATCATATATACAATGTAAATTACTTTGCCAGGTGCTATAATAATAAAGATGAATAAAATATGGCAAATGACTCCAAAGATACTATAATAATTCATTTATGCTTAGCTAT
>NW_012137304.1:6863-7169 GCF_000956105.1 Propithecus coquereli
GAGATTTCAAGTAGGAAACTGACAAAATATACATGGAGTCTTTTGAGTCAATCATAACAGCAGGAGACATATCATGCATATAATATAATTGAAGCCAGATCAGAGTGGTTACAGTGGTAGGTGGGAGCTGAGCAAATGGAATCAGCTGGTATAAGTAACAGCTTGATTAACAGTGATAGAGCGTGGCAGCCAAAGAGTAATGAATGGTATCTTATAAGGGATGGATCATTAGCTAAAAACTCTCTGCTCTAGTATTCAAAATAACAATATTTAAAGTAGCAAACCTTATTCTAAGACCTCTTTAAA
>NW_012137304.1:7219-7959 GCF_000956105.1 Propithecus coquereli
TCTGAGAGCAATCAATAATATTTTAAAATTTACTTATTATTTTGAATTGACAAATTATAACTGTATGTATTCGTGAGGTATTTATGATAGAGATATACAATGTAGAGTAATTAAATCAAGCTAATTAACATATCCATTACCTCAATTTTTTTTTTGTGGTGAGAAATATTTTGTTAAATTTCACTATTAGAAGAAGGATAAAATAATATTTTATTGTGTTTTGTCATAACAGCAATGACATAATGGAAGTAATCGTGTTTTTTGGTGAAAAACATAACCAAATTGTATCACTTAGAGCTTCAAGTAACAGAATACCTTTCTGAACAGAATGTTGCATAAGAAAAATCTATTATCTCAAATGAAAAGGTGTCCAAAGGGAAATAAGGGACCAAGTGTAATATATTACTTCATGAAGCCCTTTCTTTGTGATTCCTCCATCCTTCCTCTGGCTCTTACTTGGATATTGTATGTCCTAGTCCTCATTCAGATACAAGTTTCCGGATATTAATTCCTAAGCCTACGTTCCATTGAAAGTTTAGGAGACAGGCATCTCCGTGATGAAGTTCTTAGGAAAAAATAAATGTTTGTTGTGCTGAAATAGTAGAAACCAAAAGCACAAGAGAAAAACTTCCAGTATCCCACCACGTAGACAAACTCTCCTTTTCTTGGCCAAAATCAAGTCTCAAGGACATTCGCGTGCCACCTCCTGGCAAGACAATGAACCTCTTTAATTGACTGTA
>NW_012137304.1:9788-10087 GCF_000956105.1 Propithecus coquereli
TTTCAAATCATCTCATATCTAAACATTTTAAGACTATAGAGAAGTATTTAAATAAACATCACTCAATTTTTGGTGTCACATTTTTTCCAAGTCGTCCAAATTTTAAAATATCTTCAGAGTATAAAAAATATGTGCCTGAAAATAATTCCTGTTTTCCTAAGTATGTCCTCTGAACTGTATCTGTAATATGCATCCTTCTTCATGTATTTTTCCTCTATTTTTGGTAGTTACCTAGGAGTTCTGTTTTATTCTGCTTTGCCACAGGAAACTTCTACCTGGGTCTACTCTGATTAAATTTA
>NW_012137304.1:10137-10597 GCF_000956105.1 Propithecus coquereli
ACATTGCGAATTTTCCCTGAATTTATGACTTAAGTCATATTCTACATCATAGTTCAAATTGCTTTTCATTTCTTGACGAAGAGGGTGTGCTGTTAAACTCTTTTCCTTCACTGTGCTTTGGATTTCTACATTATTGACTTTTTATTTTATTTAAACAGTAAGACATGATAGGCAATGAATTTGCTAGATAATAATTATACTTTTTTTTCCCCCAAAAGAATGAGTGGTTTTTTTAAATGCCAGAAATGCAGTATTTGTAACAAATGTTGAAATGCCTTATTGCTTTTAAAAACGGGAAATCTTATATTACAAGAAGAATAAGACTAGTTTAATGTCTGAAATATTTCCCACCAAATATACCACAGCACACATAATATTTGAAGTACCTTTTTCTCTTTTGTACTGTGGAATCACCGGCAAATTGCATGCTCTGAGGCCATTTAGACCCTACCGGAAAAGC
>NW_012137304.1:14925-15323 GCF_000956105.1 Propithecus coquereli
GATCTTCTGACTTCTAATGTGGATATATGCCCTGGGTCTAACTTCCATGACAGTTTCTATTTTGTTTCCTTCATTCTTTCATTTGGAGAATTTAAAAGTGAAAATAGCCCATAGTAGTAACTCTACAAATATTTATGAATGAAGAAATCACAAGTTGATTTGAAAATATTACCCTTATGATGTTAAAATTGATACTAAGATTGAAGCTTATGCTGTTTTTGGATCCAGATAAGTCTACTTACGATTTTCTCTCATCATCTTCACTCACAGTGTCTGACATACCTTTCAATTTTTGCCACATACTTTGGAAATGGAATCTCAGATGATATTTCAGGTGGCATATTTGGGACTGTAAAGTTAGTCCCTTGGTGATTATTGTAGGTTTTGTTCCCTAAAGG
>NW_012137304.1:15373-15702 GCF_000956105.1 Propithecus coquereli
TAAAAGATTTAGGAGATGTAAGAATTTTGCAAGATATTACCCATGCTGTTCTTTTCGATGCACTAGATTCCTTAGTAGCAGCAATGGCTAGGAAAACACTTAAACTATCAAGTAGCCTGAAGTGTTTATAATTCATTATCTCTAAGAGATGCAATAGGCCAGGAACCTTAGAGTCTAAGGCTTAGACCACTTTTTTTTTTCTATTTCTATTAATTCTCTTGATTACTCTCATTTGATCTTCTGACTTCTAATGTGGATATATGCCCTGGGTCTAACTTCCATGACAGTATGAATTTTGTTTCCTTCATTCTTTCATTTGGAGAATTTAA
>NW_012137304.1:17477-18565 GCF_000956105.1 Propithecus coquereli
TTTATTGCAATATGGCATATCTATCATGTCTGCTATGGATTTATGGTTACTACTTTTAACAAACTAAGAACTTATATTTTTGGTTCTTCATAGCCGTCTGAGCAATTGATCTTTGAGCGAACACTGGGTTTCTATATATTAGTCAGATTCTGAAAGTCTCCGATGATTTTATAAAACCAACTTTATTTTTACGTTAATGCATCACAATGACAATATAAAGAATGTAAAATGGCATTATGTGGTAAATATTATAACATTACATAGACCCCATGTAGAATGAATCTCCTACTGGGAGTGTGAAAAATTGCAGTGCAGTTGCTAGAACAGGCACAGAGATAGGTAATGATAGAACATTCAGACAAATACAATATTGACATTGGAAGAGGGACAAGCACTAATGCAGTGAAATAAAATGAGACCACGTTTTTCGAAATAACAAACTGAAATAATGTTGACTGTACAGAGATTACTTCAGTTAGTCATCTTATCTAAATGAATCTTTTAAAATGCCAACTTAGCATATTTTAAATTACTTATAGGATAATTATAATACACTTGTTAAAATAAAAAGATCACAGAAATCATTTTTTATTTGCACACTTGCAAAAGTACAAACGTAATTCACACAATTTTAAATTGTAATATAAGACTAGCTGTAAAGGGCAATTATCATCATAATGATATATGTCGTATATGGTTTTCAGTACTCATGACCCAAGTTTTTATTCTTAACTATGGTGAAATAATCTCAAATGAGAAAAATTTTTAAAAGCCAATAAACAAAGACAAAAGTTGTATAAATCAGATGTTGCTATTTTTAACATTCTCTGTCCTACCAGATTGAAAGTTTCTCAAATCTAGAAGTTAGGAAAATTTATACTGATATATCAAGGGCATGAGGGATACCTCAAAGAAAAACAAATGAATAAATACATAATTAAGATCATAGACACCTTCCCTGAATTCAAAGAATATTATTTTCTTCAAATTTAGGTTTTACTTTGTGAAAGATTTTAAGTTCCATCAGAATTGTCATCACAATCAGTTTAGGAACTTGGTGTTTCCTACTGACTGGTTCTGGTAATTTG
>NW_012137304.1:20675-21123 GCF_000956105.1 Propithecus coquereli
TTAAAGTCACTTTGAAGCTCTCAACCTCATATCTGATGTCAATACTGCTCCTGACCATAACCAAGAGATATTCAAAGAGCCCTGGGCCAAATTTTAACCCTAAGCAAAACATTTTCTTTTTGCTTACCCAACTCTTTGCTTCAGTTATGATTTTAAAATATCAGCCCTCCTCCCAATAAATTGACCCCACAGTGCCATCAATGTTTAGAAAGTGGCCCTTGTCTGTTGTGTATATGAGTGATGTGTATCCTGGGTCCGCACCCCCATTTCGGTCATCTGCTAACAGAGATCTTAAGTAAAAATGCAAAATATAGGGTCATTCAAGAAATTAGCCTTCTGTGGGCTGTGTTGGTTTTTATAGTCTTACAGTAAACCCCACACAGAAAATAAAATAATCTCCCAGGAAAAAAAGACAAATCAGATTATTTTGGCTTTGTCCTTCATTACC
>NW_012137304.1:22733-23035 GCF_000956105.1 Propithecus coquereli
AATGTTAAAGAGTATACGATTTTGATATACATCCTGGGGTAAATGTCTAGCTTATGTTGAATAGCAAGCTCTTAACTACCAATGAGATTTACATGTCGTAATAGGGTCAAAGAAACAGAGCACTTTCCTTTGCTCTCATGGCATTAGTCATATTTAACCATCTCGGGAATTTATTTTTAAGTTATTTTCAAGACAAATACTTCCAGGATAATAGAGGACAAGGATGACACAAAATAAGCATGCAATAATTATAAAATTGTCAATCAACTCAGTTCCCCAAATATCATATAAGAATCTTTAAA
>NW_012137305.1:0-988 GCF_000956105.1 Propithecus coquereli
TTGAAACGACATGTTAATTATACCTATCTGTAAATAACTGTTGATGTACAATGTGAAAAATGAGTAAATTGAACTGTGATCCCAGATAATCTCAATGAGGAATCAAGCAGGACTTGGGTAATGAAGAAAGTTGTAGGAAGGAAATAAAAGCATGTTAATGCCCATGTCTTAATTAGGGAAGAATAAAGATAATAATCAAATCAATACATTGATTAGTATGCTAAAGATTTAAGTGTAACTTCTACAGGGTTAGAAATAAGATTCTTGAATATCATTAGGAAAAATGAAAAGAAAACTGGTGGATAAAATAAAAGTAAGAAAAAGGAAAAAAGAATTTTAAATAAAATTATGATTTCAAACATATAAATTATCATAATACTTCAAATGGATAAAGTCCTCTAAAAGTCCTCTACCTAACAGACAGAGGCTCTTACATAATGTGCAACAAAAGAAAAAATCAAAACAACAAAATTCCTGTTTACAACAGATACTTCTAAAACTAAATGGCACAGAAAGGTTGATAAGAAGTGGATTTAAAAAGATATACCAGACTAATAATAAGAAGAAGATAAGAGGAGGTCGGGTGCAGTGGCTCACACCTGTAATCCTAGCACTCTGGGAGGCCGAGGCAGGAGGATGGTTTGAGCTCAGGAGTTCGAGACCAGCCTGAGCAAGAGCGAGACCCCATCTCTAGTAAATAGAAAGAAATTAGCTGGACAACTAAAAATATACAGAAAAATTAGCCAGGCGTGGTGGCGCATGCCTGTAGTCTCAGCTACTCGGGAGGCTGAGGCAGGAGGATTGTTTGAGCCCAGGAATTTGAGGTTGCTGTGAGCTGGGCTGATGCCATGGCACTCTAGCCCAGGCAACAGAGTGAGATTCTGTCTTAAAAAAAAAAAAAAAAGGTTTATCTTCTATTTGTAGATGGCAATTCAGGGAACTATCATTAGAAAATAAAGTATTTAGATATATCTGAATAAAAAAGATA
>NW_012137305.1:5909-8049 GCF_000956105.1 Propithecus coquereli
TCAGAAAACGTTTACCAAATAAATGGATGAATCTCTACACCTACCACCCACGGGACAAATCGGAATAGCAAAACTTCCAGCTTCTACTAGAGAAATTTTATTTCCTGCTCAGAACACTTCTCTTCTTTTTCCATTAATCTAAACTTTTGAAGGTCAAAGCTTTCATCTCATTAGTTTTCTTGACAGTAAAATGACTTAAACCTTTTCCACTTTAGAATCACCAAAATTTACCGAGGGGGTTTTCCTCTTGTTTACTTTGTGGGGGCAACCACTTGACATTAAATAGGTTTCTCAGTGTTTCATTACATTAAAAAAAAAAAAATAAGTGGCAATAGTTTCTCCAGATATGCATTCTTGTTTGAATACCAGGTGGTGCTGGTGAGTAATGGCAAGAAATCTTCAAACATTTTAATTTGACTGCTAGTGCTAGTCTTCTCAGCTGTGACTGGGTCAAGCTTTCTTTACTGAGTTAACAGAAATGCTAGGTAAGCAAATAAAAACACTGTTTCCTCTTTCCTTTCTTAACAAACACAACGAAATAAAAACTGAACTGAAGCTCTAATAACTAGAGAAGATTTTAGCAACTATACCCCATTTGAAAGCACACATACTTCCTTATGGCTACATTTACGTGGGGAAAATGCGGCTGGGTCCCCAGTTAGTGTGATTACTTAAGTTAGGGGTACACTGTTCCTAAAATATGGACAGTAAACAATGAGTGACAAAGTCCTCATTGAACAAAACCACAGAGACGGCTTGTTTTGTCTGGCATCATTAGCCTAGAAAAAAACAACAGGCATAGAATGCTATTTAATTATCTAGAACATAAGTATTCATAATAGCATTAAGTGAGGCAACAAAAGATTCAACTTTGATATTTCTTTCCGACAGCAACAAGTCAAGCACTGTTTCTCATTATAGAGTTGTTCTTTGTTCAGTTCTATTTAAATGCAACATGAGTTTGTAATGCTTTACAAGAGACATGCTGATTATTTAAGGAAGAATCTAAAGGTTTTTTTTTTTTTTTTAATCAGAATCTGTTGTCTGAAATCTAATAATGGAGCTCACTGCAGTCCTCTACCTGCTACTGCTCTAGGGTTCTTTCCACAGTTAACTGTTAATCTCTCTCTCTCAATGCCTGTTACGTTTCCTTGGCAATAAGTATACAACTCATTGCAGTGAAGTCACACAGTTTGGAAGTGCATAAGAGAGATCTGAAACTTTATTTTTTGGATATCAGCTTGGTTTAGTTTCCCCTAAATATATTTTTCTTGTCTCCTTAGAAACACGCCATATATTTTATTTAAAAAAAATTACGTGTAATGGAAAGAACTCACTGTAGCGGGTACATTTGATTGGATCTGCCATAAATTT
This sequence comes from Propithecus coquereli, assembly GCF_000956105.1. Lineage (NCBI taxonomy): Eukaryota > Metazoa > Chordata > Mammalia > Primates > Indriidae > Propithecus > Propithecus coquereli. Next base: position 7,284 of record NW_012137305.1, read on the forward strand.
GCTAGAACTGACTTAACAAAGAAACAATAAAAGCTTAATTTATCAAGGAATTAAAAACCTAATCCATACTTTGTAAGTTCAAGAAACTATATTTTTATCTATGAAATTTACTAAAAATAAGAAATCAATCCAATGAAGTAGGGGAAAACAAACAAACAAACAAAAACCCTAATATGCAAAAGAGTTAAGTTTTGGACAGTAAAGGGCTTGTATTCTATATTTGGAGGCAAACTATCACTTTGCATCATTATGAAAGTCTAGTGCCTTGATTTAAATATTTTGATCTCACTATTTATAGTAAACTGTAAAATCTCCCATTTTTTCTCTCGTACAACATGGTTTTCTTTCTTCATAGTGTTTTTCACTATTTGTTATTATATGTTACATACTTGTTTGCTCAATGTTTGTTCCTGTCACAAGGCTGAACTCCATTGTGGCAGGGACTGTTTCTGCTCAGAGCAGGTCTCCAATAAGTATCAGTTGAATGAATTTATGAATGAATTACCTTCACTCTACACTACCCAGAGGGTCATGGCTAAAGATTTTGTCCTTTTAGTATTTTATCATCTAAATGCATAATTAATATAAATATAACCAGGTTACATTTCCAGTAATTGTTTTTCTGATGGTAATTTAAAAGATATTTAACTCCAAGTAGAGAAGAGACATGTTTGAAATTGATGTTTCCATTGATGTTTAATTTCCTAAAATTATACTAGGAAAAGTAAGCCATTTAGGAGTTGCTATCATTTGGGTATGGTGTGTT
>NW_012137306.1:0-828 GCF_000956105.1 Propithecus coquereli
TATGAACTGTAATTACTAATCAAACTAATAAATGGCAGAGCTGGGAGGCAGGTTCCACTCCAAAGTCCCTTCTCTTTTCCCCCCCAAATTTATTACTAATTTTCAAACACAACAGTTGAAAAAAATGACACAATGAACACTCATTTACTCACACAGATTTAACAACTTTTAACATTCTTTTCATTGTTTTCCTCCTTTTCTTCATTTCCCTCCTTTCCTCCCTTTTTTCCTCTCCATAGCTGGACTGTCTCAAAGAAAATTGCAGGCCGTGCATGCTTTGCCTGCAAATACTTCACTTTGCATCTCCTAAGAATACAGATATCTTCCTACACAACCACAATGCCATTATCAAACCTAAGATAATTATCAATCATTTCCTAGCATCATCAAATACTCAGTTTATATTAAAATTTCTTGAATTCTTCCCAAAATGTTTTTTATGACTGTTTTTCAAACACATACCAAGGTTCATACTTTGCATGTGGTTGTTATATCTTTATTCTAGGCCAGTTTCTTCCACCATTTTTTAAATGATGTTGATTTTTGTTTTTTTTTTTGGAGACACAGCCTCACTCTGCCCCCCAGGCTGAAGTGCAGTGGCCTGATCATAGCTCACTGTTACCTTGAACTCCTGAGCTCAAGCAACCTTCCTACCTCAGCCCCACAAGTAGCCGGGACTATGGTGTGCACCACTGTACACAGCTATGACATTGATTTTTTGAGGAGACCAAGTGAGTTGTTTTGTTGAAGGTCCCACACTCTATATTTGTGAGATTATTTCCTTGGAGTTTCATTAATCTTTTCTTATATCTCCTAAATTTCCAGTAA
>NW_012137306.1:4938-6094 GCF_000956105.1 Propithecus coquereli
AATAATTATATATATTTATTGAATACATGTGATGTTTTGATATACACATACAATGTCTAATGATAAAATCAGGGTACTTAGGATGCTCACCTTGAACATTTACCATTTCTTTGTGTCAAGAACATTTAAAATCTTCTCTTCTAGTTGTTTGAAAATATATAATAAATTATTGTTCAGTATAGTTACCCTACTATGTTATCAAACACTTGAATTTATTTCTTCTATCTTACTGTATTTTTGTATCCATTAACCAACGTCTCTTCATCCCCTTGCCTATCCTTTTAAGCCTCTAGAAATCAGTATATCAAGGAAATAGCGGCACACTCATATTTATTGCAGCACTATTCACAATAGCCAAGATATGAAATCAACTTAAGTGTCCATCGGTGGGTGAATGGATAAAGAAAATGTGGTATATACACAATGGAATGTTATTCAGCAATAAAAAAGAATTAAATCCTGCCATTTGCAGCAATATAGATAAAATTGGAGGTCAGTATATTAAGAGAAATAAACCAGTCACAGAAAGACAAATACTGCTTATTCTCGCTCATATGTGAGAGCCAAAAAAAAATGGACCTCATGGAGGTAGAAAATAGAATGGTAGCACAGCAATATTAATGCCATGAAAGAATTTAATGCAAACACATTAATTGTGATGAACAAAATATTGCATAATAATAAAAAAAACAGTCCACCAATTAGATAAACCAACCAGAAACTTGTATGCACTTAACAACATATCCTCAAAACACAGAAAGGAAAAACTGACAGCATTATAAATATATATTGATAAACTCTTAATTACCATGGGGCACTTTAATACACTTTTATCAGAAACTGATAAAATACATAAAAATATATTAAGGATATGGCTTATTTGGAAAACATAATATATATTGTTGTTATTAATATTAACAGCAAGTAGATAATATACATTCTTTCCAAGCTCATGTGCAATGTTGAGTACGCACTAGGTAAGAAATAGATTGGCCGGGCGCAGTGGCTCACGCCTGTAATCCTAGCTCTCTGGGAGGCCGAGGCGGGCGGATTGTTTGAGCTCAGGAGGTCGAAACCAGCCTGAGCAAGAGCAAGACCCCGTCTCTACTAAAAATAGAAAGAAATTAATTGGACAACTAAAAAAAAATATATAGAA
>NW_012137307.1:0-1153 GCF_000956105.1 Propithecus coquereli
CATTTATTTATTTTTGTTGTTGCTGCGATTGCCTTAGAGGTCTTCTTCATAAATTCTTTGCCTAGGCTGATATCTATAAGAATTTTTGCAACTTTTTCTTCTAGAATTCTTATAATTTCATGCCTTAGGTTTAAATCTGTTATCCATAGTGAATTAATTCTTGTGAGTGGTGAGAAGTGAGGATGCTTTTTCAGTCTTCTATATGTGGCTATTCAATTTTCCCAGTACCACATCACTTCTGTTCATCATAGTGCTGGAAGTCCTAGCCAGGGCAATCAGGCAAGAGAAGGAAATCAAGGGTATCCAAATGGGGAAAGAAGAGGTCAAACTATTGCTCTTTGTTGATGATATGATCCTATATCTAGAAAACTCCAAAGATTCTTCCAAGAGACTCCTAGAATTGATAAATAAATTCAGCAAAGTCTCAGGCTACAAAATCAACGTACACAAATCGGCAGCATTCCTATATGCCAACAACTGTCAAGCTGAGAATCAAATCAAAGACTCAATACCTTTCACAATAGCAAAAAAGAAAATAAAATACCTAGGAATATACTTAACCAAGGAGGTGAAAGATATCTATCGGAAGAACTACAAAACACTGAGGAAGGAAATCACAGAGGATATAAACAAATGGAAAAACATATCATGCTCATGGATTGGCAGAATCAACATTGTTAAAATGTCTGTACTACCAAAGTGATTTACAGATTCAGTTCAATACCCATTAAAGTACCAATGTCATTTTTTACAGATCTAGAAAAAATAATTTTGTGCTTTATATGGAACAAGAAAAGACCCAGAATAGCCAAAGCAATCTTAAGCAAAAAGAACAAATTAGGAGGCATCACTTCACCAGACTTCAAGCTATAGTACAAGTCCATAGTAACCAAAACAGCATGGTACTGGCACAAGAACAGAGACATAGACAAAGAACCCAGATAAAAACCATCATCATATTGCCACCTGCTCTTTGACAAAGCAGATAAAAACATACACTGGGGGAAAAAATCCTTATTCACACATTGTATTTAATGGTCTTGTCTCTTTAGTCTCCATTAATCTGGAAAAGTTCTTTTATCTTTCTTTGTCTTTCCTTACCTTAACATGTTTTTTTTTTTATTCGTACAAATCTATGGGGTACCTGTGCAAT
>NW_012137307.1:3363-3814 GCF_000956105.1 Propithecus coquereli
ATTGGCTCCAGTGTCCTTTTGCTATGGCTCTATCATGGCTTAAGCATTTTCTAATCTCTGTCACCACTAGATGCTCCAAGCTCATCTTGTACTTTCCCTGCTCCAGCCCTGGAATGTGCCCTTTCTTCAAGGAGTCCTAATGCCCTTTTTTTTTTTTTTTTTACAAATGTTATTTTATTGAAATGGTTCCTTTTTCTAAAGAATGGGCACTAGATGTGTTCTTTGATATAGGGGTATAATTGCTTCTAGGCCCACTCAGAAGACAGGGCTATGAAATGAATGTAATATTTCTCTATCTATATATATTTTCAAACCTTGAGCTTATATTGATGCCTCCAATTCCAGTTTGACCTCCCCAAGGTTTATTCTAGCCTTCCCTCTTTCCTTATTCATAACTTCTTTCTCTACCAAAAAGCAAGGTAGCACCCATTATCCACAATATATTTGCTGA
>NW_012137308.1:0-1584 GCF_000956105.1 Propithecus coquereli
TTTTTTGAGGTAGGAAAGTTTTCCTTGAAAGTAAAACCCTTGGTTAGATTCAGGAAAAGTGAAAGTTTTCTGAGATTTGCTCAAATAATGCTACTCAAAGGTGCAGAACTAATGCTGGACCTATGTACATCTGACTTGTATAGGGAAGAGGAAACCACTGACCTCTGGCTAAAATTCCTAATTGATAAACTAGTATATTTCTGTGTTGAAGACTAGAGTATACTAAAGTGTGGTACAGTTTTATTTGGGTATACCATGCTGCTAAATCCCAAAACAAAAACCTGTCTTTGCTGGTTCACTGTCATTCATTCAACTAATATCATCTTAATTGAGCTTAAGCTGGAATGAAAGTCCTTATTTGCCAATATTTAGAATTCAGTAATTACAGAAATGCTTCCCTACAACTAAATGCATATGTCTTAACTTTTTCAGAAACAATATAAATAAAGATATTTTTAAAATCTCAATATAATTTTTGGCAGTGATAGTTTAGGATTTAATAGGCATATCAATAATTAAATTATTAATTTGAGTAACTTTTAGAAATTTATCTAATACAATCATATATTACAACTCTTCATTATAAAATGCAAGTGCAACTCATTTCATTGCACTATCAATATAGTAATACATAAATTAGATCTTCAAAATATTATAAATTACTTAAAATATAAAATATTAAAAATAGTACAACATATTATGGAATCATGTTTTCTGAAATCTAATTACCATATATAATTTAAAATAATTGATTAAATGATTAGTCTTTAAGATGGATAGAACCAATTTCAACTTTATCTATTACATAATTATAGCACGCTGTACATTAAAATCAGCTGGAAAATGGCCAAAATAAAGCTTTAAAGGACAGCATGATGATTAAGAATTGCTATCATCTTATTTTTATTAGAAAACTCAATGCTATTAATATATGAATATGAAAATGTGTAGTAATAAGAATTTAAGTAATTTCCTAAATATTTTATAAATTCCAAACATCTGGAAATTTTAAGCCTCCTAATGATCTGTTCTTTGTACACAAAAATTCATACAATATTAATTAGAACTTTTGCTTCCAACATGGATATCTTAGAGACAACGGATTATATATTTATTACTTCTTAATAAAATTACTGACACATTCTTATTTTTGATTATAGCATTGTGGCAATTTTTCCATAAAAAAGCTATTGAGATTAGGCTTATCTAAAAATTTTTTTAGATATGTCATCTAATATAGAACAAGAGGTGGGAAGTCTCTACAACCAAAACTATGTCTGTATCAGGAGTGATACTAAGAATATTCTCTCCCTCACCCAGAAACTCAACTTGTAGGGAAATGTAATGTAACTAGTGATTATCAGTAACCTTTCAGATTTATTTAGGAAAATTAAAAGAAATTCTGCTATTGGAGACTTTATTTCAATTATTTCATTTCTTTCCAGTTCACCTTTACTTTCTTCTAGTTGCACTATGAAAAATAATTTCATAAGTATTTCATATTAATCAGCTGCTAATCATCATCAATTTAACACTGGTTTTAAATAGATTTTAAATTTTAAAATTCTAGGTTTAAACTTTTCT
>NW_012137308.1:13639-13940 GCF_000956105.1 Propithecus coquereli
ATCATCATAGCTCACTGCAGCCTCAAACTCCTGGGCTCAAGTGATCCTCCTGTCTCAGCTTCCCAAGTAGCTGGGACTGTAGGCATGTACTACTACGTCCAGCTAATTTTTCTATTTTTAGTAGAGATGGGGGTCTTGCTCAGGCTGGTCTCGAACTCCTGACCTCAAGTGATCCTTCCACCTTGGCCTTCCAGAGTGCTAGGATTACAGGCGTGAGCCACTGCGCTTAGGCCCCTTAGTGTGGAATTTTAAGCAAAGTGGTCATAAACAGTATTTAAAAAAATTTTTTTATACATCTAAA
>NW_012137309.1:0-766 GCF_000956105.1 Propithecus coquereli
GACTACTCTTGATACCTCATGTAAATGAGATTATACAGTATTTGTCTTCCTGTTTTTTTTGAGACAGAGTCTCACTCTGTTGACTGGGCTAGAGTGCCGTGGCGTTAGCCTAGCTCATAGCAACCTCAAACTCCTGGGCTCAAGCGATCCTACTGCCTCAGCCTCCTGAGTAGCTTGGGACTACTCAGGACGCATGCGCTACCATGCCCAACTAATTTTTCTATGTATTTTTTAGTTGTCCAGCTAATTTCTTTCTATTTTTAGTAGAGACAGGGTCTTGCTCTTACTCAGGCTGGTCTTGAACTCCTGACCTTAAGCGATCCTCCCGCCTGGGCCTCCCAGAGTGCTAGGATTACAGGCATGAGCCGTTGCGCCCGGCCAGTATTTGTGTTTTTGTGAAAGGCATATTTAATTTAGCATAATGTCCTTAAGGTTCATCTATCTTGTGGTATGTGTCAGCTGAATCACATCCCATTGTATGTGTATTATATGTACCACATTTGTTCATGCATTCATCCGTCCATAGACACTGGGGTTGCTTCCACCTTTTGGCTATTGTGCATAATGCTGCTATGAACATGGGGGTGTAGATATCTCCTTGAGACCTTGTTTTCAATCCTTTTGGATATATACCGAGAAGCAGTATTACTGGATCATATGGTAATTCTTTCTTTAATTTTTTGAGGAATTGCTGTACTGTTTTCCACTGCAGCTGCATCATTTTTCATTCACATTACAGGGCACAAGGGTTCCAGAATCTCCACAT
>NW_012137309.1:2665-3712 GCF_000956105.1 Propithecus coquereli
GCACCCTGCTCTTGGTCTTTCTGAGTCTTGGTTGCCTCATTTGTAAAATGAGCATGAGAAAAATGCCTGCGAGTTGTGCGGTTTCTGTGAGGGGATTAGAAGAGCACCTGGCACCGGTAGGTCCTGAGGCAAGGCCGGTTTCCTCCTCCTTTTCCTCGTCAGCCTCTGCCTACTCCACTCTCAAACGTCCACGCTTGCCGGCGTGCGCCCCTCCTGGCCGAACATTCTCAGGGCTCCCACGCCCTTCCCATCCCTGGCTAAACGAAGCCCTGATTTCTGGAATATGTCGCCGGCCTCCTTTTCCCCTCCATGGAAACTTTGCCCATCCCTCAAGAGCAGATCACACTTGCCACCTTTGCCCGATGTCATGGCCTGTCTTAACCAGGAGTTCCCAGAACTCCTTTGAGGACATACTGGCTGCTCTGGTTTCTGGCACAAACTGTACTTTTGGTGGTAAACATTTGTCCTTGGCTCATCCCCAACTAGACTGGGAGAATCTGGAGAGCGGAGCTGGGACCTGAGCCACCCCCTTGGGTTAGTGTAGTAGTTCACTGTGCGCTACACGTGTGCAGCGCTGTGTGTGCCCAGCGCTCTTCTCACAACAGGGTTCTGAAGGACAGGGGTGGCTGATAGACAGGCTGCATGTGACAGACAGATGGACCCACAGGACCCCTTGTCAAACATCCAGCGCTCCCCACCCCCCATACACACAAACAAACCTACTTCATTCAACACAATGTCAGAGCAGAAGCCCCCCCGCCATTTAGTCTGCAAAGCCTATGGGTCTCTAGGGCAGAGAAGGGCCTTGCTCTGTGGGTCTCTCCCCAACCCTGGCACCCTTAACACTGTGTGTGTGCCCTGAAAAAAGACACCCCGACAGCTCCAGTCCCAGAGTTCTGCAGCAGCAGAGCTGGAAAAGAGGCTAGAGATTATCTAGGCCAATTTTCTCATTTCATGTTGAGGAAACTGAGGCACAGAGAAGGTAAGAGACTTTCTTTTTTTTTTTTTTTTGAGATAGAGTCTCACTCTTTTGCCCGGGCTAGAGTG
>NW_012137310.1:0-1516 GCF_000956105.1 Propithecus coquereli
AAAAAAAAGGTGACTTTGATCCCAGGTGTCCAGAAAAACAAGAATATGAAAAGCCCTATTCTCTTTAATAACTTATAGTTCACATTTACGTTTAAATGAAATATCTTTTGAAATGCTTTCTTTTACATTAAACTATTCAACAATTCACTTTATGAACTAGGTTTATTTTGTTTTAAAAACATACCTGATTAAAAGTTTTAATCCATGGTAGGAAATTCAGCAATGCCAGAGATCTTAAGGCTTTTTGGATACACAAAATGCCCCCTGTCATGTTATTTGGTAATTGCCTGATGGACACTCTCCTGGAGAAGCAGCTATTTACACATAAGACATTCATTCTATAAATCTTTAGATAAATAAAGAGTAGCATCAGCCAAAGTACTATTCATTTTTAGTGATTTTTAAGCAGAGTGTCTCTGATTTCTGGCAATTTCTAACCTGCTTATCGGTTTTGTCTTCATTAGGGTCTACAAAAGCAGCCGATGTGTGAGCTACACAAAGACAGCAGCTGTTCCCATAGTGTTACTGTACAGAGTTATACTTCCTGGACAGCTTAGATTTATGCCTCTGGTCCAATCTGTCAATTTATTTCAGAATTATTTTTTAATTTGTGTTATGAGTAAATCATGAATGATGAGTCACAGGACTTCATAACACTTGCTTTATTGATGAATTATTCTTTTCCATAATTTGGTATGCTTGGCATACTTGTGTGTGTGTTTGTGTATTTGTGTGTACATTTTAGGCCCTTTTTTCCTTGCACCTGTGCAAATAGATGAAAGGTCATTGTCTCAAATAATATGTCCATAGAAGCCAAAGGACAAAATAGGCAATATAATAGCAATGAAACACTCCTGAGTAAATCTGGTGAACTGCTGCTAATTCATACTTTATGGCATGGTTTCCTTATCAGTAGAACCACATTTCTCAATTTCTATTCTGCTACTAGCTTTATCCTATTAAACCCAGAGGGAAGGCTGACTCTTCAGACATGGCTTACTGAGTTCTGGCATGATTAGGACTTTCTTGCTGATGGCTGCTAAAAGTTATATGTTCTTTCTGTGTCCTATTTTCCTAGAGAAAAGCGGTGTTAAAGGAGAAAGAAATAGAAGGAAAAGGTTGGAAAGGGAGAGAGAAGGACCCAAGAATTTAATTACTGTAGGAATAGTTACAAAGAAGAAAAAAGAGGAAGGTAAAAAAAAAGAAAAAAGAAGAAAGATTTTTAGCCCTGGCTATAATTCTTTTAAACATATCTCAAAGACTCCCAGTTTCCAATCTTTACATCTCCTTAACTATCTTACCTTTACTTTCTTTGTATGGTCAGCATCACATCAGCAGCATAAAATTATGATCTCAACAATACCAGTCACATCTGCTCTTCCCCAAGTAACTGGAAAATCATACCTAATTACCCTAAACAACATTCAAAGGATAGATATTAGAGGGATTTAACTTTCAGAGAAATAAAATTAACTAGTTAATTTTTCTACCTGACATTTTTATGAGCAATTTTATT
>NW_012137310.1:6111-6920 GCF_000956105.1 Propithecus coquereli
ATTATTAAAATGGATAGTCTCCAATGCGATCTGCAACATGAAGTTGAGGACATTTGACATCTATCGCTAGTCTTTCAAATGAGATGGTAATTAATAAACTGTACTAGTAAGATGCTAACAATTTTTCCCATGGCTTGAATTTGGCATGTAGTTTAGACTGGAAAGAAACAGGACCTTGGAAAATAGGACCTTAAGAAGTGGAACATTACGTCAAAAATCAAATTCTTTTTATTGCTGAATTCAAGGACTTCGAAGCCCTAAGAATGGTTTTTCTGGGTGACTCTTATTTGGATAATATGTGACAATTTTTATTTAGTAAGTTACAGCTTCTTTTTTTGACTTTTTCACTTTCCCACCTCAAATTTTAGTCTCCCTTCTTCAAATAATGGTTTCTTGAGACTCTACACCTCAGCCCACAGATTCTTTTTAGAAAAGTCAGACTCACAGAAATTCACGTAGTGGGGTCAAGATTGTGTCAGTATTAGTCACAGAGATTCATCTAACTATATGCAGATCAACAGAATATAAAGAGTATACAGCAAGATGATGAAAGAGAAATGAGGATAGAATATGAACCACATATTTCTTTACAGGTGAACCCTTTCAAAGTAGAAAAAAGTAAGTTAAAAATACTACTCGACTTGACTGCTTTGCAGCTTTCTTTAAAATCAAACAAATAGTTTCCAAGGATAACCTTGGAAATAATTTCCAAGGATTGATGCCTGATAATCTTCGTAATTTCAGACAGCTTATTGAGAGATTTGCTTTTTTAGAACATAAATTTTGTTTTGACATAAATAATGCTTTCC
>NW_012137311.1:0-1023 GCF_000956105.1 Propithecus coquereli
GGCTTTTCTTTGTCAAGAGTCTTTTGACTAGTGATTCAATCTCCTTACTAGTCAAAGGTCTGTTCAGATTTTTTACTTCTTAATTATTCAGTCTTGGTAGGTTATATGTTCCTTAAGTTTATCCATTTCTTCTAGGTTATCAGATTTGTTGGTATTAACATATAATTGTTCATAGTAGTCTCTTATAATCTTTTTTATTTCTGTGGCATCAGTTATTGTATTTCTCCTCTTTTGTTTCTGATTTTTGTTATTTGCATTTTCTTAGTCTAGCTAATGGTTGTAATTTTGTTGATCTTTTCTAAAAAACATCTCAGTTTTGTTGATTTTTAAAAATCACTTTCATATTTTATATTTCATTTATTTCTGGTCAAATTTTTATTATTTCCTTCCTTCCACTAACTTCAGGGTTAGTTTATTATTTTTCTAGTTCCTTGAGGTGAAAAGTTATGTTGTTGATTTGAGAGCTTTCTTCTTTTTTAACATAGGTGTTTACCACTATAAGCTTCATTCTTGGTACTGCTTTTGCTACATCCCATAGCTTTCATTTGTCTCCAGATATTTTCTAATTTTTCTTGTGATTTCTTCTTTGACACATTGGTTACTCAAGAGTGTGTTGATTAATTGTCACATATTTATAAATTTTCAAGGTTCCCTTTTGTTCTTGATTTCTAGTTTCATTTAATTGTGATAAGAAAAGATAGTTGGTATGATTTCAATCTTCTTAAATTTATTAAGATAGCTGGCCACAGTGGCTCACACCTGTAATCCTAACACTCTGGGAAACTGAGGCAGGATGATCACTTGAGGTCAGGAGTTCAAGACCAGCCTGAGCAAAACTGAGACTCCATCTCTACAAAAAATAGAAAAATTAGCCAGACACAGTGGCACACACCTATAGTACCTGCTAGTTGGGAGCTGAGGCAGGAGTATCACTCCAGCCCAGGAGTCTGAGGTTGCAGTGAGATATGATGATATCACTGCACTCTAGCCAGGGTGACAGAGCGAGACTGTCTCAAAAAAAAA
>NW_012137311.1:2868-4171 GCF_000956105.1 Propithecus coquereli
TTCATGCTTTGTTTTCCTGATTTCATTTAGATGTCTATCTGTATTCTACGGTAACACATTGAGCTTCTTTAAGATGATTATTATAAATTTTTTCAGTAATTTATAGATCTCTATTTCTTTAGGGTCAATAAATGGAAGTTTATTTTTCCTTTGAGTGAGCCATGTTTCCTTGTTTCTTCATGTGCCTTGCTCTGTTATTCTCCCAATCTTTATGTACTGGCTTCTTACAAGTACAAGCAGCATGGCTATAAGTTCTGAGGGCCTCTCAATCCTTTCACGGGGATGTGTCTTCCACACCTTGTTCATGTAACTTTCCAATTAGAGATGTTTGTAGGTTTCTTTTTCAGGAGTTTATAGCCTCTTTCTTCCTCTTGTGTCTGTCTGTGGTACTTGCAGGTTTGCTGGTGCTGCAAAAAGCTACTGAACTCTCTTTTGTTCTCTGCAGCTGCCAGGTGTCCAGGGTATGCTGGTTCAGTTAGCACGCTGAGTCAGACAAGACAGAAACCAATATTTTGGGCAGCCCCACTCCCAAGCCAACTCTTACCTTTTCACCCTCTGAAAAGCCAGAATGTTGCATGTACATTCCACTCTTCTCTTTTCCTCCCAAGAAAGAAGCCATGAGTTGGGTTTTTCCTCCCTACTGTGCCCTATATTGGCTTAGGAAAGGGACTGACACAGTTGAAACAAAAACACTTTTCTTACCAATTTCAATGCAGCTGTTCTTGACTTTGATCTTGCCTGGATACTGTGACTTCCTAACTAATTTATGGAGTTCTCAAAAAAGCTTTTTGGATCATACATTGATGTTAAATCAGTGTCTACAGGGGGAAACAAGGTCTAGGGCTTCCTATTCTGCCATCTTGTTGACATTACTATAAGCTACTAAGTTTTGAAGTAGTTTGCTATGCAAATCCAAACTGGAACAACAACTTAAATGACTAAAAAGATATAAACATAGAGACTGGTGGCATTGATCAAGAAGGGTTATAAATATTACAATAAGACATTCAATCAGACATCGTCTCCTGGCAGAGGAGAACAATTCTCCCTATCAAGTAGTTTTGAATAAATAAACAAACAAATAAATATCTTGAAATATTTCAAGCCTCTAGATATAACTATCAATATATGGAGAATACAGAAGACAGAGGTTCATGTTAAATGACAATATGGGAATGCAACCAGCAAAATTCAGACTCTACAGGAAAATCCACAGGACAAACAATTCAGTTTCTTCGACAAACTGCAAAGGGAAAAAGTAAAAGGAAATGGAGAAGAAATTTATAGATTAAGAGACTTAAGA
>NW_012137312.1:0-613 GCF_000956105.1 Propithecus coquereli
ACATCTCTAATCATCAGGGAAATGCAAATCAAAACCACAATGAGGTATCACTTAACTCCAGTAAGAATGGCCTTTATCAAAAAGTCCCAAAACAATAAATGTTGACATGGATGCAAGAGATAGGAACACTCATACACTGCTATTGGGACTGCAAACTAGTGCAACCTCTGTGGAAAGTAATATGGAGGTACCTCAAAGAGCTACAAGTAGAACTAGCATTTGATCCAGCAATCCCATTACTTGGCATCTACCCAAAGGAAAAAAAGACATTTTATAAAAAAGACATCTGCACTAGAATGATTATAGCAGCACAGTTCACAATTGCAAAGATGTGGAAACAATCAAAACTACAATGAGATATCACTTATCTCCAGTGAGGATGGCCTTTATCAAAAAGTCCCCAAATAATAAATGTTGACGTAGATGTAGAGAGATGGGAACACTCATACACTGCTGGTGGGACTGCAAACTAGTGCAACCTCCGTGGAAAGCAATATGGAGATACCTTAAAGAGATACAAGTAGATCAACCATTTGATCCAGCAATCCCATTACTGGGCATCTACCCAAAAGAACAAAAGACATTCTATAAAAAAAACATCTGCACTAGAATG
>NW_012137312.1:3632-4729 GCF_000956105.1 Propithecus coquereli
ACTTGCTGTCTCTGAGATAGACTGACATTTCCTCCCTTCCTTTCATTGAAAGTTCCAACCACATCTGAGCACTCAGGGGAAAGGTAATATTGGCTCCCTCTTTCTCAATCCTGAGAATAATATTTTTCTCATAGGCCAGTGTTGCCGGGGCAAGTCCATTGCTTCATTAGTCTTGCATTTCTATGGTGAATCCTTACTTTCTATACCCATCGTTCCTTTCATTGTATTCAGTTTGCTTTCAAAGAAAATCCTTGGCAAGAGTGGGGACGGGAGTTGGTGAGAGGGGGTAGAAGGAGTGATGTGCTGTGGAAAGAGGATGAGCTTTGAAATCAAACTATCTTGGGTTTGAATCCCTGCTCCTGAAACACTGTTTTGCTCAGAGACTTTGGAGTGTCTCAATTCTATTAACACTAAGATGGAAGTAGTAATAATCTCATTGTATCTTCCAGAGATGTCCTTTCCCCCAACACCTTCCCTCATTTTGCCTCTAAATTTGACTTAACTCTTAATCCTCATCAAGGCTTAGCCCAGATTACTTTCCAATACTTAGGCTCCTAGAATTTATTCTTTTCTTCTTGTATGGTATCCTTCAAGAATGAACTCTTAAAATATTGTCCTATTTAGAGGGGATTTAAGCTTCATTGTAGAAAATTTCATAAAAGTTCACAAATATATTTGCTAGTTCTAACTCAAGAGTAGAAGTCTTGACAAGCTTTTAAAGAGGCAATACATAAAATTGGTTGAAGGCATCTGATGTTTATTTGATTGATGAAGTCGCCATAGATACTTAATTGCTGTCTTCAGTTTTGCATCTGTAAAATGGGGACTGCAGTAGTACCTAACGCTTAAGTTCTTATAAGACAACAACAACAAAATTACATGTAAAGCACTTCTAATAGCCTATGGTGGGTTAGTACTTTTACCTGGTATCATTTAAAATGAGGTGAATTAAACTGAGGCAAGAATCAGATTCAGTTGACAAGTTAGAAATTCTTCCTATAATAATTGTGCACAGTTCAGTCAAAAATTCCCCTTATCCATGGACTGATTGTGTATGTAGCTAGCCTTGTGGTTGCATACACACTCTACCTTACTTG
>NW_012137313.1:0-1497 GCF_000956105.1 Propithecus coquereli
TTTCGATGTAGCCATTTCTCATTTTCTTCCATTATGGCTTATTTTACAATATTTTTTCCCATGAAAGTAATAAAAGTATTTTCTCATATTATTCTCTAGAAGCTTTGTTGTTATGCCTTACATTTAGATCTATAATTAATTTGAACATTTTTATTATGATTGAGTGATTACGATTTATTTTCCTTTCTTGGGGTAGAATATCAAAGAATGATTTGGAAAGGAATATCCCAGGATGACTCGTTGAAAAACTGGCCATTCCTCAATACTCTGTGTGCCATTTTTGACATAAATCAAGCAAACATATGTATTAGTCAGGTTTCTCCAGAGAAACAAAATTAGAAGGATGTATATTAAATATAAATGTATAAGAGAGCATTAATTATGAGAATTGGCATGTGTGATTATGGAAGCTGAGAAGTCCCATAACATGCCAGCTGAAAGCTGGAGAACTGGGGAGGCTGGTGATGTAGTTCACTCTAAGTACAAAGGCCTGAGAACAAGGGAAGTGGTGGTGGAACTCTTGGTCCAAGGCTAAAGACCTGAGAACCAGAAGGAGACACTGGTGTAAGTCCTGGAGTCTGAAGGTCTGAGGACCTGGAGCTCTGGTGTCTGAAAGCAGGAGATGATGGATGTCCCAGCTCCAGAAGAGAGAGAATTTGCCCTTCTGCCAACTTTTTGTTCTACCTGAACCCTCATCAGATTGGCTGATGTCTGCCCACATTGGTAAGAGTGGATCTTCTTTATTCAGTTGACTACTTCAAATGCTAATCTCTTCTGGAAACACTTTCATAGACACATCCAAAAATAATATTTGACCAACTATCTGGGTTTGCTTAGTCCAATCAAGTTGACACGTAAAATTAACCATCACACAATATATGTGGAAGTTTCTTTGTGTAATCTCTATTTTTCCTTATTTTATCCTTGTACTGCTATCATACCTGAACAGCGAGAAAAAGCTTACTATTGACAAAATGCAAGGTGATAAGCAGTATTTAAACAAACCCCTTGGTATATTTATTGAAACATATATAATATTGTTTATTTAATACATAAATAATGAAAGAATAAAGCCCTAAGTAATTTCCTACAATGAAACTCTGGCATCTTCATTCATTCAAAAAATATTTTTAAGCTAAACTTCCAATCCCAGAACAAAGTCAAGTACTACCTCCTGTATATACGTATGAATTTGATTTGCTAATATTATTTTGAAATTGGTTTTTATCTATGCCATTGGTAAAATTTGCCTGTAATTGTCCTTTCTATAATGCCAGATTCAAGTTTTGGTTTTCATAGTTAAGTTGGTCTCATCAGATGACGTGAACGTGTTGATTGAAACATTGATTCTCAGGAAGGCCTATGTCATATCTTCTGAAATATTTGGAATAATTAGCTAGAGAAGTTATTTGACTATAGCTTTCTTTTTGGAGGATGGATAAATCTTAGAAACAGGGTACTGACTAAAAAATAGTAAAGTATAAAAGAGTACATAAA
>NW_012137313.1:1547-3314 GCF_000956105.1 Propithecus coquereli
GTGAGGATCTCACAGCATGAGTTGGAGAAAGAATTCTCACACAGAGTTTAGAATATACAGAAGTAAAAGTTTATTTATTTGAGGGGGAGAGAGAGAGAGAGAGAGAGAGAGGTGTTATGGCACATGAATGAAGGAGTAGAAAATACCAGGGTCCTGAGAAAAAGCTGCTTGGAATTTTAAAGGGTAAAAAAGGCTTGCATTTTTCGCTGCTTTAGCAGGCTGATAACAGAAGTGGTGGTCAAACTGTTGCAGGTGTTCTTTATTTTTCTCTTTACTCTGTGAGACCAACTTATCTGAGTCCTTGAAATCTGGCTTTGTGAGAGCTGGAACATGGAGTTTGCAGCCCTGCTGTTTGCTTAGGGCTCTTCAAGGCTGAGAAAACTCTTAGAGATAACGAGTTGGGCCACAGGTGTTTTAATTACAATAAAACAAAGGGGGTAGTTGTGTTGTGAGTTTCCTTTTCAAGGGGGCAATTATGTGTTGTGAGCTTATTTCTGTTACTTTCTGTTTAATAGTTTATTTCCCTCTGTTATATAGGTTATTAATAAGGCCAACTTTCAGGTGATAATTTTTTTTTCATGATTATTGCTTTAAAAATATCCAACGAGTTGGTTGCCAGGGTGGAGGTGGTGGCTGTGGCAATAAAAGAGCAGCACAAGGGATCCTTGTGATGAAACTGTTCTGTGTTTTGAAACTTTTTAGTTATTCTTCCATTTTTCAGAATGTGTGGCATTTATATTTTATCCTCCCACTCCTATCACAATTTTTGTTTTAGTTCTTACAATCAAGTATATCAAATGCATCAATTCTTTTGCTGTAGTTGTTCTAGTTGTCTATTTGTGGGATGAAGCTCATCCCCTAGTACATATCTCAATGAAAACTCATAGGTAAAATGTTTAGTTGATACATTTTTTGTAGACTTCATTTTTCAGAAGAGTTTTAGGTTCACATCAAAATTAAGAGGAAAGTAGTGAGATTTCCCTTAGATCTCCTGCCCCTCCACATGTACAGGCTCCACCACTACGAACATCCCCAACTAGAATGGTAAATTTGTTACAAGTTATGAACTTATATTGACACAGCATAGTTATCTAAAGTCCATAGTATACATATTGGTGTTGTACATTGTATGAGTTTGGAGAAATGTATAATGATATGTATCTGTTATTATTATTTGATACTGAGTATTTTCACTGTCCTAAAATACCTCTTTGCCTATTCATATCTATTCATCCCTCTCTTCTCCCAACCCCTGGTAATTACTGGATATCTTTACTATTTCCATTGTTTTGCCTTTTCCAGTATGTTGTATAGTTGGAAACATGGTTTATAGCCTTTTCAGATTGGCTTTTCTTTCCCTAACAATATGTATTTAATGTTCCTCCATGTCTCCTCATGGTTTGATAGCTCATTTCTTTTTAGTGGTAAATAATACCCCATTGTCTGGATTTCCTACAGTTTATTTATCTCTTCTTCACCTACTGAAGGACGTTTGGGTTGCTTCCAAGTTTTGGAAATTACAAATGAAGCTACTATGACTATCTGTGTGCAGGTTTTTGTGTGGACGTAAGTTTTCAACTCCTTTGGATAAATACCAAGGAGCATGATTGCTGGATCATGTGATAAGAGTAGTTTTGTAAGAAACCCCCAAACTGTCTTTCAAAGTGGCTGTTATCATTTTGAATTCCCATCAGCAATAAATGAGAATGCCTGTTGCTCCACATCCTTTCCAGCATTTGGTCTTAGTGTTCGAAATTTTGGCCATTC
>NW_012137314.1:0-1768 GCF_000956105.1 Propithecus coquereli
GTCGATGGTTTGAGAAGTTCCATTCTGGTGATTTTAATCTTGAAAATGGGCCACGTGTGCAACCTGAAACCAAGGTGGATAGTGCTGAGCTGAAAGCTGTAGTGGAAGTGAATCCATTTCAACCTACATGCGAATTAGCAGCAAGGTTTGACGTTACTATTCCAACAATATTGGACCATTTGAAACAAACTGGCAAGGTAAAGAAGCTGGATAGATGGGTACCACATGAATTAAATGAGCGTCAGAAGACAAATCATCTCGAAGCTTGCCTTTCTTTGCTGTCATGACATAAAGACAAACGGTTTCTACACTGTATTGTTACATATGATGAAAAATGGATTCTTTTTGACAATCGCAAGCATTTGGCACAGTGGTTGGATAAAGATGAAATGCTGAAACATAGTCCAAAACCAAATATTCAGCAAGAAAAGCTAATGGTGTCTATTTGGTGGTCCAGCACTGGTATTACCCACTACAGCTTCATGAAACCTGGTCAATCCATTACAGTGGACATCTACTGCAACCAATTGGATGAAATGATGTGGATGCTTGTGACTAAGCAACTGAGATTGGTCAATAGAGTCAGGCCAATCCTCTATGAGACAACACTCAACCACATGTCACACAAACAACACTGCTCAAACTACAGACGATGAACTTGGAAAATCTCTGTCATCCACTGTATTCACCAGACCTTGTACCAACTGGCTACCACTTCTTCCAGGCTTTGGGTCACTTCTTGCAAAGAAAATATTCAATTCTCAACAAGGTGTAGAAAATGCCTTTCACGATTTCATTGCCACTCACTCTCCAGGCTTCTTTCCTGCTGGCATGAACAAGTTACTGTTAAGATGGTAAAACTGTGTCAATAGTTTAGGATACTTTGATTAATTGCACTGCTTCTTGTTTGAGATATCATAAACTATATTTTTGATTTGAAATCGGACATTTAATATTTAATGACCTAATGGTGAAAATGGGCAAAGATCTTACAGGAATTTATTGTATTATCCCTGCATCTTTTCTGTAGGTTTGATTTTTTTTCATAATAAAAGTCGTTAAAAAATAGAGAAGCTAATGCTCATGGCAATCATGAGTTAGTTGCTTTACTATGTCTCTAGAGGAAATGTAAATTAACAAGCTATCTGTAAAAAAAATTGTCAATAAACATCAAAGACCTTAAAACATTCATACTCTTAATCCAGACTTTTGGGAATTTATCTTAAGAGTTAACCATGAAATACAGGGAGAAAAAGTACATAGAGGGATATTCATTGTTATACTATTTAAAATATTAAAAATCTAGAAAATCAAATGATTAGTCGAGTTTGGTATATTTGTTGACAAAGAAGTAGGTAATCATCAAAAAGATGGAGTTTTTATCCACATTGAAAATACTTATATTATTATGCACAAAAAGAAGCCAATACCAAATTATATATAATATGATCCCAATTTGTAAAATAAAATTTTCATAATAAAAATGACATCCACCAAAATATAAATAATAGTTACCTATAATTGTGGATTATGAGTTATAATTTTCTTTATATTTTTCAATTTCATTTTGTTTTTCTTTGTTTTCTAAAATAAGAGGGCAGAACTCCCAGCTCAGGCCCAGGGGGCCCCTGCTAGCATATGATGATTGGCAAGTCCTCTCTGTTTCATTGTCTTCCTCATTTCTGCTATGATGAATTTTCAGAGGTGTGCTCCTCCTACTGTTCCTCCTGAAGAGAAAACAGAACATACAACTCCAGAGTTTCTGGGG
>NW_012137314.1:12133-12517 GCF_000956105.1 Propithecus coquereli
CTTTTTGAGATGCATTTTTCCCGTGTAACACCAAGTATAACATCACAGCTTTCTTACTCCTTAACTCCGCAGGGGGGGAGGGGGTCATTCAAGCACACTACAATGACAATGGCGTTTCCTGGAAGTGTACAGCCTAACAACCATACATGTGGTGCATATTCTTAAACTTATAGTATATTAGCACCAAAATAGGAGTACAAATAATCTACTCCAACTTCTACCTTACATAGAGTAGGAATTGAAATCTAACAGTGGAGGTTCTTAGATATTTTCATACAGCTGATTATTTATTGAGATTGAGTAGATATATGAGTTAATATACAGGCTACTATCTCCTACTACTATTCACATTTCATGCATAATAGCATCTGGTGAGGCATAAAT
>NW_012137315.1:0-265 GCF_000956105.1 Propithecus coquereli
ACCTAATGATATAGCTTCAAACTATATCAAACAAAAAACCCCATAGAACTACAAGGAGAAATTGCTGAGTTCATAATTGTATTTTCCCTACCAAGTGTTGTCCCTCTTAAAGTTCACAGACCCGCTACCACCTATTCAGAAAGTACATACACGGTACAAGTTTGAAACAGTTCTTTGCCTTGGGAAAAAGCAGAAGAGAAGAAAAGCACAATAAAGTCTTGTTCCTAATCCAGGAGAAAATTCAGTACCAAAAAAATCTTTGAAA
>NW_012137315.1:795-1154 GCF_000956105.1 Propithecus coquereli
CCCACTTTTTGATAGGGTTGTGTCATCTTTTCTTGCTGATTTTCCTGAGTTCTAAATAGATTCTAGTTATCAGCCCTAATTCTTGCTAAAAAAAACCCACTTATGGCGAGGCGAATTGCAGATTCATTCACCAAGGGCTGAGGTATTCTTTGGCTGTTCACTCTGTGCAGAAGGTTAAAAGAAAGATTTAAACGGTAGCAAAAGCTATATCTAAACACAGAATATAAGTGCTTGTTGAAATTTTGTTAAAGATATTTGAACATATATAAAACCAGGGATATGAATTGCACTTTTTAGCTATCAAAGATTTGTTATAAATTTGCTTATTTTCGATTTTAATTCCAATTTCAATTTCAAAG
>NW_012137315.1:4505-4882 GCF_000956105.1 Propithecus coquereli
CTTTTTTATGGCTGAATAATATTCCAAAATATATACTACATTTTCTTCACCCACTCATCGGTTGATGAACCAACTTAGGTTGGTTCCATATCTTGGCTATTGTGAACAGTGCTTCAATAAACACAAGAATGTGTATATCTCTTCGATATACTGATGTGCTTTCTTTTGGATATATCCCCAGCAGTGGGATTGCTGAATTATATGGTAGTACAAGAATGTAAAGAACAATGCAGAGTCTGTACAATGGATATTCAATTTTTAACTTAAACTTAGAATGTAAATATATAGAATATAGATATATATGCAATCCACATCTAATATTATCTGATGGCCATAGCAATATACATACTTGTGCAAATTTTTAAGTTGTTTTTTAT
>NW_012137315.1:5190-6684 GCF_000956105.1 Propithecus coquereli
AATGGTATTTCTATGTTTAGCTCTCTGAGGTATCTCCAAATTCTTTTCCACAGAGGTTGCACTAATTTGCAGTCCTACCAGCAGTGTAAGAGTATTCCTGTCTCTCCGCATCCATGCCAACATTTGATGTTTTGGATATCACCTAACCCCAGTGAGATTGGCCTCTATCATGTTATTTGTTATTAATAAGAATACCACAGTAGTGACGCTTTGTCCTTCTCAGTGCATTATATTGGGAGGCACATGAAATCAATTTGTCCCATTATGGATGATATCAACTTTGATCACTTGGCCAAAGTGGAGAGCGATTCATTTTAAATCTTATTCTGGCACCATTGGAGAGTTTTACCTAGGCCTAAAGGCATACTATGCTTAATTAATTTTTTAAATCCTTTAACAAACTAGGGGAATTATACCCAAGAAACTGTACTTAATAGATTACACTCAGGACCTTCATCCACACCTGGACGTGATCTAGATGTTGACACTTTGGACTTTGAGCTGATGCTATAATTGGATGAGATTCTTGGGAATCTCGCAAGGGGATGAATGTCTTTTAAATGCGGGAGGAAAATGAATCACTGGGGGCCGGAAGGCCAATTGTAGCCTAAGGGGGCCCCCATCTTGACACCCCATAAATCACCTCTCCTAGAGTGTGGGTGGGACCTGTGGCTTGTTTCTAACCAACAGAATATGACAAAGGTAATAAGGAAAAAGAGAGAGAAAGATATACATGTCCTTACTTTCAGATATCTTTCCTGTATTTAATAAAACAAATTTAAGGAAAAAATACAACTTCCGAAAGCTTTCCTATTCATTTGCTATTTATTTTACCCTCATTTAAACACTTTCATTTGCTCTTCCTAAATGATAGAGCCTGTTTTCTTTATTTTTCTTTCTTTCATTCTCACTTTCAATGACAGCCCAAGATGCTCTGTCTTTAAATAGGAAAAAGGTTGTGTAACCTTTTATTAACATGTTTCTTGACCTAAGAAAATTCCCCATATGTATACAGGTATCTATAAACCCAATCGAATAACGAGGGCCATATAGCTATTGCTCCGAACACTGTAATGCTAAGCCAGAGAGCTCAAAACCTGATTCCATCTCATCTCTTCCTTTTTCCCTAATAGAAAATTAATTAGATCCTTGTATCTTTAACTGAACCTTTGTTCAGCTGAATCTTTTATCTTATCATTCGGTCTTCTAGTTTTCAAATACAGTCCATCAACGTTGCATCTTTTTTTTTTTCCTGACTGTTCTACAAGCATCCAGGCCCAGGCCCAGGCAGAACTCAACAATCTGAAAAAGAAAAAAACTGACCTTATTCAAAAGAGAGGTATCTAGGAGACACAAAGTCCCCAAATATCTGTATAAAGAAAATCCAGGTACAGTATTACATGCACAATAAAATTATTAATAATTATGGCAAAAGAAACAAATTTGCTTTGGCGTATTCTAAGAATCCCATTTTAGCTTTCACATGGGATAAGA
>NW_012137315.1:6758-7303 GCF_000956105.1 Propithecus coquereli
TAGTTGTCCAATTAATTTCTTTCTAATTTTAGTAGAGACGGGGTCTCGCTCTTGCTCAGGCTGGTTTCGAACTCCTGAGCTCAAACGATCCGCCCGCCTCGGCCTCCCAGAGAGCTAGGATTACAGGCGTGAGCCACCGCGCCCGGCCCAAGGAACTTCTGATTGACCTAAATTCTATGTTTCTTTCTCTTGTGCCATTTTTCATCTGAATCCTCCTTTTATCTTTTGCATTCCTCTTAGGGCAATTTCATTCCATCTTCCGTTATTCTTCATTCAGATAATTTTTTTTGCAAAACGCATGCAGTAGCAACTCGATACACCTCATTAACCCAACTTTCTTATTTCAGAATCAAAATCTATTCCGGCTAAAGAAAGGCCTGAGTTCCTTATGTGAAAGATCTGGAACTTTCACAAAAATTTAGTAATCTCAAGCAGGCCTGGTTTCTATGCCTATTTTAGGAGCACACCAAAAAGCTAAAGTAAAAAAAATATTATTATTAAGCATCCTTTTAAGTTGAAGTCCATTATTTACATAATTTGTATAT
>NW_012137315.1:7353-8826 GCF_000956105.1 Propithecus coquereli
GATCTTTTGAGCCCTTATTTATATTTTTCCACTCCAATTAACTATATGTTAGACTTTTCAATATTGTCCCACAGATACTGAGGCTGTATTTATTTTTTAAAAAATCTTTATTCTTCTATTCTTCAGATTGAATAATTTCTATCAATCTACTTTCAAGTTCAATGATGATTTATCATCTCCAATCTTCTGTTAAACTTCCAGTACTTTTTCAGACGTTTTATATTTCAGTTCTATAACGTCCAATTGGTTCTTTTTCATAGTTTGTATTTATCGGCTGAGATTTTCTACTTATTAGCTCATTCTGGCCATATTTTTCTTTATATCCTTGAACATAGTTATAATAGCTGCTTTAAAATACTTATCTGATAACTCTAACATCTAAATCACCTAAGAGTCAAATTTATTACCTTGTTTCTTGAATAAGGAGTGTGTTTTCCTGTTATTTCATGTATCTATTAAATTGGAATCATATCCTGTGAGTGATATATTGCAAATATGTATTGTATCTTTTCAGTGAAATATTGTGAAGACTCTGGATTCTCTTACATTCCTCCAAAGACTACGGGGGAGATTTGTTTTTTGTTGTTGTTCTTTTGTTGTTTTAGCAGGTAGTTAATTCGGCTGAACTTAAACTCTAAATTCTATCTACCTTATGGAGTGATGCAGCTGAAATTCTGTACAATTATTTTAGCTTTAGCTGCTCCATGCACGTACAATTCATGGGTCTCCCAGAGATAGGAGCCTATTTTATACTCAGAATTTGGAGGGTACCTCAGCTAATTTTCTCCTTTCATGTATTTTCTCCCCGTATTAGTTTCCTAGGGCTGCCATAACAAAGTATCACAAACTGGGTAGCTTAAAACAAGAAATTTATTCTCCTACGGTTCTGGAAGCTAGAAGTCCAAAATCAAGCTACTGGCAAGGGTGGCTTCATCTGGAGGCTGTAAGGGAGAATCTTTTTGTGCTTCTCTCCTAACTTCTGGTGATCGGTTGCAACACTTAGCATTCTGGGTTTATAGCTGCATATTCCAATCTCTGACTCTGACTTCACATGGCCATCTTCCCTGTGTTTGCCTCTGTCTACAATTCCTTTTACTTATAATACCAGCCATCGGATTAGGGCCCCTCCTAATCTAGTATCACCTCATCATAACTTTATTACATTTGCAAAGATTCTATTTCCAAATAAGGCCACATTCACAGACTCTGAGTGGCCATGCATTTTTGGTGAGCACTATTAATCCAGTACATTCCCTTACTTTCTAGATTCTGGGGCAGCTTCAGACTCTTGAGTCGTCAAGCCATCAAGACTGCAGATTTCTATCCAAATTTTAGCTGCTACTTGTATCACTGAGTGGGCCTGCCCTCCAGCAAAAAACAAACAAAAAAAAAACCCACAAAAACACAAAAACCAGAAACTTCATAAAGTTGTTCCCTTCTTCCAAAAAATCAAATTCCCTTCAGATTTTATCT
>NW_012137315.1:20061-20866 GCF_000956105.1 Propithecus coquereli
AACAAAGTATCACAAACTGGGTAGCTTAAAACAAGAAATTTATTCTCCTACGGTTCTGGAAGCTAGAAGTCCAAAATCAAGCTACTGGCAAGGGTAGCTTCATCTGGAGGCTGTAAGGGAGAATCTTTTTGTGCTTCTCTCCTAACTTCTGGTGATCGGCTGCAACACTTAGCATTCTGGGTTTATAGCTGCATATTCCAATCTCTGCCTCTGACTTCACATGGCCATCTTCCCTGTGTTTGCCTCTGTCTACAATTCCTTTTACTTATAATACCAGTCATCGGATTAGGGCCCCTCCTAATCTAGTATCACCTCATCATAACTTTATTACATTTGCAAAGATTCTATTTCCAAATAAGGCCACATTCGCAGACTCTGAGTGGCCATGCATTTTTGGTGAGCACTATGAATCCAGTACATTCCCTTACTTTCTAGATGCTGGGGCAGCTTCAGACTCTTGAGTCCTCAAGCCATCAAGACTGCAGATTTCTATCCAAATTTTAGCTGCTACTTGTATCACTGAGTGGGCCTGCCCTCCAGCAAAAAACAAACAAAAAGAAAAACCACAAAAACACAAAAACCAGAAACTTCATAAAGTTGTTCCCTTCTTCCAAAAAATCAAATTCCCTTCAGATTTTATCTGCTTTCATTTACCCTACCATGCCTATGGTAGTTTTCTCTTTAAATATTCTTTTCTGTAATTTATAGTTCTTCTCAGTGGGAGGGTTGGTCTAATAGGAACTAATTCATCACAACCAAAGTGGAATTACCTGTTTTTCTAACCAATTGAATAGGGGGAAAATGA
>NW_012137315.1:30656-31563 GCF_000956105.1 Propithecus coquereli
AATCTCTGATTTTAAGCATTTGACCATGTCAAAGTCACAGGTAAATTTGCCGAATGGTACACCCTGCTGGCTATTTCCTTCTCAAACTGTATCAATAGCAGTTCCATCAATCAGGAAAATAGCCAGGAAAGCAGAAAGTGCTGTAGGTATCGCAATCAGAAAAGTCAAGCAATTTTTATTCATAGAAAAATGGATCAGAGGCTACTGCAAAACCTCATATCTACAGAAACCCATGTCTGCCTCCTGCTGCCAGAGAAAGGAAACCATAGCTTCCATTTCTCTTCCACCTTGCAGATCCTGACATGAACACGTCTCCTAGTAGAATTTAACCCAGTGCGCGGCTGGCAGGGATTTGGGGGATGTAGTTCCTGGGTGTCCTACCACCCCTATACAAAGGTGGAGATAGAAGGCGGGAGGAATGGTGCCAAACTGCTATTGAGAAAAGGTAATGTGCAGATAGGAGGTAGGATGGAAACAAATTCTTTTCCAGTGATACTGGTCCAAGAGTTTTAAGCTGCGATTTAACAGCTCATCTTACAATTACTGAGGTGGATATAATCCACTCTCAGTTATCGTTTATGGTATTTTGCTCTTCGATCCCCCCACTCCTATTGCCTTGACCACTTGGATAGAGAGTGTAAGTTTCAATTACTTAGATAAAAATCATACATTAAATTACATTTTTTAAATATATACACACATACTGAGAATTTCATTGCTCAAGATTTATCCTCGTATCGCCATCTTCATACAAGTAATAGTCAGAATTGCCTTTCTTTGTCTGTTTGTTTGTTTGTTTGAAACAGAGTCTTGTTCTGTCACCCAGGCTAGAGTGCAGTGGCATCATCATAGCTCACAGCAACCTCAAACTCCTGGGATCAAGCAATCCTCCTGCCTCAGCCTTCCA
>NW_012137315.1:33623-34331 GCF_000956105.1 Propithecus coquereli
AAAGAAAATTAATGGACTAGGGGTTAACATCTCCAGGATTCTTGTCCACTTTCCCTTCGTGACCAAGGCCAAGTTAGTTCAATTAAATTCAATGCGACAATCATGTTTTGAGAACTTACTCGGTACAATGCATTGTGCTGGAAGTCACCGCGTGGGATGCAAAGATGGTTCCTGTCCCCCAGGTGTTCACAGCTATTGGGAAGCAAGATGAAAATACAATCGACGTAACTCAAGGCAGATTTTGCGCAACTAACGTGAGGCAGAGGAAGAATTAGAGCAGGAGAGATTGCTATGAGTTGATGAGTGACTCCAGAAAGCCGTGGGGAGGAAATCCCATTTGAGTTGTAAGGATTTTGACAGATGGCAATGAAGTGAGGGGCACGTCCAGGAAAGGGGCTGGAGTGAGCAAAGTGAAGAGGTTGAAGAACTTGCTAGAATTAGAATAGACACAGGTACCACAAACTCGATGCCTACAGTCATGAAAAGGAATGAAGCAGCCCACGTGAGGTCTGTGGCCAACAAAAGGATGCACAGGACATCTAAGGGGACATCCTTTGTGACAATGCTGGCCCATTGCTCTGATGAGCTCCTAATTGTTCAAAAGAAGGTGGAACTCCATATTCTCAGATAAAACTTCTATTTTTAAATGTTAGAACCTAATTTAAAAATAAAGAAAAACTCACATTCTACGATAAGGACATCTGCACC
>NW_012137315.1:37017-37500 GCF_000956105.1 Propithecus coquereli
AGTTATATTTAATACATTTTTAAAACGTGGTTTGTGATCTCGCTCCACTTTTTAGAACACAGAGCAATAAATTAAAAGAGAAACAATCCCCCAAAGAGCAAGAGACTGGGAGAAATAAAAATGACAATAGTTTTATTCTTTGGGGGCTAGCACTTCAAATAATACTTGCACAACTGAAAATATTCTCCTGATTTCAACAAGGATCCCTTCTTTCCTGATTTCAATAAAAGTCTTCAGATATGAACCTAGAGGAACAATAGCAGAAACATAAAATTAATCAACATTAAAATCCTGTTAAAAATAGCAACACTTACAATATTTTAGAAAAAATGGTTTAAAAAAGTCTCCAATAGAAAAGTAAGCAATTTTATTTTGCCTTTTATAACTAAAATGAACATTCGAGAGGTTGAGATTCTTATCCAGGCCATGTCAGAAATGATAGTAGAATTTATTGTGGAATAGTACTGTTGATTTTTGGCAGTT
>NW_012137315.1:48898-49258 GCF_000956105.1 Propithecus coquereli
TCCCTGACAAGATCACGTTTGTTGGCTTTTTTTCTTCTGTCTTTTAAAAATATATTTCCTGGACACACGAAATTATTTAGCTGAAGTTATTTCTAAAGTAAATTGATTATATATTATACAATGGTGAATCATTCTTTCTATTTTTTTTCTCAATAAGTTGAGAATCTCTGGATGAGATGGAAC
This sequence comes from Propithecus coquereli, assembly GCF_000956105.1. NCBI lineage: Eukaryota > Metazoa > Chordata > Mammalia > Primates > Indriidae > Propithecus > Propithecus coquereli. The sequence goes on from NW_012137315.1 coordinate 49,082, forward strand.
AGTTGTTCAAACTCAGGTGGACGTAACAGGGAGAAGTTTTCAATGACTGAGAGCTGAAATCGTCATAGAAGAAAGGAGGTGCAGAATGCTAACACTCAGAGAGGCGACATTCTCGTGTTTGCTCGGATCACGTGACTCAGGGCCACCACACCGTCTCAGGACCCCTCGGTGCCGGTT
>NW_012137316.1:0-625 GCF_000956105.1 Propithecus coquereli
ATGAAAGTCTCTGATTTATGTGTATTGATTTTGTACTTGAAACTTTACTGAATTCATTTATCAGTTCCAGTAGCCTCTTGGTTGAATCCTTGGGGTTTTCTAGATATAGTATCATATCATTGGCAAATAGTGAGAGTTTGATCTCTTCTGTTCCCATTTGTATGCCTTTAATTCCACTCTCTCACCTGATTGTTGTGGCCAATACTCTTCCAGATATTGGCCTAGGCAAAGAATTTATGAAGAAGACCCCAAAGGCAATTACAGAAACAACAAAAATAAATAAATGGGACCTGATCAAATAAAAAGCTTCTGCACAGCCAAAGAAACTGTCACAAGAGCAAACAGGCAACCCACAGAATGGGAGAAAATTTTCGCGCGCCACAAATCCGACAGAGGGCTGATAACAAGAATCTATTTAGAACTCAGAAAAATCAGCAAGAAAAAATCAAACAACCCTGTCAAAAAATGGGCAAAGGACATGAGCAGAAACTTTTCAAAAGAAGACAGAATAATGGCCAAAAAACATATGAAAAAATTCTCAACATCTCTAATCATCACAGAAATGCAAATCAAAACCACAATGAGATATCACCTGTCTCCAGTGAGACTGGCCTTTATCAAAAAG
>NW_012137316.1:11755-12174 GCF_000956105.1 Propithecus coquereli
CCATTTAATCTATGTTTACATCAATGAATTGAATAAAGATTAGTTTATGCTTGTATTAACCACCTGAGAAAGGACATAAATCTCTGGAGAGACAGAAAAAGGATTATTTTAAACATCAGGTGATCTATTCAGTGTAACAATTGATAGCGAAAGACAAGAAACTACCATACAGAGAAGGATTAAATAATTAATTATGTATATCAGGGCCTGGAGGTCATTTTCTTCCCTAAAGCAAGGGTGACTTATGTTATTTATCCCATCACGACTACGCAGAGAATAGTTATTTTTGTGGAGTGTGTTTTGCAGAGTGTGCTTACATTAAGGAAGAGTCCCTTCTAAAGTGTGAAAATGTCATATAATTTTGGAAGAGTAAATATGAACAGAATTAGCTAGGTCATTATGAGCTCAACTGAGAGAGT
>NW_012137317.1:0-9601 GCF_000956105.1 Propithecus coquereli
GACTGGCAAAGTCACATGGCTAGGCCTGCAAGAGCCCCGGCACCCAGCAGAGGAACAAGGTAAAGGCTCGGGGTTCCTGGAGGGGGCTCCCAGCGAGGAACTGCTCTCCCCTCTCTGTCTTGGGGTTTGCCTGGCCCAACCCCCGTTCGTGTTCCTCAGCGCTTGCCCCATGGGGTGGGTGTTAAGCATTTCCAGGGGAAGGCTTCGCTGGGGTTCCTGCAGCCTCTCCTGCGGTACCCAGCACTGCCTTTGCCCTCACTCCTCTCCCTGCAGTTTCCACAGGAGGGCTGTGGGGCAGGGGCGATGTCTCAAAGGACTCAGGGTACGACACAGACCTGGGTGTAAGTCTTGGCTCTGCCTCCTTTGGCTGTGTGACCCAAGGCAAGTGGCTTGGCCTCTCTGAGTCTTGGTTTCTTCACCTGTAAGAGGGAGACAATGACTATACGGACTTCACCTGTTGCTGTTGCTTGACGCGTGAGGCAGCGAAGGCACCTGGCCCGGGCGGCTCTCATCGGCGTTCCACTCTTAAGGAGGGATAACCAGGTCCCGTGCGTGCGCCCCCCTCCCGCCACGACAAGGCAGGGGTCCCCGGGAATCTCTGTCCTCCCGCGTTGGCCGCGCTAGGAGACGATAAAACCGAGAGCTGGGGTCCGGCTGGGACCCCGCAGCAGTGCAGCCGGGACGCAGGGGTCCCGTCTCCTCGGAGGGACCGGGTTTGGGGGATTTGGAGAAGGGGCTGCACCCCTCGCCCGGCCCGGAGCACTTACCCAGCGCCCCGCCCGCCCGCGGCCACCGCAGCGACTGGGAGCCTCGGCGCCTCCCGGGCAGCCCCACCCGCCCCTGGCCCCGCCCCCAGACCCCGGCCCCGCCCCCTCCGAGGTTCAGTCGGCGTCCGGGCCTCGGCGTGGCCTGCGTCTCAGTCCCTTGGCCTTACCCCTGTCTGTCCCCGACTGCCTGTAGGTCCCCCACCCCAGCTCCGCCCGCTCGGCAGGCCCGAGCCCGGCCGGGCCTCCCGCTGTCCTGCAGATGGACAAAGGTCCCGCCGTGGGAGGAATCACGAGAATCCTGGCCCAGGCCAGCCTGCGGGGAGGGTGGGGGGAGGGAGCCACTTCCTCCCTCCTGCGGGCTGGGGGAGGGGCGACCCCCCAACACACACACGCGGGTGCCCCCTACCACCCTCTCCCCGGCCCCTCTGCGACCCCCGATTCCTTACACAGCATCTGCAGGGCAGGGGTGGGTGGGGGCGGAATGCTCAGGGCTCCCACGGTGGGTGGCTGGGGCTCGAGGGGTGCTCTGCTCAAGGGCTGGAACTAACAAGAGGAAGGAGCCCTCCCGCCTGCGGCCGATCCTCCCTCCCTTGCAGGCCCCGCTCCAAAGTCCCCCCTTGCCGGGGTTCCCCAGCACTGCGCACTCCGCGTTACCAGTTGTTGTGTGAGCTTCTGTCTTCCCCAAAAGACCGCTTGTCCCAAACTGCCAAGGGCAGAAGTCATCGCCTACACAACTCTCTGCTTCTGGCTTAGTTAAAGGGAGAAAAGTCTTAATTCCTTGGGGTTGTACTAGTTGCCTGTTGCTGCTGTAACAATTGCCACAAACCTACTGGCTTAAAACAGCACAACTATGTTACTTACGGCTCAGAAGGCTCAAATCAAGGTGCTGGCAGGGCTGTGCCTCCTGGAGGATCTAACGGCGTGTGTTCCTTGCCTTTTCCGGCTGCTGGAGGTGCCCGCGTGCCCTGCCTTGCCTTCTGGCTGCATCACCCACACCTGTGCTTCCACCCTCACGTCTCATCACCTTCTCCTGTTCTCTTATAAGGACTCTGTGATTACATCAGACCTACCTGGATAACCCAGGATAATCTCTCCTTTGCAAGATCCTTAATCACACGTGCAAGTCCCCTTTGCCACTTAAGGCTTAAACACTCACAGGTTCTGGGGATTAGGATATGCTATTGTGTGGGAGCCTTATTTTGCCTCCCGTGGGGATATTGTTTCCATTGGCTTCAACTGACTCTGCTTTTCCCACTTCTGCTGGGCAGCAAGCTTGCTTAAAAACATCTTGGTCTAGGCTCAGTGCCATGGCTCACACCTGTGATCCTAGCACTCTGGGAGGTCAAGGCAGGAGGATGGCTTGAGGCCAGGAGTTCAAGAGCAGCCTGAGCAACAGTGAGACCTCATCTCTACAAAAAATAGGAAAATTAGTTGGGCATGGTGGCACGCACCTGTAGTCCCAGCTACTTGGGTGAGCCCAGCAGTTTGAGGTTACAGTGAGCTATGATGACGCCACTGCACTCTAGCCCAGGCAACAGAGCGAGACTCTGTCTCTAAAAAAAAGTTTTGATCTGATCTCCTGACTTCTTAGTCATGTATTATTACAACACTCTCACTCTGGTCCCTAAGGCATAGGCTGGTCCATTTTAAACCTCAACCTCCTTATATTTTATTAAAAACTCTCCTCCTACTCAGAGCCAACCAGACAGAGTGGAGAGGGGGTGGGAAGGGCTCCCCGCAGCTCCTACTCTATATTCACTCCCCCCTGGTTGGGGAAAGGAAGAGGGAACAGGTCACCTCACTGCACACCTCAAAGCTGCAGTCCTCTTACTGTTGGTCGTGACTTGTTCTGCCTGCAGTTATAAGCTTGGTATAGACAGATAGTGGCCTCAACAGGCCCTGCTAAGGCAAGGCTCAGACCGTGGCCCTGGCTTGATCCTCTGGCTTAATTTGCTGGAGGTACCACTCAGTATTCTTCCCACATGCTTGCTTGCTTCTTTGCCCCACATTGCAGTGGCCCTGGGAAAGCCTGCAGCTCCCAACCTTCCCTATGATCTGGGACCTGGGGCCACGAGCAGGGTCCTATTTCCATACTTTTTGGGAACCAGGATCCCAAAGGAACAGCTCAAAAAGTCTGGAGAATTTGGTAATGTTCTCAACATTGCTATCTTCACGGAAATCCTTCTACTACTCAGTCTTTTTGGTGGACAGGAAAAGATCTCAATTGTGTTACACCTTTAACCCCAGCACAGAGTTTGACACATAGTAGGTACTTTATATTTCTATTGCATAAATGAATAAATGTGGATTGAGCATAATAAGATGGGGGTGCCCACCATCACTGCTACCATTTGACATTGTACTGACAATCCCAGACAATGCAATAAGACAAGAAAAGAAACAAGTACAAAGACTGAAAAGAGAAAAATGATCACTTGCGATCAATGCGAATGTCTATCTAGAAAATCCAAAAGACCCGACGGACTAATAACAGACGCCTAGTGTGTGGTAGGCCCTTTCTAGATACTTAACATAAGATGAAAGAACAGGCTTTGTTCTTAAGTGTTTCCATGTTAGTTGAGGAAGTAAGGCCAACAATCCTCAGGGAACAACCAGGTCCATGAACTTAGGTGGGAAAAGATTACATCTTTGTTTTCATTAATCTCTAACTAAAATTTAACATTTCCTTCAGTTACCAATATAGGTAACAAACCACGGTTGCATTAGCAATATCACTAACTTTGTCATTAATCGAAATCATAGATATTTTCAAATCACAATATAGTTATTGGATCCTGTCTGAGAATGCTTTTTGGAAGGAAAAATAAAAATAAATATAGTTATTGGAGATATCTCAAAATATACTTTGTACTTACCACTACTTCAAAATTATGGTAGTTACTGAGCCAGCTGTTTGTTCTTATAATGAGTTACCAAATAACTTCATATATTTATCACAATTTTAAAAAATAAGTCAAGATTGCTTTTCAAGATAACTGGTGTCCTTTGTAATATAATGCATTCTATTTTATGCACTGAAGAACATTACTCTGAGAAGAAGTCCAGAGGCTTCCCCAGATGTCAAAGGCCCCAGCTTACAAAAAGATTAGGAAGCGTGTTGGAGGAAGGACTTGTTCTGGTTTGAGCAATGCCAACACAGTTCTCTTGCAGAGGGAGTCCTGCCCCACCCCAGCCTTCACATCTCTTACCAAACGCTCAGCCCAGCTTGCTTGAGGATGTGTCAGACACCAATGGTCTCTGGGTGTCCTGCCTTTTGAAATTCACAGAGCATTTTCAGGAAGATGTAAGGACAGCCCTGGGGGTCTGAGCCTGCTCCTGCCCGGGAACAGCTGGGGCCTGGCTGGGGCAGTGGCAGCTCCAGCTTTTCTCAGTGGGAACAGAGAGGGCTGTCGCTGCTGGTTTTGGTTCCTCTGGGCAGTTTTCGGTTGCTGAAGTTGACCACTTCCCTTCCTAAGGCAAAAGCCGGATCCTGGCTCTGGAAGAACGTGAGAAGACAGAGAGGGGGAACAAAAAGTAGACGCGTTCTCAGTCAGGGACAGGGTGGGGGTTCTGCTGGGATTTCTCAGAGTGACATCTGCCATCTGGGCCCAGAGGCACCTTTCCAGCAGCTCTGATTCGTCCACTGCAGTGACAGCCACAGCACAATATCTGCACAAGGCTTGGGTACCTGCACGTGATGATGTAGCTACGTGAAAAGGGCACAGCTAATCCCAACTCCCTTCCCTGATACTCCACACAAACTTCTGCTTCACAGTTCGGAATTGTGGAAGAGTAGAAAGAGTATGGGCGCTGGCATCAACGAGGCCTGGGTTTGAATCCTGCCTCCGTCCCTTCCCTTGCCAGCTGGGAGACCTTTCATTAATTCAGCAAATGGTCTCTGAGTGCCAACTACGTGCCAGGCACTGAGAATACAAAGGCAAACAAGATAGGCAGGTTCCGCCTGCCCTCATCGAAACTTCTTTCTCTAGGCAGGCTCATAAAGACCAGATTAGAAATTACAAAGAGGTGAGTATGGAACAGGAAAGACAGGTGATGGCAGAGAGTAGCACAGGGGAAGGCAGAGGCGAGGACCCTGAGGTAGGGTGGTGGGGAAGGCATCTCTCAGGAGGTGATATTTAAATTGATGCTGAAAGTTGAGGTAGAGCCAAGCATGAAAAGAGAGGGAAAGCCTTTTACGAAGAGGGAACAGCACATGCAAAGGGCCTGAGGTGGGGAAGGCTTGGCCCGATGAGAGACGAAAGGGGCCAGAATTACCCAGCCCCGGCAGCGGGGAGAGTAGAGAGAAGTGAGGCCAGAGAGGAGGGCAGGGGCCAGCGTGAGGGGCCGGAGTTCATGCACAGTGCGAGGGGACGTGGGAGTTTGAAGCAGGCAAGGGACATACTTGTTTTTTTTTTTTATTGTGGTAAAACATACATAACACAAACTTTGCCATTTTAGCCATTACGAAGTATACAGTCGGTAGCATTTAGTACATTCACAATGGCGTGCAACCTTCACTACTATCTAGTTCTAGAACTTTTTTGTCATCTCAAAAGGAAACCCTGTACCCATTAAGCAGTTGCTCCTCATTCCCGCCTCCCTCCAGCCCTAAGAACCCGCTAATCGACTTTCCATCGCTGTGGGCTGCCTGCTCTGCATGTTCCCCATACCTGAACCAACACAGTGCGTGGTCTTTTGTGTCTGGCTTCTTTTACTTGGCGTAATGTTCCCAAGGTTCATCCGTGTTATAGCATGGGTCAGTGCTTCATTCTTTTTTTTTTTTGTGGAGACGGAGTCTCACTGTGCCACCCAGCTAGAGTGCAATGGTGTCATCATAGCTCACAGCAACCTCACACTCCTGGGCTCAAGCCATCCTCCTGCCTCAGCCTCCCGAGTAGCTGGCACTATAGGTGCATGCCACCATGCCTGGCTAATTTTTTCTTTTCTTTTTGGTAGAGACAGGGTCTCGCTGTGGCTCAGGCTCAAGAAATCCTCCCACCTTGGCCTCCCAGAGTGCTAGGATTACAGGCGTGAGCCATTGGGCCCTGCCTAAGTACTTAATTCCTTTTATGGCCAAATAATATTCTATTATACAGATATACCACATTTTGCTTATCCTTTTATCCACTAATCTGGTTTGATTTAAAAAAAACTCTGAGGCCAGGCACGGTGGCAGGCACACCCCTGTAATCCCAGCACTTTGGGAGGCTGAGGCAGGAAGATCACTTGAGGCCAAGAGTTCAAGGCTACGGTGAGCTATGATCGCACCATTGCACTCCAGCCTGGGCGACAGAGCAAGACCCTGTCTCTTAAAAATAAATAAATTTTAAAAAAGGATAATTCTGGTTGCTGGATAGACATTGGATTATAGACAAGACAAAAATGGAACACAGACGAGAAAATGATGGCTAGGACTAGTCTGTTGGGAGCATGGAAGGAAAGGGTGTAGATTCTGGGTCCACGTGGGAGACAGAAGGGACAGCTGGGAGCTGTGGGCAGACGGGACACACAGGGGAAGGGGGAGGTGGGCACCTGAGTACCCAGTGGTGCCTTCCACAGAGACGGAGAAGCCTGGGAGGGGACCAGGTAGAAGGACATCCTAGTTTCTGATGTTTGGTTTGTGCCGTCCAAGAGGAAGTGTCACGCCGGCAGCAGGGTTTGGGTCTGGAGTTTGGCAGAGAGGTTTAGGCATCACCAGTGCGCAGCTGGTCCTGGGAACCAGAACCCGGCTGAGGTCCCCTCCTGGAGTGTTGACAAAGGGGCCCAGGACTGAGCTAGGGGCTGGGCAGTTGAGGAAGAGGCTGCGAAGGAGACACAAAGAGTAGCCAGGGACGTGGAAGGAAAAACCAAGGCGTGTGGCGTCCTGGAAACCAGGACGTGGAGTTTTGAGGAACTCCGAAACAGAGGAGTGTTTTGAGGAAGCCGGAGTTTGTGGAGTCAGATGGAAACGGATAGAAGTGAAGTGGTGGGGGAGGGAGTGGAGAAAAGACCCGGTAGCACTCATGGGGGGGCGCAGAGAGAGGGGGCGACAGCGGGGGTGAGGGGGCACACCGAGTCCCCTCTGGCCCAGCACGGGGCCTGGAATGTTCTCACACTCCCGCTGAGCCCGCTGTTACTACCTGCTGGGCGCTGCTCACGCCGGGACGAGTGAGGCCACGCGGCGGCGGAGGCAGAGCTGGAGGGGGCGCCGGCTCCGCCCGCGCAGGCGCGGTGGCTGCGAGCTTTGTGGGTCGGGTTCTCGGTTCTCTGGGCTGTCTCCTGTCTGTCCAAGTGGGTGCCGCCTAACTTTGGGAAGAGGAGAGCAGAAGACACTGGAAATATTGTCCCTCGTTTTAGGGAGCTGAACCTCAAACTGAAGATTTAGCAGCATCGCCTCGTTCCGCCTGCTGACTGCTCGAGGCAACTGCTCCCCGCAGCCGGTGCACAGTAGACCTGGGGTGACTCCCGTTGACTCCTCTGCCCGCCCCAGGAGCGCAGTCTGAGCCCGCTTGGCGATTCAGACCCTCCCTGCCCTGACCTGTTTCAGCAGAGGACGCGCGCCCCCTGCCCCGGCAGCGGGACCGAGGGCGGCCTGCCTCCGCTCTCCCCTTCTCCGGACGGGGCCGCGTGCCCGCCGGGGCAGGGCCGGGCCGAAGGATGGAAAGTACCCGGGTCCCGACGGGGGTGCTGAGTCACTGCGGCCACTCACCCCGGGCAGCCCCACTTCCCTACTTCCGTTTTCGAGGGCCCATCCATTTCCCTACTGCTGGTCAGGCCGCCGGGGTGGGGAATCTGCAATCTGCGGCCTTGAGGCCACATGTGGCCTTCTAGGTTCTTAAGTGCGGCCAATCCTTTGAAATGTGGATTCAGTCAAAAGGCCACATGTGGGCTTAAGGCCGGGCTCCTGTCCTCACTTGCGCCCTTGCTGGGTTTGGGCTGCTGCTCAGCGCCCATTTCAAGGTCTCTCTTCCGGTCTGGGGCACTCCCGTGGTGCCGGCCAAGCCTGGGTCTGCGCCTGGCGGTGCCTCCCCGCTGTCCAGCCAGTGCCCTGTCTGCCCGGTCAGCCTCGGCTGGTCTCTGCCATTTGCATCCAGGAAGCCCAGGCCAGGAGCTGGGGGAGAGGGACAGGGAAGACAGGTCCCTGCTGGTCAGGGGCCACCCGCACTGCAGGAGGCAGCTCCCTCTCTCGGACTGTGACACGCCCGCTCCACCTGCTCCTCCGTCACCTTCGACCTTGACTGGAAGCTCCCTGAGGCCCTCCCAGAAGCAGATGCCCTCCCAGAAGCAGATGCCCTCCCAGAAGCAGATGCCCTGTGGTGCTCCCTGCACAGCCCGCAGAACCATGTGATTCGGGATCTCGAGATGGAAGATGATTCTGGATTATCTGAGTGGGCGCTGGAGGGTCAGAGCCAGAGCAGATGTGACCATGGGAGCAGATGTCAGGGAGAGACTGGCTGGCTGCCACGTGGGCTTAGCTGCACTGTGTCCTCCAGCCTGGCCTGCAGGTGTCTGTGGCCACGTGACTGAACTGTGGTGACAATATCTCTGACCAGAAAGTGAACCACGAAAGAGCAACACATACAATTCAGAAATCAGGGAATTCAAAACAAGAAAAATGAAGGGAGTTCCTGAGATCCTGGTGAGAGGAAATCCTAGGATAGTCACTGCACGGCGGGCCCGCAACGGCAACCAGCCCGGATAGTGCAGACTAGGTTTTGTCAAGAGCGATTTTATTGACATGTGGATGAAGCTTGTGGTTAGGTTTGATAAGTTTTTTTTAAAAAATACTAGATAAATTAAAAAAAAATCAAATATAGAAGAAATAAAAAGTTTGGAAGAAAGTATTAATAGTAAATGACATGATTTAGCATGCAATATTAATCAATAATAAAAATACCAAAAATTAGTTTAACCCTAATTGTGGAGTGACAAACGATGTGAAAAAAAGGCTCAATCATTATCTACCGTAACAGGTAAGTTGCAACTACTATTGATGAGTCAAGGTACATTTGCACTGGCAATGTGGAACCCACATTGGGTCAAACTGAAATGTTTGTGTCTGGGGACCAGAGTAGTAGAGAGAGGTGGAATAGACAATCCTATATTTCTGGTTTAAGCTTTTAATGATTTTAAGCCTGTATATATTTTATCTGTTTGAAAAAATGTAATTCTATTAAAAATAAGAACTAGGCCAGGTGCAGTGGCTCACGCCTGTAATCCTAGCGCTCTGGGAGGCTGAGGCAGGAGGATCGCTTGAGCTCAGGAGTTCGAGACCAGCCTTAGCAAGAGTGAGACCCCCGTCTCTACTAAAACAGAAAAATGAGCCGGGCGCGGTGGCACAAGCCTGAGCCCAGGAGTTGGAGGTTGCTGAGCTACGATGACGCCACAGCACTCTACTCAGGGCAACGGAGTGAGACTCTGTCTGAAAAATAAAAGACCAAGTAAGTGATATTATTATAGTTTACAGATTTAGGAAAATATGTATTAATATTACTTGTCCTCCAAACAACCTCTGAGGCTGCCTCAGAGGGCCAGGATGAGCCGGAGCGAAAGCAGCCCCGGCAAGGAGGAAGAGGATGTCAATGGACACGCTTAGAATGAGAACTTAAAAAACAAATGGACCTGAAGCAACGTAGATGGAACGGGAAGCCATTATCCCAAGAGAAGTAACTCAGGGCTGGAAACACCGACAACGCAACGCGTGTACTCACAGGTGGGAGCTGAGCGGTGGGTGCGCGTGATCACACGGAGCGGTAAATAAGACTGCGGAGACTCGCAAGTGGGGAGGGATCGAAAATTGCCTTTCCGGTACAACGTATTCAGGTGCCGAGTACCCTAAAAGCCCCGACTTCACC
>NW_012137317.1:11604-11808 GCF_000956105.1 Propithecus coquereli
GTTTGAAAAAATGTAATTCTATTAAAAATAAGAACTAGGCCAGGTGCAGTGGCTCACGCCTGTAATCCTAGTGCTCTGGGAGGCTGAGGCAGGAGGATCGCTTGAGCTCAGGAGTTCGAGACCAGCCTTGGCAAGAGTGAGACCCCCGTCTCTACTAAAACAGAAAAATGAGCCGGGCGCGGTGGCACAAGCCTGAGCCCAGGA
>NW_012137318.1:0-1627 GCF_000956105.1 Propithecus coquereli
GATAGCTGGCTGGGGTGAGAGGGAAGCAGAGGAAAGAGACTTTCAGCCCATGTGAGTGGGAGCGTGGGGTGCCGTGGACACGCACAGGGACACAGCGGAGAGGGAGCAGGTTTGGGAGGAAGATGTGGGATGGGGTTTGAGCATGTTGAGTTTGGAAATTTCCAACAGGCAGCTGGAAATGCGGACCTGGAGCTCAGGAGAGAAATCTTCCCCTTCGTCCCCTGCCCAAGTCAGTCTCTTCTCCACGTTCCGTTCCGTAGAGATGCTATGACTCATCTGCCCTCGCACTGTGACCTCAGTGCTGGCCCAAGGTTTGCCTCGGCTTCAGGCTGATATCTGGACCTGGAGCTGTGGTCTTGGCCCAGGTGTGGTTGTGACCCTGCATCCTTCCTTTCAAAACCTACTCCCACTGTCTAGTCTTCTCTGCGCTATCAACTTATGGTACTTACTCATATTAACATATCCCCAATTACCTGAGTGACTCTTCTGTCTGTGACCTTCTTCTTCAGTAAGATTCCTGTACCCTAAGTGAGGAGCTCTTCCTTTTGCCAAAGGAGAAGTTTCTCTCAGGCCTCCAGAGGAAAAAAAACAAAGGAGCAGGTGTGGAGGGTAGGCATGGGGGTGGCTGGGGCTCTAACTGGCTCCTCCTCCAGCCGGCCTGAAACCTGCAGGTGTGTCCCCCTTGCCTCTCTGAAGTCCACGATGGAGATGTCTCTGATGCTTGGCCGGAAGTTCCGCCTCAACAGGCTTTACTCTACCACCTCCTCTGCCCCCATGGAACTCTGTCTCTTGCATACACACACCTGGACCTGGACAGAGGTTCTGGCAGCTCTTAAATCAGGGTCTCCAGACGATTCGGGAGATGGAAATGGGCCTTGCTCCACCCCCACACAGGCTAGCTGTTAAGTCCCGAGCATCTGTTGCTCCCACTGTTGGTGCCTCCCTGTGGCAGCGGTGTCCCCCAACCTCCCTGGCCTCATGCCTTCTCTAACCTCCTTCACTGGAGCTCCATCCCAAACCACTGATTCTGAAGAGACTCAGGCTCTTAGGTTGAGCATGGGAGGAGAGCAAGGTTGCACACATGTGTACTTTAATATTTTTGACCTTGTCACATTCTATTTCAGAGTTTTAAGTTATCTCTGTATATGTTTCTAAAACCATATATTGCTTGTAATCCCAGCAGGTTGGGAGGCCAAGGCAGGAGGATCAATTGAGGCCAGGAATTTGAGACCAGCCTAGGCAATACAGCAAGACCCTGTCTCTACAAAAAAATAGAAAAATGAGCCAGGTGTGGTGGTGCATACCTATAGTCGCAGGTACTCAGGAGGCTGAGGCAGGAGGATCGCCTAAGCCCAGGAGTTCAAGGCTGCCATGAGCTATGACTGTGCCTCTGCACTCCAGCCTGGGCGACAGAGCAAGACACTGTCTCAAAAAATAAAAAATAGGCCGGGCGCGGTGGCTCACGCCTGTAATCCTACCACTCTGGGAGGCTGAGGCAGAAGGATTGCTCGAGGTCAGGAGTTCGAGACTAGCCTGAGCAAGAGCAAGACCCTGTCTCTACTAAAAAATAGAAAGAAATTATCTGGACAACTAAAAATATATAGAAAAAATTAGCCCGGCATGGTGG
>NW_012137318.1:13362-17469 GCF_000956105.1 Propithecus coquereli
CTAAATACCTCTTCCCCCACCCCCCATCCCGCCTTAACCTGGCTCACTTATCTAGGTCCCAGCTGAAGGGTGCCTCCTCCAGGAAGCACTCCCTGAATTCCTCACTCTGGGGTAGGTGTCCAGGCCGAGCACCCCACATATGTAGTAGGTATGAAGTGTTCGACAACAATGATGGTGTAAATTATGTAACTTTAAAAATAATGTCCTTGGCTTTAATTCGAACCACCTCAAGCCCACCTACCTGGATTGGAGAGAAGTCCAATGTCAATTATTCCAAAGATGGATTCCATTCCCTTGGATCATCACTCAACCCTGGGTGCCCAGACGGGGTCCCCAGACTCCCAGTCCTCCAGCAGGAAGAGGCCCTGGTTGGTCTGCAGTGGCTGCTCTGCCCGCCCAGGCACTGGTGCTACCATCTCTCGGCCATTGCTGTTCCATGGGATCCTGCAGCCTCCTGGTCCAGCTCCCTGCTCAGAGCTTGAGGATTCCTCCATGGAGCCTGGCACCTCAGCCTCTCCACCCCTGCCCCAGGCCCCAAGGCCTCTGCCAACCTAGTTCTTCCTAATCCTTCAGCCTTGCCTAGGGTCTGGCTGCTCTCACCTGTCCAACCCCCTGAACGCCCTACCCTTTTCTTAGAGGACAAAATCTAATCTTGCCGATAGATTACTCAGATGACCCCTCACCTCCTCCTATTATCACCTTCTGGAGACAAAGCTTTCCAAGAAATTAGAATAGAGTCCTGCTTACTATACTGGGAGGGAAAAATGCCTTTCATTTCTTCTAAGGCATCCACTGTGGCAAAAGCAAACACCAAGCTGATTCTCAATAGATTGCTACATACATCATGCATTTACATCTCATCTTTTTTTTTGCAACAGAATCTCGCTCTGTTGTCTGGGCCAGAGTGCAGTGGCATCATCACAGCTCACTGCAACCTCAGATTCCTGGACTCAAGTGATCCTCCTGCCTCAGCTTCCAGAGTAGCTGGGCCTACAGGTATGTCCACCACACCTGCCTAATTTTTTCTATTTTTTGTAGAGACAGGGTCTCACTTTTGCTCAGGCTGGTCTTGAACTCCTAAGGTCAAACTATCCTCCCGTCTTAGCCTCCCAGAATGCTAGGATTACAGATGTGAACTACCATGCCTGGCCTTACAGCTCATCTTAACAAAAAAAAGAAGAAAAGAAAAGAAGGAAGAGAAAAGAATGAAGGAAGGAAGAAGGAAGGAAGGAAAGAAGGAAGGAAGGAAGGAAGGAAGGAAGGAAAGAAGGAAGGAAGGAAGGAAGGAAGGAAAAAGAAATGAAAGAAAGGTTTCATCTGTGTTGTAATTACATATATTTCAATCTCCCTAATAGCCTTAGAAATATCTTGAGGATGGATACCCCATATTACAAATCTTGGGTGCTTAATAAATATTGGATGAATGAATGAATTGCCTGTGGACTTCAGAACTCTCAGCACAATATTATACTTAACAAGCCTCAAATACCAAGGCCTCTGACATTCTCTTCTACCAACACAGAGTTCCTGATTTTTCAGAGCATGATAGTGGCTCATCCTCTCAGACTTGGGACAAGTTTGTAAAAGGCGAAATGTTTGTACTGGAATTTTCTGTCATATGTGGTCAAATCTTTGCCACTTGTAAAGATCATTTCCATGGTCAGTCAATAGATTTGACCTTCCTGATTCCAGGCATTAATAGCCAAAGAGTTAATAATTTATAAAATACAGACTTTGAGAAATTTTTCAACTGAGAAAAGCACTGGAGAACTGTTCCTGTGACTGGGTAGGTTTTTATTTGTTTATTTGTTGGGGCGGCATTCTTTTTTTTGTTTCGCTTTATTTTGTTTTACGCTTGCTCCATCAAAACCCTGGCTTCAGGGTGTTAATAAAACTAACCAAAGAATAAACAGCTGAATCAACACTGCTCCTGAATTTGAGGTACCACGAGATGAAATGTTTCCACCTGTGCTGAAAATGAACGGCGTTAGCACGACTGACCACTGCAGCTGGGGTTATTCCTTTCCAGGGCACACGGCCAAGGAGGGCTCCTTGGCACAATCTTCCTAGCACTTGTGACTCAAGATCTCCTTCCCCTCACCCAGAAACACGCGGGCTTGGAAAAGTACTCCGTTATCTCAATAACAGACGAGTTGTTATCCCTCAGTGAGAAAAATTTAATTCCAGTGGTCTGTGTGTGAGCTCAAGAGACACCAACCAAAACCCGGAAGGGCTTGAGAGAAACATAACAACACTCATTTCTATGAAACAAGGCATACCAAACAAATTTATAGATTCTTTCTTTCTCCTTGACTTAATTACCAATCTGGTTAAGTAGCTGGAATGCAATGGGAAGCAAACACTTGGACTATAATAAAAAATATTTCCTCTCGATGCCAAATCAGCCACACAAAGATACGGCTAGAATTGAGGTTGTCCTACTTGGATGGGGAGTGGGGAGGGGTCAGGCCCCCAGCCAGGGGCTGCCCCATGACAGAAGGGGCGATGTAAAGGATGTCTGTTCATGGTGGGGACACTGTCACAGACAGAATTCAATGGTGAGAGAGCAGGAGGAAATGTAAAGATGATGGGAACAAATATTGACAACTGAATGCCTCAGTAGCACAGGAATCCTCAGGATTGCCTTAGAGGGCAAGGAAGGCTGGGAGGAAAATTCTCCACAAAAACCTGGGCAAAGGCCGGGCGCGGTGGTTCATGCCTATAATCCTAGCACTCTGGGAGGCCACGGCCAGAGGACTGCTTGAGGTTAGGAGTTCGAGACCAGCCTGAGCAAGAGCGAGACCTCTCACAAAAATTAGAAAAAATTAGCTGGGCATGGTGGCGCATGCCTGTAGTCCCAGCTACTTGGAAAGCTGAGGCAGGAGGATCGCTTGAGCCCAGGAGCTCAAGGTTGTAGTGAGCTATGATGACACACACTGTTGCATTCTAGACAGGACAACAGAATGGGATTGTCTCAAAAAAAAAAAAGAAAGAAAAAAACCCAGGCAATGGCCATCTGAGATAGAACTCTAGAAGAAGGGCTTTATATAAGATGAAAAAAAGGTGAGGGACCCCATCTAAGCACCTATTAACAAATCATTGTTGAGCACTTGACTATATATGCCAGTGACTGCTGGGCACTAGGAATACATTGTAAGAGAGATCTGGTTTCCGCTCTCGTGGAGCTTCTAACACTGTGGGAGAGATAGACGTGAATGAACTGATTACACAAAGACAATCATGAACTTTAATATTCCAAATATTCTAGTCTCCTGGTACTGGCCAGGCCTTTGCCTCGGCCACACACTGAGTGTTCTCCAGCTACAGCCAAAGATAGATTCAGCTCTAATACCACATTCTGGAGATCTCAGGGGAGATCTCCTTTCCTCCTTGAACAGCCCAGAAAGGCAATCTGTTGCTAATGAACAAAATTAAGCTAATTTTTTTTTTTTGAGGGGGTCAATGATTTAGTTAAAAATGTATTGAGACCGGCATTCTCATATATTACTGGTGGTTATGAAAATCAAGCGTCTTACAATGTTCATCCCCTTCAACCTAGGAATTTTACTGTATTTGGAATATATCCTAAGACAAAATTTTAAAAAATAGAGTGTTATGCACAAGCATGTAGTATTAATTATAACAAAAACAAAAGGGCTACAACAAGTTTCTATCAATTGATCAATAGTTAAAGACAACAACCTGAACAAAACAGTGAGATCCTGTGTCTACAAAAAATTTTTTAAAATATTAGCTGGGTGTGGTGGTACATGTCTATAGTCCCAGCTACTTGGGAGGCTAAGGTGGGAGGATCATACGAGCCCAGAAGTTCAAGTCTGCAGTGGGCTGTGATTGTGTCACTATACTCCAGCCTGGGTGACAGAGTAAGACCCCCTCTCAAAAACAAACAAATAAGCCGGACGCGGTGGCTCACTCCTGTAAACCTACCACTCTGGGAGGCCGAGGCGGGTGGATCACTCAAAGTCAGGAGTTCGACACCAGCCTGAGCAAGAGCGAGACCCCGTCTCTACTAAAATTAGAAAGAAATTAATTGGACAACTAAAAATATATATACGAAAAATTAGCCGGGCATGGTGGCACATGCCT
>NW_012137319.1:0-458 GCF_000956105.1 Propithecus coquereli
TCTGATCACATTTCTTTCTTGCCTTTTCTGAATGTTGTCTGTCCCATCCAGTGATTTTTGCTGTGTTTTGGGCTTGAACTTGAGATAATTTCTGTCTGTATCTTATCTTCCTTATGTTTCAAGTTACTTAAGTACAGGGAATAATTTTTTTACATTTTCAAAATTTCTCGAATGTGTAGATATAATTGAGGGCCCATTAAATATTTTTTTCAGAGCTTAAATTAGGTGGCACAGCACCGAGGGAAGCAGGGCTGGGAGTTAGAAAATGTAGCATGAGGAGTTTTAGTCTTAGCCCTGAAGCTCTGCATTTACCAGTGTTAGAGATCTGACCCTATCAGTCCAGGGGCTCCGAGTAAAAAAATGGTCCTTGTGTAAACTCAGAATTTCTGCCTTGTCCCAAAGCTAGAGGGGATTGTAAAATATTGCTTAGCCTGTTCTTGTCTGAAGGGAACAAAATC
>NW_012137319.1:2248-2980 GCF_000956105.1 Propithecus coquereli
ATGTCTCTTCAGTGTTGCCAAACTGCTACTTGTGTTAGGACCTCTCTTATTATTTCTTCAAATCGGGAATAAGGAATTAGACCTGTCATAGTATCATTTGGAAAGGCCTCGTGTTTTCAGCAGAAGGAATTCAAGCCTTATCTCCTGTCTGTTTTGTTTAGGATAAATTCAATAGCACAATATAGACAGCACCACAGGGACTTACCTGTGGGTATTTAAACATCTCGCTAACAATGCTTGATTACTTTTTCATTGAGAAAACTTTCAATAAATTCTCTTCTCTCTTACAATGAGGTTCATGCAACGTTTTTCTTTGGGTTTCTTGAAATCATAGAGTTGAAACACTTTGCAAAAGTAAAATATTTCCATCACTTTGGGCATTATATGATTTAGGTTTTTCAATACAAATTTAGTTTCCTTGCCTGGGAATGTTCAAACTGTTCTCAGCACATATAGAGAGAAGCAGGAGTTTGGCCTTCATCAGTAGAAGCTAAAATCAACCAATCCATCTAACTTCCCATCTAGATCTTTAAACAGCTTTTGCCAATTTTCCTAATAAATTTACCTATTTATTACTTTGTCTTGAGGCTATTACATAATCAGGTTGCAGCTAAAATATTTTTTTCAAGAAGTAATGTCTGATCACATTTCTTTCTTGCCTTTTCTGAATGTTGTCTGTCCCATCCAGTGATTTTTGCTGTGTTTTGGGCTTGAACTTGAGATAATTTCTGT
>NW_012137320.1:0-636 GCF_000956105.1 Propithecus coquereli
AAAGATATCTACTAGTCTTTCAAAACTGGCAAGTAGGATATGGAGCCAGAGCTATCATTGTTATCATCCTCTGCTTTTTGAATGAGGAAACATTGAACTCTTCCGTGTGGATTTTTCCCAGCCTTCCTTTCTCCAGTTACAGATACACGATGGACCTTCTGGACAAGTGGACCCTCTCTTTCCACAAGGCTATGAAAGGGATCCTGTTGGTAGTAGCTGTCCACAGTTAGAGTATAAGAATAAAAGGGGTGCCAGGACCATATTTGCATTTTCTATCAGCTAGGAAATTTCCTATGAATATACCTCCATTTCTACTTCACGTATTTCCATTTCTTTTCTACTACAAAGGACAACGAATAATCCTTTTTGGCTCATCCACCAATTTTGTTTCTTTAATCCAATCATATTTCATTTTCATACTTTTTTTGTTGTTTTGACTTTTGCCCTTCCATCTCTTTCCCCATTTCTCTGACCAACTATTTACACCTTTTGATTATTTCCAGAGAAATATCCATTGCATAAGCCATGATTGGATTGGTTGGACACCTCCATTCTTTATGTATATTTATACTCTTCTCAATCTTGATAGATATTTTCTATGAAATGATCTTGGAACTCCAGGAATTCCCATGGACT
>NW_012137320.1:6366-6848 GCF_000956105.1 Propithecus coquereli
TCACCCAAGCGAGGATTAGAGGCATGCCCTTCCCCTCTACAATGCTCACTGCATCCATTAGCTGTGAGTTTACCCTCCCCAACCTCCCTAATCCCTGAAAATATTACTACCCTGTGAGCACCATAGTGTTGATCAGTCAGTGCCAATTCGATGGCGAGTACATGTGGAGCCTATTCTTCCGATCCTGTGATGCCTCACTTCAGATAATGGGCTCAAGCTCAATCCAGGAAAATATAAGAGGTGCTAGATCACTGTCGTTTCTTATGATTGAGTAATATTCCATTGTATACATACACCAAATTTTAATAATCCACTCATGAATCGATGGGCACTTGGGTTGTTTCTACATCCTTGCAATAGTGAATTGTGCTGCCATAAACATTCGGGTGCAAATGTCTTTATTATAGAATATCTTTTGCCCTTTTGGATAGATGCCTAAGAGTGCTATTGCTATATCGAATGGTATTTCTATTTTTAGCTCT
>NW_012137321.1:0-1150 GCF_000956105.1 Propithecus coquereli
AATGTATACAACATACAAAATATGTGTTAATTGACTGTTTATGCTATTGGTAAAGGCCTCCATGCAACAGTAGGCTATTAGCAGGTAAGTTTTTTTGAGTCAAAAGTTACGTGTGGATTTTCAACTGTGCAGAGGGTCAGTGCCCCTAAATCCCATGTTGTTAAAGGGTCAACTGTACTGTGAAAACTGTCAGAATCAAAATGGAGTCACTTGTGTCAAACTCTGGCAAATGGAGCCAGGGACACTCATTAGGGATGGTTCGCACACATGATTTTCCCGATCACTGGAACTAACACAGAAATCTTTTCAGACCTCAGCTGACTATTATACATGAGTCATATTAATACAAGGACAGCTAACAGCACAAGAACAGCTAGCTACTTATATAAGAACACTTGCCTGTTTCAAAAACTGTCTTAAAGCCTAGTCCAAAACTACAAGGGCCTAACCAGAACTCCAGGATTACAAGTCCTACCTAGCAACTGCTGACACTTGCCAATCAGAATTTACCAGCTCTTGTAAGATGCTGCCAGGGCCAATAAACTTTCTTTTAAAACTACTTGTGTCACCTCTTAATCTCCTTTCTCCCCAATAAAACCCTAAACTTCCTTTGTTCCTGAACATGCCAGAGACCACCCCAGTCTGTGCGTATGCCCAGAATTGTAGTCCTATTTGCTTATTCTTAAATAAAACTTTTTGCTTGGAGATTCATCTATATATATTTTTATTTCAAGTTGATGGTACAATCCATATAAAGACTCAATTTTCAGGCAACCAGTATTCAACATTTATCATATGCTTGATACTGGGAATGTAATAATTGCCAGACATATTAAGTACTTACTAGGCAGCGACATTGTTGCAGGTGTTTTAAATAAATCATTTTAGTTAATTCTTATAACCTATAATATGGATACCATCATTATCTGCATTTGGGAGATTAGAAAATGGAGGTAAAGTGATAATTTGCCCAAGGTCACAGCTGAACCTGCGATCTTAACCATAATGATATGTGCCCTTCAATAATAATCATGGCCTTATTTAGAAACAAATCCAATCTTTTGTGTAATATATATTTCACTTATTTGTGATCATATAATCTTAATACATATTTTTGTTAATAAAATAAATAATAAGCACATTCTCATAT
>NW_012137321.1:10385-13076 GCF_000956105.1 Propithecus coquereli
TGAATCCCCCGTGCCTCTTCCCACGGTGGCTGTAAGGCACTTCCACTCGTCAGAGGGACCCATGTACAAAACCACTTTTCTAGTCTAAATTCCTCATCCAAGACCCAGCTATTGTGAGCTCCTCAAAGTTACACTGTTTTTTGGGGACACAGATGATTCTGGTTTCCCGACTCCTAGGCCAGAGCTGGAATTCTGTGTGTCCCTTTCTATTCACCAGAGTTCAGAGCTGGCTCACTTGCTCCAGGGGCCTGTTCTGGGCTGTTCGTGCAGACACCGTGGTCTGACTATCTCCCCGAAGACGCCACTGCATCAGGACTCTGGCCCCAGCTGGTGTCCAACACAGAAAGAGTGGAGACTCTTTCTATTTTCTACTTTTTTGTCCAACAGCCACAGTGACGATGACGGTGGTGCCGTGATTATCATATGAAGATTCTCTTTAATGCACACCTTCCGGGAAGAGCTCTACCCACTGTGGAATCGGCATGAGGAATAGGAATGGGATCCCCAGTTTAACAAATTCTCGACTCTTTGAGTTAAGAGCACCAACGAGGAGAGGAAAATGGACTTGGGAGACAGTGAAAAGAAGACCAAGAGACACGGCTTCACAGAATTGCTGGACTGCTGCCTTGCGCAGTGGTCGGGTGAGGTGTGAGTCTGGAGCACCAACTCTTAGCCAGTGGAAGAAATAATGTGTCTCCTTGCCTGGCACACAGGGATGTTGTACAGGTAGGTGGAGACTGGAAAGTGATTTAAACTCTCTGAAAGAAAAGGGCTATAGAAATCCCTATTTTTGGTGATGTTTGTTGTGAGGCCCCTCACGTTCAAGAGGGATGTCTATCATGGCTGATGGAAGTGCAATGTAAAGTGAGAGATTTTCCTGTGGGCCCCAATTCAAATAGGGCAAGGAGTCAGCCCCAACAAGGCAGATGGGACTCAGAGACAAAAAGAACCACGCTGAACTTGTTCTGCACTCCAGCCAAGGACCCGGGTAGAGACTGATGATCTGGCCCAACCTCTTCACCTGAATGCGGGCTGGTTGCACGACTACAGGTCATACATCTTTCCAGGTCAGCCCGTGGCACAGATCAGGTGATTTTTTTTAAAAATGACATTCTGACCCGTTCATAAACCACAGTGCAAAGTAACGACCATGAAACACCAGGAAAGGGATCTGTGAATGGATTTTCTCACCAGGTCGATTAGAAAACAAACACCAATAAAATTCTTTGTAAAAATTTCATTGTTAACTCTGTTTTTGTCCTTAAGCTGCTGCTCCGTAATTAACAAGTAACTCCCCGTGAGCACTTACTATCAGGGAGCAGCAACCAGGGATGGGTCTAGGTGAGGTGAGTAAGGCACTTGCATTGGGAACAAAATTTAAGGAGATTTCAACAAACTCAGTAATCAAGATAAATCATATTTAGATGCAATATTAAAAAAGTAAAATTAGTAAACTCTGTCCCTCTTGTTATTGCCAATAAAGCATTAGCATCTAACTGATGCCTGTAAGAGCTTTCCACACTCGACACCTTTCATCCTGTTCTATTTCTGTGCATCAACTCGTCATCTTAGTCAGCTTGGGCTGCCATAGCAAAATCTTACAGACTGGGTGGCTTACACAATAGATATTTATTTCTCACAGTTCTGGAGGCTGGAAGTCCAAGATCAGGATGCTGGCATGACTGGGTTCTGGTGAGGGCTCTCTTTCTGGCTTGCAGACAACCACCTTCTCGTTGTGTCCTCACTGGGTAGAGATAGCGAGCTCTGGGGTCTCTTCCCCATATCAGACACATCAGAATCGTTGGGTGGAGAACTTTGTAAAAACTGCATGCTCCCACCCCTGCCTGAGATTCTGATTTAGTAATTTGAGAGATTCTAACTTAATTGGTCCTTGAAATTTATATTTTTAGAAAGATTTCTAGGTGATTCTGATGACCAGACAGGTTTGGGAACTTCAGAAAGAAGCAGCGTCAGTGTTGACAGAAGGGCATGGAGCAGGTGGTGGATGTATTGGGGTTGACAGGCAGTCAGGCCTCCGGGATCAGGAGTCAAGGATGTGAACTCCATTCCCTGGCAGTGCAATTTCTCTAGAAATTACAGACTCACTCTACAGTGGGCTGACATCAGCAATCCTGGGAAGTTATTACATGCACCCGTTGTACGAGGTATGTGCTGGTGTCCCTGCTTTACACATGATGAAACTAAGGTGTGGAGAGGGTAATAGATTTGCCCAAGATCACAAGTCCAATAAATGGTGGAAATGGAAAGTGGACTCAGGTTTTTATTCAGCCAGTGACTGTGGGAGAGTGACCTGAAATGTCCATGGGGAACTGACCATGTGCACCCAGGAGAAACAGAAAGTGGTGGGGAGGCAGACAAGAAAGAAAGGGAGAACATACTGGGATTAATCAGAATGAGATCTCAACAGTGTCACAGTCTGTTTGGGCTCCGATAGCAAAATACAGACTGGGTAATTTATAAGCAGCAGAAATTTATTCTCTCATGGTTCTGTTGTGGAGGCTGAAAAGTCCAAAGTCAGGGTGCTGGCATCTGGTGTCTGGCGAGCGCCTTCTTGACCTTCACGTGGCAGAAGGTGGAAGGGCAAAAAGAGCCTAAGCTGGTTCCCTGCAGCCCTTTTCTAAGGCACTAACCCCATCCTGAAGGCAGAGCCCCCATGACTTAATCACTCCC
>NW_012137322.1:0-651 GCF_000956105.1 Propithecus coquereli
AACTGTATATCTGGTGTTCTTCTCCATGGCAGCTGGGCTGCGGGGGGAAGAAGTGCAAGTGTGGAGGGAGGGGATGGATGCATTTGCAAGGAGGCTGTGTTGGATCGTGGAGGCCAGCATCCGGGCACCTCTGCTGTGCAGCACCGGGCCCTGCTCCACTGCAAGCCCCCCAAGCCTGCCGTACCTGCCCTTTAGCTCAGTTTGATGAACTGCAGGGAATACTGGTAAACAAAGTAAAACAAAAACAAAAATCCATTGGCCCACAGTAGAGCACAGGCAGTTAAATGACAAATCGGTGCTTGAGAGGAGAATGGTCTGGATCTGTCTCAGTTAGGGCCCTGGGGTGCCCTCATTTTCTTATTAGCCCTTTAGAGTTAGGCAAGAGAGTTACCCTTGCTGGAGGAAGTAGAAGTTTTTGCACTTTTATAAATGGCCGGCAAGCCCTAGCTAGGTATCTCTGGATCAGGTAACAGGGAGTCTAGGTTTACTTTTCTTTTGCTGGAAAATCTATTACCCATTTGAATTCTTTGATTCATGCAAGTCCTGCAATCCTATAAGGAAAAGGATGTGTTCTGCTGTGCTGGTTGGCTTTTAGCTAGCTTATTTGAGATTTTTAGAGGATGCCAGTGTTGGGATAGGTGTAAGCAGCTC
>NW_012137322.1:3306-3934 GCF_000956105.1 Propithecus coquereli
TGTATTTATCCACTTAAAGCCAATGGTATGTTTAAACACTAGAAATGTTCCTTTTCAATTCTGAAATAAGAGGAAGATGTCCACAATTATCATTCTTATTTTACATTGTTCTGGTTCTGGCCAATACATTTCACAAAATAAAGAAATTAGAGATTGTATTGGTCTGCTCAGACTGCCATAACAAAATACCATAGACTGGGAGGTGTAAACAATAGGAATTTATTTTCTCAAGTTCTAGAGTCCTAGATCAAGGCCTGGCAGAGTTGATTTGTGGTAAGTGCTCTCTTCCTGGCTTATAGATGGTTGCCTTCTTACTGTGTTCTCACATGGCAAAGAGAGAGAGACAGACAGACAGACAGTGAGAGAGAGAGACAGAGAGAGAACTCTGGTGTCTCTTCTTATAAGGACACTAATCCTACTGGATCAGGGCCCCACCCTTATAACCTCATTTAACTTTAATTACTTCCTTAGAGCCCTCATCTCCAAATATAGCTTCACTGGGGGTTAGGGCTTCAATATATAAATTTTGAGGATCACAAACATTTAGTCTGTAACGGAAGTATACCAAATAGAAAGAAAAAGATAAAATTATCATTGTTGTGTCATGATATGATTGTATACCTGGAAA
>NW_012137323.1:0-329 GCF_000956105.1 Propithecus coquereli
AGAGCCTGGAGTTATTAGACGAGGCATACAAAAAATCTGCATGGAAAGAATGGGAATTAAAAAAAATCTGTCTCAGAGGAAGCAGATATCAACTTGCAGACTCCAGATTCAGAAGGAAGAGGTCACCGTGAGGCAGGTGTAGGTTGGAGAATCTGGAATTCCTGCCCCCCTGAGCGCTAACTGGTAGCTCTGGACTTGCTATTGTACGGAGTGTTAGAAGCCCTCTATGTTCTACTTCACCTTTTCCAGTCGAGGTGATATTTACCTGCCTACAGATTTAGGGTCGAAATGGTAACAATTATTATAAAGAATTTTGCCCCTATGAAATA
>NW_012137323.1:736-3303 GCF_000956105.1 Propithecus coquereli
TAAAAATCTTAGCCTTGTTTTGTGACAAAGGCCCTATTCCTTTTCTAATTCTGGATTTTCTGCTTATCGGATCTAGAATTAATTTGTCACATTCATACTCAAATGACTTCTTTGTGGTGTTTTAGGCCAGGCTATGCGGATCAGTACCAGAGCTACCAGTCTGCAGCACTGAGGGAAGAATACACTTACAGAAGGTACTACTATCAGTGGCTGCAGGAAGAAAGAGGTACGAATAGTCTCCGGGAAGCCTCCTGGATTTGGGGACGGTGCAGCCGGTCTGACAGGCAGGGCAGGGGCTGAAGGAGTCGCGGTCAGGGCCTCGCCTCGGGCACCCTTCCCTGGCCAGATGAGCTGCAGCAGAGACTCTGCTCCTAGATGTCTTGAGGAGAAGGCACAGAAAGAAAGGAGTTGTTTCCCTTTGGGTGTGTAGAGGATGGTGCTGAAACTATCATTGGCATGTGGGTGGTGTGCACTTTGTCCACATTTTTCTCGAATTCCTTCTTGTAGCCAAGATTATAGTCTCTGACCAAGTAACAGTGAAGTCAGTTCTTAAGGGCAGTGAGTGTGTGCGGTGTCTGACCGTCACGTCCCCTGAGGGTGGCAGACACACGGCACGTGCGTTTCAGGCCCTCTGCTAATCGGTGTAGGGCGTCTATGCTAACGGCAGCTTCGACCTGCCGGCAGAGAGGGCTCTGTTCCAACATTGAACACACACACGCACACACGCAGATGCAGACACAAACGCGCACACACACGCACACACACATGCACACATGCACGCACACACGCACACACATGCACACTCCCAGACGCACACACAAACGCGCACACACACGCACGCACACACGCACACACACATGCACGCAGATGCACACACAAACGCGCACACACATGCACACACACATGCACACACGCACACACACATGCCCGCAAGCAGATCCTCACCACGGGACGGTTGTGCAGCGCCATGCTAATTGGTTCAGAGAGGACCAAGGGACATCTCATGAACTTTCGTAGCTCGCGCCTATCGATTTTATTCAATTTGGCAAATACGTTCTCAGACCTACCACACTCCAGTAGTAACAGGGTCACAGCCCGCTGGTGTCTTTCTGAAAGAGCTTGCAGAGTCAGAAAGTGACACGTCTTTACTTTGTTTTCTCTGAGGGTGCAGTGCCGAGGCAAGGCAGCCCTTATGTCTGGTATGAAGGTTACCAAGATCAGAAGTACCTCGATGAACACCGTCACGAAAGCCAGAATCGTCCGTTTGGAACGAATAATGAGACCCAGTTCCAGTGAGTGTGAAAGCAGAGGCCCGTTTGGCGCGATTCGGTCAAACTCAGACTGCGATGGGCGAACCTCACGGCATCTGGTGCTGGTCCCTCTGCCCGTCTGCCTCTGTTCTAGCCACAGGGCGGGCCTGGGCGGCTGGGGACAGGGACCCTGGGAGGGGAGATTCTCGTCTCTGCGAGGCTGTTTCCGACCCGGCCAGTCCCAGTCCTGCGAGGTCACTTGAGATCTATCCTAAAGGAGGCTCTTTCGTCTCTCTGGCCTCGGAACAAACGTAGCCCGGCAGACGTTCTCGTGATTGGGCCCTGCCTCGGGCTGAGGTCCTTCTCCTCAGCCCGCTCCTGGCCCTGAGAACGGGGCATCCCTCCAGGGTGCGGCGGAGCGTCTGTCCCATGCCCTTGGCCCTGCGGTTCCCCAGCCCAGCTGCTCGCACTTGGCCGATCCAGGCGTCCGGCTGCAGAGACCAGCCCTGCTCCGCGGCGCTGCGGCCACTCCCAGCCACGCGCTGCGAGCCCGCGCACTCCTGCTCTTCTGGGATCAGTGGCTCGAGGTGGCGAGCGGGAGGACGATGCTTTTCCCTGGGACACCCGGGCCATGGGGACACCTGCCGCACTTCAGCGCGGAACAGCCTGTGGCAGGGGGCTCCTGAGCCTCGCGGGCTTGCCCGGACCCTTCTCACCGCCCCGTCCTTTCGCTGCAGCTCTGCCGGTCGGAACCCTCACGGCGGCAGCCCCGCTTCCAGCTCCGGACAGGAGGGGGCCGGGGAGCTGCTTCCAGACAGTCTGCGCACGGGGGCCCGGGAGAACAAGGTAACCTGAAGTGGCGTGGGCGCTGGGGCTGTGCCCGCACCGCTGGCAGCAGTGGCAGGGCAGGGCCTTGGCGGTGGGGCCTCGGCCGCCAGCCGTCTGCAGGAGCCCGCTCCTCCCTGCCCGGCAAAGCCTCCGCTCGCACCTCTGCCTTCCCTGCCTCCTGGCTTCGGTTTTACAGGGCCGAGGCCCTGATCTGGCTCTGTTGCATTTTTGGCAAACTGGCAGTGTCAGGAAATGTGACCCAAGTCATCCAAGGTGCCGGGAAAGAGGAGAGGCTGCCGCCAGGTGTTATGTGTTATGGACCCCAGGGGGTCAGCAATGGTTTGCCTGGGAAGTGGAAAGTTACTGGAATCTTTTAATTCAAGTTTGAAAAGCAGGGCTGGAAACCTTTCCTGACTTTTCCGTCTCTGTCCCCTAAAATTTTACTGTATCAGCTGGGCCACAACATGGAACTCTTAATTTTTTAAAATA
>NW_012137324.1:0-342 GCF_000956105.1 Propithecus coquereli
GAAAGAATAAATAGCAGTGTGTATGTTCCATTAAGGGCAACCACAGCACAAATAAAAATAGATGATATAATTGTATATGAATCCAGGAGAAGCATCTCTATGAAATGGTAAGTAAAAACGTTTCAAAAACAAAATGCACAGCTCTACAATGCTTATCGTGAAGTAACTAAGTTGAGCATATAAAATGAGATGGCAGAAATATCAATAAAACTTATATTCAACAAATATCAATGGCTTACAGTCATAATTTTTTTAAAAAAATGCATATGATCCCATGTTTGAAACAAAGCCTATGATGAAAAAAATGTATTTAACTCAAGAGACAAATTTTAAACCAAAAGA
>NW_012137324.1:1783-2830 GCF_000956105.1 Propithecus coquereli
TTAGCCAGTTTACTTGATGGAGTACAGATGTCATTAGTACCTTTTGCAACAATTCAGTGAGCATAAATGGCAATGCAAACTTTCATACTGTTCTTGGGAGAATAAAACTGTCCAACCAACTACAAAGTTTTTGACATTAGGATGTATATCTAAATATGCACATAAAATGTAGTGCAGTACAATTTCTAGGTAGAGAAACTTCTGCATTTTTTTTCAACAAGAGATATGCCCCAAAATGTTATGGCTGCACTGTTTACGAAAGTTCAATGCCAATTTCCGTTTCAGAAAGCATTAAATATACTATAGTCTAACTGTAGGATAGGGTTCCATTCATCAGTGAACATAAATGAACTACAGCTCCAAGACTGAATATCAAAAACATACCATTCAATGAAAAGTGCAAGGGGAAGAAGAATATATATTAATAATGATCCTATTTATAAAAGATCAAAACCGGACCACACAATATATTCTTAGGGTTATGCTGGTAGTGACAATTTTGTAGAAATAAAATTTAGTAAAAGAAGGAAATAATAAATGATATTCAGAAAGGTTGTTACCCTTAGGGTAAGTTCTAAGGAATATAATTTAGGAAAAGGAATTTATACAGGAAATGAAAAAGGAATCAAAAAATGTTCATCATGTTCTAATTTTAATTCAGGTTCTGTACAGAAAGATGTTCATTTAATTATTCATGTCCCTATATGAAACATTCTCTAATAAGAAAAAATGGAAAGAAAAGATTAAAACTAAGAAAATTGGAACCAGGACTACACAAAGCAGCTAGAGATATAAAAAAAGAAACATCCTTTCAGTAATTTTAGGTCAAATCCAGCAGTTTAACAATGTGCATGGTCAACGACCTTAAATTCTCTAATCCTGAAAAATGGATGAATTTGAATTTGTGGTGTAGTCTGAGATAAATAACTGTTTATCTGGACTGAAGAAAATTATACATGTTCTAATTCTTCCTAGTCTAAATGAGATCTTTCATTAAGTAGAACAAATTAATCTAAATAATTAAGTCTCTATTAATATTTATAAAGG
>NW_012137325.1:0-510 GCF_000956105.1 Propithecus coquereli
GGACCAGTGTTAGGAATATAATTCCAACACTTAGTATCTTCATAAATGTGGGCAGTGATTTTACCTGTTTGAGCATCAGTTTCCATTTTTGTCACATCTGGATATTTACGTCTATTTCAGAAGACAAATTTTTGTGAGACAATCCAGACCTCCTGATTCCCACCTAGAAATGCCTTCCACTTTTCGTTATATATCATTGTCATATGGAAACTACTCACAGACCACTAGTTTTTCAAATCCTGCCCTAGATTAGGGCTGAACAAGAGCCACAATAAAAGACTGCTAGCAATATGCACAGGAATCTGTTCTCCATTCAGAATTGGGTGTGAGAACATTATCACTGCCCATCTTCTACAAAGTTCTATTTCCTCTCTGCAGTTAAGATTATCCTTCTCTGTCAAATGGAGACAGTAGCTGGGATCAAAATAGGATCAAAATTCAGAAGGAAACAAAACAGAAGTTGAAGAGAAAGTGCTCTCCAAAGGAAGTGAAAATACAGGAGGCTCTAGT
>NW_012137325.1:560-917 GCF_000956105.1 Propithecus coquereli
TGGGATCAAAATAGGATCAAAATTCAGAAGGAAACAAAACAGAAGTTGAAGAGAAAGTGCTCTCCAAAGGAAGTGAAAATACAGGAGGCTCTAGTTTGCTCAAGACTGTGGTTTTAGGTACTAGAAAATCTATTCTTATGCGTTGCCTTTTCATTTATTTTAACAGGGGGAATGTTGGTGGGAATTTGCTGTACAGAAGTATTTTTGAGTATAATTGAATTCCCTGGGTAGCTGGCTCTTAAATTTATATCCTGTGGTCCTTATGGTTCACATTGGCTCCCTCTATAATGTAAGCTCCAGAAGGGCAGGAACTGGAGTTCACCTTACTGACTGTTGGATTCCCAATCAATTCATTGA
>NW_012137326.1:0-2549 GCF_000956105.1 Propithecus coquereli
CACTGCTTTCTTTCCCAAAGTTATTCCATCCTGTAAATTGGGCCAAGTCTAGCAACTTTCTCTGAGAGAATGTACGTGTTTCTATCTGTAATTATATTCAGTCTAAAAGTTTCATACTTATAATGAAAATACTGGTGCTTTGTCACATGTGTTTGAGTGTAAAATATACCTACTTTTTTCTTTCCAAAAGTTTTGCTATCCTCGAAAATGGTGCATATCTAGCAGATTTCTCTGAGAGAATATAAGCATTTCTCTCTGTAAGTGCATTCGACCTAAAAGTTCCATAATTATAATGTGAAGACTTCTTTACGTGTGTTTTAGTACAAACTATACCCACTGCTTTCTTTCCCAAAGTTGAGCCTTCCTGTAAATTCGGCCATGTCTGGCAGCTTTCTCTGAGAGAATGTATGTATTTTTGTCTGTAACTCCAGTGGGCCAAAATATTTCAAATTTATAATTAAAAGACTTATGCTTTCTTACGTAAGTTTGAGTACAAATTACACCCACTGCTTTCTTCCCCAAAGTTGGGCTATCCTGTAAATTGGGCCATGTGTATCAGGTTTCTCTGAGAGAATGTGTGCATTTGTATCTGTAACTCCATTTGGTCAAAAAGTTTCATACTTATAAAGAAAAGACTTGTGCTATATTACGTAAGTTTGAGTCAAACTATACCCACCGATTTCTTTCCCAAAGTTGTGCTATATTGTAAATTGGGCCATGTCTAGCAACTCTTTCTGAGAGAATTTATGCGTTTGTATCTCTAACTGCATTCGTTACAGATGCACACTTGTAATGAAAAGACTTCTGTTTTCTTATGTGTGTTAGAGAACAAAATATAGCCACTACTTTCTTTCCCAAAGTCTGCTATACTGTAAATGTGGCCGAGTCTTTCAGCTCTCTCTGAGAGAATGTGTGCTTATGTATCTGTAACTCCATTGTGCCTAAATGTTTCATACGTATAATGAAAAGATGTCTGCTTTCTTGCATGTGTTTGAGTACAAACTATACCCATTGCTTCCTTTTTCTAAGTTGTGCTACCATATAAATTGGGCCAAGTCTAGCAACTTTAAGAAAATGTATGCGTTTGTATCTGTAACTGCACTTGGCCTAAATATTTCATAATGATATTCAAAAGACTCCTGCTTTCTTATGTGTGTTTCAGTACAAAGCATACTCGCTGCTATCTTTCCCAAAGCTGTGCTATCGTATAAATTGGGCCAAGTCTAGCTGCTTTCTTTGAGAAAATGTATGCGTTTGTATCTGTAACTCCATTCGGCCTAAAAGTTTCATGCTTATAATGAAAAGACTTCTGCTTTCTTACATGTGTTTTACTACAAACTATACCCACTGCTTTCATTCCCAAAGTTGTGCTATCCTGTAAATTGGGGAACGTCTAGCAACTTTTTATTAGAGAATGTATGCATTTGTATCTGTAACACCATTCGGCTTAAAAGTTTCCTACTTAGGGGGGAAGATGGCCGATTAGGGGTGACCTCCTGGCTTTCTACTCCCAGAGCGGGAGGTGAAAAACGTGGACACCCACACGCGAGTGAGGCGCTCTCCTACAGGATTGGCTTCGTGAATCTACAGAGAGGCAGCGAGGGACAGGCAGTCCCACGGATAGAGTCAGGTGAACTCAAAAAACACTCGCAAATTACCGGGGAGTTGGGACAAAGGGGAAAGGCAGCGCGGGACAGCCGTGCCCCGCGGCGGGCTCACCCCCACCCTGCGGCGGGCACTCCCGGGCGGGGAGATCTGACTCACAGGAAGATGACTCTTCCCTCACCAAACCGAACTCCCACACAGGCAGGGAAGTGCCGGGGGTCGGTGCAAGGTGGTGGCACAGACCAACAGGCGGTGGGGAGCCGAGACAGGAGTGGGGTCCATTTCGAATGCAGTGGAGCACGGCGCTGGGTTGGCATCTGAAGGGAGGGACCAGCCCGAGTACGCGCTTCCCAGATCGGACGCCGTCAGAGCCCACAGGGGAGAGTTTGGAGGCGGCTTCTTGCCACAGGAGACCGCCAGGACTGGATAGGGGGAGGGGAACTCCATAAAAGAGGCTCTACCTGAGGAAATCGCTGAAAGTTCCGTGGGTGCTGGGAGGGACACAGCACAGAGGCGCCGTGGGTAGGGCGCACAGCGGGCTTGGCAGGCAGCCCCGGGGCGCACCTCTGGGAATAGGCAACGGCGGACCCCGGCTCCAGATGCCCTCCCAGTGCAGTCAGCTTCAGTGCTGACTAGCAGGGGGTGGGCAGCTGCAATTTGGGTACCCCAAAGCCTGCGACTGCAGCGACTTGTTGCCTGGGCATCCGCTTGAGTCATAGCCGCTGCCTCTGTGACAGAGCTGGTCGGGCCCTGCGAGGAGAGGTGCGCAGCCAATTTATCTCCCAAATCTGCGGAGCCTGTCGCAGCCACAGACTCAAGCCCCACCTTCAAAAGGGTGGAAAAGAGAGAAAGAGCGATATTGCTGCCGAGTTTCCAGGCGGTCTCCGGCGGCCCTGTTCCACTCAGTCGCTGGCGCTGTCCGCAAAATGACGGGGAACTGAGAG
>NW_012137326.1:3316-4355 GCF_000956105.1 Propithecus coquereli
CCTTGGCAGTGCGGAGGGACAAGGGAAGCTGTTTTCTGGACTGTGACCCTGTGGGGGAGGTGGATGGCCCTTGACTACGATCTGACCACCGATATTGCGTACTAAAGGGACTGACCCCACATCCGCTGGGGTGGAATAGCAGGACAGGCTGCTTTCTGGTCTGGGTCCCTCAGGAGTCTTAGGCCGGACCTCTCTAGCATCCCTGAAATGTGTACTTATTTCCAGCTAGTCAACCCTGCCCTTGAAGGGGTGGAATAATAAGGGTCGCCACTTCCTGAACTGAGATGCCAGGTAGCCCCAGGAAGCGCCCTTCCCTCAGTCTGGGGGATTATCTGCCCCTCTGGCAGGTGAAAACCTGCCCTTGGAGGAGGAAAGAAATGAGAGAAGACATTTTTCAGGCCAGGCCTTGTGACAGTCTCAGCTAACACCACTCCCACAGCCCTCCAGGACAGAGCCCGCCCCCGAAGGTAGGAAGATAGGAGAAAAAATACTTTCCCCATAGGACTAGCCTGAATCTGTATGACCTTGGATCTAAGCAAAAGGGGACAGTGTGTTGGTGTGATACAGCTGACTGCTTTTGAACACCTGACAAGAACATAACAGAAAAGCTTGCATTCAGTGCCCAGGCTGTAGTCATCTTAGGGGCTAGTGGTCTGGAAAGGAAAATCTCGACCAGAGTCCTCAGCAATTGCACCAACTGGCATACTCATTAGGAATTCCTCCACAAGAGTGCCTAATAAGCCCTGAATAACATACTAGCAGCCCTCTCCTAGCTACAGATCAAGCGATTCCTGAAGTATACTGCCTCAGGAACGCTGATTCCTGCTGCTCTTCTCACCACATCTTAAGTGGTAATAAGTCTCAAGTAGCCCTTGGGAGTGGCAAAACATTTCCCAAAGACTCAGGCTTTTGTATGTCCCATTTGGGATTTTAGAGTTCAATTCAAAGATTCTGGAATACCTTGACAACTGACGCCTCCTCGCAAAATTCAAGCAACAAAAGAGAGAGCAACCTCATAACTAAACCCAGAGCCTTCCAC
>NW_012137326.1:4405-7162 GCF_000956105.1 Propithecus coquereli
ATGAAAAGACTCCTGCTTTTTTATGTGTTTTTGGGTACAAAGTATACTCACTGCTTTCTTTCCCAAGCTGTGCTATCCTCCAAATTGGGTAAAGTGTAGCTCCTTTCTCTGGGAAAATATTTGCGTTTGTATCTGTAATGCCATTCGGCCTAAAGGTTTCATACATACAAGGAAAGGACTCCTGCTTTCCTACGTGTGTTTGAGTACAAACTGTACCCACTACTTTCTTTGCCAAAATGGTGCTATCCTGCAAATTGGGCAAAGTGTAGCTGCTTTCTCGGAGAGAATATATGCCTTTGTATCTGTAACGGCATTAGACTTAAATGTTTCATACTTATAATGAAAACACTCTTGCTTTCTTTCGTGTGTTTGATTACAAAGTATATCCACTGCTTTCTCTCCCAAAGTTGTGCTATCCTCTAAATTGGGTAAAGTGTAGCTGCTTTCTCTGTGGGAATATATGTGTTTATATCTGTCACGCCATTCTACCTAAAGTTTTCATACTGATAATGAAAAGACTCCTGCTTTCTTACGTGTGTTTAATTACAAAGTATACCCACTGCTTTCTTTGCCAAAGTTGTGCTACCTGTAAATTGGGCCAAGTCTCGCCGCTTTCTATGAGAGAATACATGCGTTTTTCCCTGTAACTGTGTTGGACCTAAATGTTTCATACTTATAATGAAATCCCCCTGCTTTCCTACGTGTGTTTGTGTACAAAATATATCCACTCCTCTCTTTGCCAAAGTCGTGCAATCCTGTTAATTGTGCCAAGTCTAGCTCCTTTCTCTCAGAGAATACGTGCATTTATATCTGTATCTGTATTGGGTCTAAAGCTTTCATACTTATTATGAAAATACTGGTGCATTCTTATGTGTGTTTGATTACAAAGTATATGGACTGCCCTGTTCCCCAAAGTTGTGCTATCCTCTAAATTGGGCAAAGTGTACCTGCTTTCTGTGAGACAATATGTACGTTTTTATTTGTAACGGTCTTCCGCCTAAAGGTTTCATACTTATAATGAAAAGACTCATGCTTTCTTACGTGTGTTTGAGTACAAACTATACCCACTGCTTTATTTCCCAAAGGTGTGCTATCCTTTAAATTGGGCAATGTCTAGCTGGTTTCTCTGAGAGAATAAATGCATTAGTATTTGTAACTGCTTTTGGCCTAAAGGTTTCATACTTATAATCAAAAGAATTTTGCTTTCTTACGTGTGTTTGAGTCAAAACTATACCCACTTCTTTCTTTCCAAAAGTTGTGCTATCCTGTAATTGGGTCAAGTCTAGCATCTTTCTCTGAGAGAATGTATGCGTTTACATTTATAACTGCATTCAGCCTAAATGTTTCATAGTTATATTGAAAAGACTCCTGCTTTCTTAGGTGTGTTTGAGTACAAATTGTACCCACCGCTTTCTTTCCCAAAGTTGTGCTATCCTATACATTCGGCCAAGTGTAGCAGGTTTCTCTGAGAGAATATATGCGTTTGTATCTGTAACTGCATTCGGCCTAAATGTTTCATACTTATAATTAAAAGACTCCTGCTTCCTTACGTGTGTTTGAGTACAAACTATACCCACAGCTTCCTTTCCCAAAGTTGTGCTATTCTGTAATTTGGGCCAAGTCTAGCTGCTTTCTGTGAGAGAATGTATGCGTTTGTATATGTAACTGCATTCAGCCTTAAAGGTTTCATACTGATAATGAAAAGATTTCTGCTTTCTTCTGTGTATTTTACTATAATCTATGCAAACTGCTTTCTTTCTGAAAGTTTAGAAATCTTGTCAATTTGGCCATGTCTAGCAGCTTTCTCTCAGAGAATGTATGCGTTTGTGTCTGTAAGTCCATTCGGCCTTAAAGTTTCAGAGTTATAATGAAAAGACTTACGCTTTTTTACGTATGTTTGAGTACAAGTTATACTCACTGCTTTCTTCCCCAGATTTGTGCTATCCTGTAAATTGGGCCATGTATATCAGGTTTCTCTGAGAGTATGTATGCGTTTGTATCTGTAACTCCATTCTGCCTAAATATTTCATACTTACACTGAAAAGACTTCTGCTTTCTTATGTGTGATTTAGTACACACTATACCCACTGCTTTCTTTCCCAAAGTTGTGCTATCATGTATATTGGGCCAAGTCTAGCAACTCTTTTGAGACAATGTATGTGTTTGTATGTAACTCCATTCCACTTAAATGTTTCATACTTATAATGAAATGACTTCTGCTTTCTTGCAGAAGTGTTTGACAACAAACTATACCCACTGCTTTCTTTTTCTAAGTTGTGCTGTCCTGTAAATGGGGGAAGCCTAGCAACTGTCTTTGAGAGAATATATGTGTTTGTATCTGTAACTCCACTCTCCCTAAAAGTTTCATACTTACAATGAAAAGACTTGTGCTTTCTGACATATCTTTGAGTACAAATTATATCTGTTGCTTTCTTTCCCAAAGTTGTGCTATTCTGCAAAGCGAGCCATGTCTAGCAGATTTTCTGAGAGAATATATACATTTGTGTCTGTAACTGCTTTCGGCCTAAAAGTTCCATAATTATAATGAAAACACTTCTGCTTTCTTACATGTGTTTTAGTACAAACTATACCCACTGCTTTCTTTCCCAAGTTTTGCTATCCTGTGAATTGGACCAAGTCTAGCAACTTTCTGTTAGAGAATGTATGCAGTATCTATAACTCCATTCGGCCTAAAAGTTTCATACTTACAGTGAATAGTCTTCTGCTTTCATACATGTGTTTTAGTAGAAACTATAC
>NW_012137326.1:11470-20553 GCF_000956105.1 Propithecus coquereli
AATATGGCAATATAGCATTTGAGGAAACAATAGAAGGAAGGTCACTTGAGCACCTTCTCCCTCTCTTCTCCTCTCTTGCTTCTCTGAAGCAAGCCATAAAACCTATCTGACCTTCCCCTGAAGTAAGTCATAATACCCTCATACCTAAAAAGGTCCTCCCTATACCTGGAAGAAAGAAATGATCTTATCTCTGAAGACACAGAGGTGTCAAGAAAAATCTAAATAGGTCTTGTAAGACCCCCCAGTTTATTACTATTAGATCATACCCTTTTGCCCTCCAATCATACATCTGCACAACTGTCTATAAAATCTACAGATTTCCTTGTTTCTTTGGGTCTTCCTTTCTGAAGGCTCCATGTCGCATAAAACTTATATTAAATAAATTTGTACGCTTTTCTCTTGTTCATCTGTCATTTGTTATGAGGATTTCATCCATGAGCCTAGCAATGGGCAAGGAAAAGATATTACTTTTTCTCATGTATAAAAATATGTCTATATGAATGTGTATATCAGAAAAAAAATGGAAAGTATATACAATGAAAGGGTATGGTAATCATTTGAATAATAGGATAATTGTTGATTTTTATTTTCTCCTTTCATTAGTATTTTTAAATTTTTCTATTACAAATATATGTAAGCCAAGTTTTTTCACTTAATATCAATGAAAAAAAAAAGTGTTCACTTGACCTAGCATTCAACAGTTTATTAGCAATTTAAGAAAAAACATTTTATTTCAATTTGAGAGATCCATGGAGTTAACTAAACAAGAAAATATGGGTATGGAACTTGACCACTGCCTGGCATATAGTAACCGAGTTTGGTCTACAACCAGTGGGAAATGCTCCCTTGTATTAATGAATAGATTCAGTGAAACTAGCCAAAGCACCCGCCAAAAATACCTTAAAAATGTTCCTTTCATGGAACTCAAAAAATTTGAAGTGTTCAAAATGTTAATTTAAAGTACGGGGGAACTCAAATAAATGGGCACCCGTTAACAATTTTAGCAAAGGATGACAATATCCATATTATAGCAGGCAGGTTTTGGATTCCAGTTGCCTTCAGCAAGTCCTTTAATCTCTCTCAAGCTTAGTTTCCTCATCTATAACTTGGGAGTAGGAAATATCTACATGCATATTGTCAAAAGTAAAGAATTAAATTTTATAGTACAAACAAAGTCCAATCCCCAAGGCTTGGCTTAGAAATATTTCTGAATGGATGAATAAAAGGATTGGAGAGAGCAAACCTATACAGCCCTTACAAGAAGGTTGGCTGTGAAGTGAAGGCGTGAGTGTGGTTGGGGTACACAGAACTGAGGGAGAGTGTTTTCAAGACAGGAGAAATTAAGTACATACATTTATTCTCTGGAGAGAAGGAAATAGTGAAGAGCAAGAAAATGCAGCTATGAAAAGAAGAATGAGAATTCATTCCTGAAACTATATCCTTGACGAAATGGGAGTGGATGGGATTTAAAGCATAGGAAAGACATCTTCCCTGTGAGACAGGAGGTAAGGATGGGCATCAGCATGGATGCCCAAACTCAAATCTTTATGAAAAGATTTTCTTAGAGTGTCCCACCTTGCGTTAGCTTCTATGTGAAGCTTGGAGAATATCAACTTTGACCCACAAGTTTGTAAGCATCTACTGTCATTATTATAATTTCTTGTTCTTCTTAGTATATTAATAAAAGCATCCCCTTCTAAACGGACCCTTAGAAAGACAGTTCATTGAATAAAAAAAAAAAAATGAGAGAAGACATTTACTTACTTGAGTAGTACCTTATTCAAACACCTTACCCCAAAATTACTGCTAAATCCCAGATATCTTTACACAATTAAGCCTCAGTAATTTGAACTCCCACTTCATATAAACACTGGTTAACACAAGATATGCGCTTGTTCCCCCGTACTTTAAATTAACATTTTGAACACTTCAAATTTTTTGAGTTCCATGAAAGGAACATTTTTAAGGTATTTTTGGCGGGTGCTTTGGCTAGTTTCACTGAATCTATTCATTAATACAAGGGAGCATTTCCCACTGGTTGTAGACCAAACTGAAGGTAATGTTTACTGGGTAAACAGTTCTGTTTACTTGTCATGGTAAATTATTGTATTTATGGTTGATCTAGTTCACTATACATAACAGCTTTGTATGATAAAAAAAATTAATGAAAAGCATACAGGAGACAAGATAGATGGTCAGTAATATGTTAATGACAATATAATACTGTGAGGTCTTAAAGTGAATTATAATTTATGTATTTATATTGCAATCATCATCATCATCATCATTGCCCTCATCATTTTACTTTCACGTGGAACAGAAGTTTCTCCTAAAAAACACATATGAATATACCTCATATTTAATAGCTATTTTGGTTACGTCTCTCGTATTAATCAGGGTTCTCCAGAGAAACAGAAGCAATAGGGTGTGTGCGTGTGTGTGTGTGTGAGTGTTTGTGTGTAAACAGTATATAGAGTATATAGAAAGAGATTTATTTAAGGAATTTGCTCATGAGATTATGCAGGCTATCAAGTACAAAATCTGCAGGGTGGGCCACGAGAGAGTGATGCTGCAGTCCAAGTCTGAAGGCCATGTGCTGCAGAATTCCCTTTTGCTTGGAGGAGATCAGTCTGTTCTATTCAGGCATTCAACTGATATTCTGAATGAGGTCCACCCATCTTATATCGAGCAATCTGCTTTATTCAAAGTCCAGTGATTTAAATGTTATTATCGCACAAAAACATTCTCAATGATGTTTGACAATACATCTGGGCTCCATGGCTCAGGAGAGTTGACACATAAAATTAGCTGTCACACCCCTCCAATTAAGGTATTCACTACCATTAAATAATCTATTTTAATGCAACTTCAAAAATTGGACTGGAAAAACACAAACCTGTGAGAAAACGCTAGGTACAACAAGTCAGTACCAGGGAGAAAACTGTCAGATACCCATCCCCACCTCAAGCATTTCTTCTAGGCCAGATCAGTCAGGTGCAAGGCCAGCCACCCTGCCTGTCTTTGATGTCAGCCCCTAATCACCGACCTCCATATGTAGTGGGACAAGCCACCCAATATTATTTCCTCTCCCAGCCTTATTAAAAAATGCAGCAGGTGGTGTCCTGTCCTATATTTTTCCCCTTTTCACTCCTCCCCTCTATTGTTGTGTTCTTCCCCTCCTCTACCCTCTTCTCCTTGAAGGTCCCCAAACCCAGAGATTTCCTTCACTTCATTTTGCTATGGCTGAGTGAGTAATAAACCTTTGAAGTGCTTGCCATCACTGGCGCTGGTGAGATGTGTTTGACATCTAATACCTTACATGGGCAGGGGTACGTGAACTACAACTGGCCTCATTGGGCAAGGGCAATAACAGCACCAAAATCTTAACCATGACCATTCCCAGACAGGAGAGTGCAGAGAGTAAAATTTCTAGTTTTTACTCAATGCACAAGTGCATTAACACATACTAATTTCATAATTTAAAAAAATATTTAATTAAAAAATTAGGTCATCTAGTTAGAGTAATTCAGATGAATAGGACATGTAACCTGCATTTTTATGACATAAATTTCAAATAGAGTATTGATGACGGCTTACACAAGAGAGAAGTTTATTCTCACACAAGTTGAAGGCCCAGGCTGACATGGCAGCTGTGTTATACAAAGTAATCAGAGAGTCAGCCTCCTATTTTGTGGTTTGCTCACCTCAGTTCCTAGATGGCTTACTACCACCTATCCAAATTTAGCCAGTAGTAAAAGGGAAAGGGGAAAGAAAAAGCATTTCCCTTTTCCTTAAGGGTATTACATAAGAGTGGTAGAAATTAAGTCTGCTGACATCCCGTACCCAGTACACAAACACACCTAGCTTGAGGGGAGACTGTGAACCCTCTTCTCTAGTCTAGCTGCCCTTGTGCCTGGTACAATGTAAAAAAGGTGGAAGGGGGGAATGGATGATGGGGCATAAATAAGTAGCAGTGTTGACTACGTATCTAAATTTCAGTTTAATAATTACATAAATATATACGTGTGCATGTGTATATGTATATGTACACATACATACGTATTTGGAGAAAAAAGTAGATAATGCCATTTATGAGATGAAATTAATTAAAATATAACCATCCATCTCCTAATATGGTGATTTAATTTAACTCTGCCAGTAAGGCACTCTAGATTCATTTGGATTATGACAAGTTGCAAGCACTGGAAAATTTCTCTATGGTTACAAAATAAACTCTCTGGTTTATTCATTAGTTATATGAAAAAAAAATCTCTTCATAGATAAGTATCGGCTATTGCCACAGTTCTTCTAACAACCTCCCGCCACCCCCACAAAAGCTCAGAGACAAAGAACAATAGTTATTTTTGTTCACAAATCTGTGTGCTGACTAGAGGTTGGCTGGTTTAGGTTGAGCTTGGCTCCAAGTTACAGGCGATGTCAAAATTCTGTGGGTCTGGCCGGGGGTGGTGGCTCAAGCCTGTAATCACAGCACTCTGGGAGGCCGAGGCGAATGGATTGCTCGAGGTCAGGAGTTCGAGACCAGCCTGAGCAAGAGTGAGACCCCGTCTCTACTAAAAATAGAAAGAAATTAGCCGGACAACTAAAAATATACAGAAAAAATTAGCCAGGCATGGTGGTGCATGCTTGTAGTCCCAGCTACTTGGGAGGCTGAGGCAGGAGAATCGCTTGAGCCTAGGAGTTTGAGGTTGCTGTGAGCTAGGCTGATGCCACGGCACTCTAGCCCGGGCAACACAGTGAGACTCTGTCTCAAAAAAAAAAAAAAAAATTCTGTGGTCTTTCTTGGACCAGTGGGATCAAGTGAGCTACCCGGGATGTGTTCGTCACATGACAATAACAGAAGCATGAGGGTAAGCTCAACTGCTTCATTATTTTTGAGGCTTTTCCTTGTCAAAGTGGGCAGGAGGTACTCCTTCAGCTCTTAATTTTGGACTTGAACATATGCTTAGCAATGGCCTGTGAACTATTAGCAGACATCACTAAGCATACGTTCAAGTCCAAAATTAAGAGTTGAAGGAATACCTCCTGCCCACCTTGACACATGACAAGGACATGGGTATATGTTACTATTATAAGGAAGTAAAAATCGGGACCACTAAATCAATCTATTATAAGATCTTATCGTACCATGTCACAGTGAATGTAATTTCACTTTGCATATTAGACTTATTCCTCTAAATTAAATAATTTGATACTTACTTAGCTACTATTACACATGAGGTGCAGATTTTTTTTCAAAAAATTTTAAGACACCTCCTGCTGTATAGAAAATTAGTCTGGTGAAAGATTACAACAAAGTAAAAAGCAATTTTAGCATATTGTGGTAGGCACGGTGGTAAAGATATGGAGAGGGCAATTAAAGAGATATGAGGAGAGGCATCTATTCCAGTGTAGAGGAAAAGAAAGGATATCTGGAAGATTTCCTGAAAGAGATGTCTTAAAAAATCCCTGTAAAAGAAAGGAAATTCAATTCTGTCAGTTATCTTTTGATGCATTAAAACTGCCAAAAAGACTCACAGGAATTTTATGCACATCTTTCAGTTTGCTGGGGTGGTTCTGCTTCACATGTTTCTCATTCTGTTTATGGAGCCAGTAGCTAGGCAGGGCTATTCTTTTCATGGTGATGGCAAAGAGCTGGAAGGCAAGGCTGAACTCACAAAAACACATTGTGTCCTATCTTCTAAAATCCCAGTGGCTAAGGAAAATCACATAATTGAGATCAACATCAAGGGGTAATGAAGGAAGCGTACTTCTCCTTTTGTATGTGGGTGGAATTGAAAGGTTACATGATGGATGATTATAGGGAAGGGGAGAAGAACTGAAGCGAATAATTCAACCTACCATACAAGTGAAAAAAATCACCAAAACCTAATTTTCTATAAATCCTGATCTATCTATCTATATTTCCACTCTCTCTCTCTTTCTCTCTCTCTCTCCATATATATAGGTGTATATACATACATGCATATGTATTAAGTG
The DNA here is from genome assembly GCF_000956105.1 of Propithecus coquereli. Taxonomy (NCBI): domain Eukaryota; kingdom Metazoa; phylum Chordata; class Mammalia; order Primates; family Indriidae; genus Propithecus; species Propithecus coquereli. The sequence continues at coordinate 17,468 of NW_012137326.1, forward strand.
TGTATATACACACACACACAGGTTGAACATCCCTAATTCAAAAATCAAAACTGCCACAAAATCTGAAACTTTTTGAGGACCACCATGATACCACAAATAGAAAATTCCACAGCAGACCTCATGTGACAGACAGGTCACAGTCAAAACACAGGCACACAACACACAGTTTATTTAATGTCCCCAAAGGAAAAAAGACCCTCCCAGCCCCCTTCATCTGTGACATATCTTTTTTGTGGATGCCCAGATTTTCTTACGCATACATGCCCACAAAGGGTAATAAAATGGAACTCATCAACAGCAGGTTTCCCACGATACCCCACACGGAACCAAGACCTGCATGCATTATTCACTGCGTGTGTGTGGGGGGGGATTGTTGTTGTTTTTGCTTATTCTCTGCTCTGCGAGGTAAAATTATTGTTGAAAATGTCAAAAAGAACTGCAGATACTCCTATGGGCAACAGTGATTTAAAAAAAGAGGAAACATTTGTGTTTATCTATACCATAGAAAGTCAAGCTGTTGGAAAAACTGGACAATGCTATAAGTGTGAAACATCTTACAGAAGAGTACGGTGTTGGCATGACCACATATATGACCTGAAGAAAGAGAAGGATAAACCATTGGTGTTCTGTGCTGAAAGTGGTGAACAGAAGTTACTGAAATATAAAAATTCATTACATAAAGCTAAAAATGAAGATCTTGATTGTGTATGGAAAATATCGACCCATCAGCATCACAGTGAACACCTGCCACTTAATGGTATGCTGATCAAGAAGAAATAAGCAAAGAACTACAATAATGACCCCCGAATTGAAGGGAACTGGGAATATTCAACAGACTGGTTGCAGAAATTTAAGAAAAGACACAACATTAAATTTTTAAAGATTTGTGGTGATAAAACATCTCCCAACACAAGGCATCAAAAAAATTCATTGATGAGTTTGCCAAGGTCACTGCTGATGAAAATCTGTTGCCAGAGTAAAACATCACTGTTTGGGCTTTATAGCCCCAGAAAGACACTGACCACAGCTGATGAGACAGCCACTGCAGGAAGTAAGGATGCCAAGGACAGAACAGCTGTGCTAGGATGTGCTAACGCAGCAGGCAAGCATAAGCATATGCTTGCTATGCTAGGTGAAAGTTTTCATCCTTACTGCTTTCAAGGAGTACGTTTCTTGCCAGTCCACTATGATGCTACAAAAAGACACGGATAACCAAGGACATCTTTTCTGATTGATTTTACAAACAGTTCGCACCAGTGGCTGTGCTCACTGCAGGGAAGCTGGATTGGATGATGATTGCAAGATTTTGTTGTTCCTTGACAACTGTTCTGCTCATCTTCCGGCTGAAATACTTATCAAAAATAATACTAACACCATGTATTTTCCCTCAAATGTGACTAATTAATTCAGCCATGTGATCAGGGTATCCTTAGATCAATGAACACTTCCTTGAATAGCATGCTAGCAGCAGTGAACAGAGGCATGGTGTGGAAGGTTTCCAAAAGAGTTTGGCATGAAGGATGCCTTATATGCTGTGCCAATGCTTGGAACACAATGACTAAAGATACAGGTGTGCATGTGTGACTATGTTCAGTGATGATTATGAATAAGGTGGTGACTTTGAAAGATTCCTGTGTTAAGTGAGAAAAAAAAATGATGTCTGGCCTCCTTATACATGCAAAAAATATACCTTCAGAGTCTATCATCTGTCAATAAGCTAGAAGAAGTGAATATTAAAGAAATTTTGAACATCAATAATGAGGCTCCAGTTGTTCATTCATTGACCAATGGTGAAACAGCCTAAATAATTCTGAATCAAAGTGACTGTGATAACAGTGACAATGAAGATGAGGTTGTTAACACTGTAGAAAAAGTGCCTACAGATGACACAGTAGAAATATGTGATAGGCTTCTTGAAGGACTAGAGCAGCATACATTTATAACAGAACAAGAAATCTTGTCAGTTTATAAAATTAAAGAGAGACTTCCAAGACAAAAACCACTGTTAATGAGGCAGATGACTCTAGAGAAAACATTTCGAAAAGCCTTCCAACAGAATGCCTCCTCATCCCTAGAGGACTCACTTCTGGTCTCAACTGCTTCTGATACTTCTTCTCACCTAAAAAAAATTACTGCATACTGTAACCTTTCAATAAAAATGCAGCATCCTAGGTAGAGACTGAATGCCTTCTATTGTTTGCTGTTGTTGTTGTTTAACAGCTGATGGAAGTATTCTGGTGATGCTGTTGTGTTGCTTAGTTAACCTGCACACACTACTTTTTCGCTGTATTAATGGTATGCCATCTTTTTTTACTAAGTACTTATATGTACACAAGTGTAAGAAAATGATTGTTTTTTGGTAGCATATAAATTCAGAGTCAAGAGTGATGGTGATGTCAAACAATAATAGATCGTCCACATGGGTGACAGAAATCGTGACACCTTTTCTTTCTGATGGTTCAATATACACAGACTTTGTTTTATTCATAAAACTATTAAAAACATTGTATAAAATTACCTTCAGGCTATGTGTATAATGTGTATATGAAACATAAATAAATTTTGTATTTAAATTTGGGTCCCATCCTAAGATATCTCATTATGTATAAGCAAATATTCCAAAATCTGGAACACTTCTGGTCCTAAGAATTTCAAATAAGGGATACTCAATTTTGCGTGTGTGTGTACACCAGGGAAAGATATATATCAGTGAGTGATATATGTGTGTGTGTGTGTATGTGTGTGTGTGTGTGTGTGTGTGTGTGTGTATTTTGTCTAGCAGGTAACTTGACAAAAATAGTGCTTGATTCTTGGACATTTATTTTTCTGATATATAATGTGAACATAAATCCAAAAAGGCACTATACGAATATATGTAAAGCACATATCAGCTTGGTATTGGCACAAAAACAGAGCCATTGATCAGTGGAACAGAACTGAGAACCCAGATATAAAACCATCCTCAAATAGCCACCTAATCTTTGACAAAGCAGACAAAAACATACACTGCAGAAAAGAATTATTATTCAATAAATGGTGCTGGGAAAACTAGACAGCCACATGTAGAAGACTGAACCAGGATCCAC
>NW_012137326.1:22076-23346 GCF_000956105.1 Propithecus coquereli
TTTTTTCTTACTAAACTATAACAACCTTAATCGTTTCATTCATTTATCCAATAGATATTAATTGAGCAGTTACAATGTGCAAGATATTTTTTAGGAATCAAGGACAAAGACATAAAAAGGGAAGACATGTTCCACTGCTTTCACCAATCTTCCATCTGATAGGTTTAATAAACACATACTGAGTGGCTGACTAATGGAAGTAGGCCTGCCCATTTTTCTCCTCCAAATTTCTGTTTTTCTACTGCTTGCTTGAAAACCATAAAAGAGAGATTTTTAGAATTGTTAGTAAACTAAAGATATCGACTTAAAAGGACTGAAGAAATCACCTATAAATAAACTAAATCAGTCAGTTAAGATTCTTTTTGTTGCAAGTGACAGAAAACTCGCTTGGATGTTTGTAAATAACTGCATGTTGTAAAAAGAAAAGATATTGGCTAACATAAGGGTAGATCAGACAGACATTAAACTTCGCCAGGATAAATTTCCAGGCTCTGCTCCTGTTGGAGAGACCCTGATGGTAGTTCCTCTCCTCTCCTTTAGCAAAATTCCTTGCTATTTCCAAGCTACTGATCATTTCAAGTCCAGCAGTGAAAAGAGGATTTACCTTGGTATTTTCATAACAAAAGTCCTGAAGTGCACTTTGATTGGACCAGCTCTCCTGCTCAGTACTGAAACAAGGTCAATGGCCAAATCATGATTGCTTCTCAAGCTAGTATGAGTCTAGCCCTGAAGTAGGGAAGGATAATTCAATTCAAAACTCTTGGTTGAAAAATGGTGGGGTAGGGAAAAGTTCCCTATACATGGGATAAGCTTTATTGTATTAATTTTTTTACATCGATTTTGACTGCTCAGAGACTTTTGTAAATTATTTTTTTTTCTTTTTTCTGGATATGTTTTAATTTACAGAGTAGGCTGCCAATTTGCTTAATTCTAGACAGCAAGGAATAAATCACAAGGAATAAATCAGGACAAGATAAAGGTGAGAAGCAAAAATTGACCTTAAGCAGATGGAATGACTCTGTAAGAGCACGACTGAGATTGCTGGAGCCCATCTTGGATTGTTCAGCTGTAGTTACCTCACACGATATTCTTCTACACTGGAAAATTTACCCACGTAGAAAGATACTGTGTCCTGGTGGGTATACCCTGTTGTATATTCGCGGGTGGGTGTTATCTAGAACAAGACCCACTATACTAATAAGAGTCAACGTTTTTCCAAAGTTGGCATTCCAATGGTCATTCAGGATGGAAAGGAAGAATTTGGAATTAG
>NW_012137326.1:35101-35415 GCF_000956105.1 Propithecus coquereli
AAAGCAAAGTTTCTGATAGTCTATGATTTTAGAGAAAAAACTTTTTCAATGCTGTCATTGGAGTTAATTAGCAAAAGAAGTCTTTTTACAGTTTTATACCACTATAGCTTTTAACATATTTATTAAAGTTTAATTTTATAAAATACTTTGGTTTTGCTATGACTCAGGAGTAAGCCTGTCTTGGGAATGAACGAGGAGGAGACCACAGGAACTTAAGAGAGATAAGTGGGGGAACACACTGTCATTTGCTCAGGCCACTTATAAGCTGGTCCTAAGAACTTTGAGCTTTCCTGGAAAATAACTGACATTCAGAC
>NW_012137326.1:37790-38533 GCF_000956105.1 Propithecus coquereli
TTTTGCTATGGTAAAAATTAATCCTAAAATATCAGTGCCTTTAACATAAAAAGTTGTTTCTTAATTAGGAAAAGTTTGGTGGGAGTCAAGCAATTCTGTAAGGAAGTCATCATCGATGTGGTGACTTGGTATTCTAGGCTATCTTTATCTTGCAGCTCTACCACCTCAATATGTGGCCGCCTTGCATGGTCACCATTTTCACACCTACTCTTGTATGCTAGTCTGAAATTGAAACGTGATGCTTTCACTGACATGCCATTAACCAAAATGAATCACAAAGGCCCACCTAACAACAAGGGAGTTCCGAAATGTAGAATAACACATGAAATAATTATTGAGCCTTACTGTGTCTGTCCAGCGGGCAATGGCAACAGTAGGAGATTAACCATGAAGCTATTATAATATTCCAAACCATGCTGCTTGGACAAGGATGGTAATAACAGTGGGGATAGTGAAAAATGGTCAAATATTGAATATATTTTAAAGATAAGGCAAAGAAAATTTGCTGAATGGCAAGGCATGAGATACAAAAGACACAGGAGTCACAAGTGACTGAGAAGAAAAAAAATTGAAGAAGTTTTGAAGCACATCAAGAGCTCAGTTGTAGACATATTATGTTTGAGAAGCTAATACAAAATCGAGAAAACGTCAAGTAAACAGTTCAATACATGGATTTGAAGAGTTTAGGGAAGAGGCTGGAGATGCAATTTGGTAGTCATCAATACAGGGGTGGTTTTTAAAAC
>NW_012137326.1:39015-40315 GCF_000956105.1 Propithecus coquereli
TGTTTTTTCGTTTTTATTGATGTCTGTCCCTCTCCTGTCCCCAGCCAATGCTCCATGAAAGCAAAACTTCGACATACTGTTTACCGCTATATCTTTTAACATCTACTCAAGTAGCAAATAAAAAGAGCAGTAAGAGGCACCCTGGTTTTCCAGACTATAGCAGCCGCGCCTAGGATAGTCTCTCTCCTTAGAATCCTCAAGGCCCTCTGTATGGGGTAAGGGGTACACTTCCAACCCTCTTGGAATGATCTGTCTCCTCCCTCTAATCAGAATCTAGGCAGAATACTGGATCAGAGTGTAGACCACAGTCAGAAAACCAGGAGTCAAATCCCAGCTCTTCCATTTGCTAGCTATGTAACTTAGCATCAGCGTTCTCAGCTGTGAAATGGAGAAAAGAGTACCTACATGCATATGTATAACTTATTTATTACGGTACCTCTTCTTACAGGCTGCGAATTCTGTGAATGAACCAGGTCAGGAACTTACCAGCTTGTTATATGCCACTGATTCAAGAAACAAAACACTTCTCGTCTCACTTTTTGTCCCTTACACTTTCTTCTACATGTCCCTGGTGTGCTCACTGAAGAACCGGCCATCTTTAGGTTTAACCCGCCAAGACCGTGGAGCACACGCCGTACTTCCCCACCGCGCCCTCCCAGCCAGCCGGTCGGGCGCCCCTCCGCAAGGCTGGGGCCCACAGCGCCGCCCGCGGCCCCGACGCGCTCCCGCCCGCGCGTGCGCAGTAGGGAGTCCTTCTGTCCTTGGACGCCCACCTTTCCTTCACGTGGCTGAGGTTCCTCTTCTTTAACAATTTTGGTTAATCTTGGCTCGTCTCTGGGCCAGTTTTTGCTTTTAATACTTTCAGCAGCTACGTGGAATTTAAATCACTTTGCTTTCCCATCACTGTAGCGCGCGCATTTTATACTGAGCCGTCTCCGGACAGACGCCGCTGACCTGTGGCCCAGTTCTCGGGAGAAGGTGACTATATCGCGCTATTTCCTCGTTTCCAGAAAGAATGCTTAGCGCGAGGTGGAAAAATACTCTTCTCCCGGAGTCCGGTGATGCTGCAGTCTCACTAAGGCTTCCTCCCTCGATTTCTCTGTTGTTTGTCCAGGAAAATGGCAGTCCCCGAGCAGCCGCTGCCATTATCAAGGGGATGCCCGAGCTCCACTTCGCTTTCGCCGCCTCGGGGTGGCCGAACCCTTCTGGTGAGGCACCTGCCGGCCGAGTTGACCGCCGAGGAGAAAGAGGACTTGCTGAAGTACTTTGGGGCACAGTCAGTTCGCGTCCTGTCGGATAA
>NW_012137326.1:44935-45328 GCF_000956105.1 Propithecus coquereli
AATTATTGAAACATTTTAAAACTTGCTTTGTTTGATGACATAAGGAGTCAAATAAGAATGCATAAAGATGGTAGAATAAAATTATAGTCCCAGTTAGGCGTATATTTCCATGTATTCAAAAAATATTAAGTGCCTACTATGTGCTAAATGCTTTTAGGTCTTAGGATATTTGTGAACAAAACAAAGATAACCTCATTGGAGCTCACATTCTCAAAAAGGAAGACAGACCATAAATAATACACTTAATTGTTTAATATTTTAGAAGATGGTAAATGGTATGGAAAAAAGAAAAAGTAGTGCAGTAAATCAGGAGTGCTGAGTGGGGAGGGATCAGGTTACATTTAGAGTCATATTTGAGCAACAGTTTGAAGGAGATGAAGGGAGTTAACTAAG
>NW_012137326.1:45870-46275 GCF_000956105.1 Propithecus coquereli
TTTGTTCTTTTTCTTTTATGTGTGTGTATATATATATTGCAAATAAGATCATTTTTAAAATAAAGATAATTTAATGTCATGTATATTTTTAATATATTGAATAAACCTTTTCAGTTATGAGTTTGTCATTGAATTCAGTTCAAAGAAACCATCTACTAAAATATTTAAGGTTATAAGCTCTGATAAGAAATGCAGTACTTCATTTTTCTTTAATGCAACCAGAAGACAAGTTTCTTTTTAAATGTACTTATTTGAATCTTTTAGGAACAAGATAAAACTAATAGTATTATATTGTTTGAGCAGTTTTGTGTCTTACCAGGTACCTAAAATGAATATTGATATGAAATTGTTAAAACATGATAAGCATTTAAAATTCTTTTTTATGTTTTAGGCTGACTTTTCCTC
>NW_012137326.1:47163-48208 GCF_000956105.1 Propithecus coquereli
TATAAATAAATTATTTTTGTAAATAGTCTCTAACAAATCATTTTTGATACAATTATGAAATTTTTACTCTTCTAACTTCAGGCATTAACAAGACTCCATCAGCTGAAACTTTTAGGTCATACTTTAGTTGTTGAATTTGCAAAAGAGCAAGATCGAGTACATTCTCCATGTCCCACATTAGGCTCTGAAAAAAAGAAAAGGTATGTAGATATTAGGTTTCCCTAACATTTTTAAAGTGGCTTTTAAATCAATTGTACAGTTATTGGATTTTTTTTAGACTACAAGTAAATAATTTGAAACAGTAATGACACATTTCTCTGTTAAATCTAGTACAATAAAACAATACCTTTATTTTTGCTCCTGGTTATGCATTAGGAACCACAGTGTTGATTTAATATTAGGGATTAATAAACGTAAACTGGGAAGGGAGTGGGCAGAAATGAATTCAACTTCAACTGTAAATGGAGGGACGGTAAGTAGTGTGAAGTCTTTGTATTAGAAATAGCACAATGTCATGAATGGGCATGGCTTTTGAAATCAAAGACTGATAGTTGATTCCCAGCTGTGACTCCGTAGTTACACCTTCATAAATTTGCTTTACTCTAGTGGTTCTCACAGCTGCATGACTGAGAACTTGATTGAAATACAAAATCTTGGGCCTTAACCCAGTCTTACTGAATCAGAAACTTAAGTGTGTTGAGGGGGGCAGGTTGTGGGATGGTGGAGGAAGGCTCTGGAAGCCTAAGAGTTTTAATAAACTCTCCAAATGATTGTGGTACACAATAAAAAAATTTGAGTACCACTATTTAATACCATGTAAACTTCAGTTCTCTTTTTGGTCAATGAAAATTATTATGCCATCTTCATAGGCTTGTTGTGAAGAGTAAATAAAAATGTGAAGTGCCCAATATAATAATAATAATAATATAGAAGTGGTTCAGTAAAGGTTAATTCTAGTTCCATTTCTTTTTGTTGGTGTTTGCTTGAGAAATACTTAGAAATTTTTTTTAATGGAACTGTTTTCATAATGCCATGTTTGAAAAGT
>NW_012137327.1:0-865 GCF_000956105.1 Propithecus coquereli
TTTTTAAAAAAAATTTAATTTTAAGCTTGTGAATAGATAGAATCCATTGTGTTTGTTCCCCAATGTTACCTTACACAACTAGAAAACAATTTTAGGAAGGAAGCTGTCTAGACAATGTCTTTCATTCCTTGCTAATACAGTTTCTACTTTTTTTAAAAAAATTTAATTTTAAAGTGGTGAATAGATAGAATCCATTGTGTTTGTTCCCCAATGTTACCTTACACAACTAGAAAACATTACATAATTTTAGCACAAAAGATATGTTCAGAGTGTATCTCCTGGGGACAAAATATTGCTTATTGGTTACGATACTTAAAAATAAATTTGCCTTTGTTTTATAGTAGTTTGTTTAAAATCAGAAAGATATGATATAGAAAATAAATGCCACTAACTTTGAAAGGCATAGACATTTGGGTAAAAAGAAAAAACAGCTGAAAGTTTCTTTCTCCACTCCCCCCTTCAACCCTGGGAAGGATTTTCTAGGTTTTGGAATCTTTCATTTCTGAAAGTCTAGAGGTATGGCATTTGCTCTTTCTTGGAGGCATGCCAAGGAAATGAGATGTTTGTCATCTGATAGGACAGAAGTCCTCTTTGATTTCCTGGGAGAGCACACACTTGGAGAATATGAAGCCTGCAGAAAGGTAACTGGAAGGAAGAACCCCATGGAATGCCCACAGGCCGGCCAAGCTTTCCCTTGGAGAAGGATTTGCAAAACAGGGACTGCATTGTTAGGCCAAAAAGTTACCCAGGATGTCTCACTCTATGTCCTTTCATTCCTGGCTGGGACCTTATTTAGGACTCAGGGATTTGCTTCTGGGTCCTAAGTGTGCCCATATTTTTTGTGTCATGAACAGAAACTCAGGCT
>NW_012137327.1:2772-3149 GCF_000956105.1 Propithecus coquereli
TCCAGTTATACAGGCCATAGTCAGCCTCTAAGTGCAATTAATTTTTAAATAGGTATACATTTTTTTAAAAATTATGAAACTATGGGGTCGCATGATGGGTCATGCCATGCAGCACTTTGGGAGGCCGAAATGGGAGGAACACTTGAGGCCGGGAATTCGAGACTAGCCTGGGCAACATAACAAGACACCATCTCTACAAAAAATTTTTTTTAAACTTAGGCAGCACAATGGCGTATGCCTGTAGATCTGGCTATTCAGGGAGGCTGAGGCAGGAGAATTACTTGAGCCTAGGAGTTTGAGGCTGCAGTGGGCTATGAGCACACCACTGCACTCCAGCCTTGGCGATATTGCTGAAATCCTGTCTTGGAAAAAAAAAA
>NW_012137328.1:0-919 GCF_000956105.1 Propithecus coquereli
TGTCCAAGATGTGGTCCCCTATAAATCCATGGCTCCGGGATAGGTTGTGCATGCTCGGAGAAAGACACCCAAGATATTCTAGACAGCAGTTGTTATAGAGTTAGAAGTAAAATACAGACACTAGAGGTTGAACACTGGTGGGAAAAGAGAAGTGCTGGAACTTGTTGGAGTTCCAGCCCTGCCAGAATGGAGCAATCTTCTTTAAATCTTATTAACATCTCCAGCATCCATCTGAGATGCCAGAAATGCCACCTCTTAGGAGTAAGAACTATGCCCTAAAATAGGACCTACTCTAGTCTGACCCTAATAAAAATTAAATTCAAACTACAACAAGATCCACAAGGAGAGAGTTTAGAGATTGAGTCCCACTGAGTTAGAGGGACTTAGGAAATGCCTTGGCTTTTCCATAGATATGCAATAACAAAGAATAAAACCAAGCCTGCACAAGTTCAAGGTGATAAGGATTTAAACTGCAAGATAAAACATGAATTAATACTTTCTTAAGGGAAACAACAGAATCCAGAGTCTTTACAACATATTATTCAAAATACCCAGTATTTGATTTAAAAATTGCTGACACATACAAACAAAATGGAAAATATAGTCCCGATTTTGGACATGGCATGTGAAAACTTTAAAGCAACTATTAGCAGCTATTATAGATATATTAAAAGACAAAATATGTTCAAATAATTTGAGGAAAACATGGTCTTAATGAGTGAACAGATAGGAAATCTCAGTAGAAAAACAGAAATTACAAAAAAAATGGAAATGAAAGTTCTAGAACAAAAAAGTACAATAACTGAAAATTTCAAAAATCTCTGTATGGTTTTAACAGCAAATTGGAGATGACAGAGAGTTAGTGAACTTTAAGACAGATTAATAATATCATTGATCTATTCTTATTCTTTTCTTTTTT
>NW_012137328.1:2372-2953 GCF_000956105.1 Propithecus coquereli
ATGTCCAGAAATAAGTGACAAATTGTAGTATATTCATAAATGCAATACTCAATAAAAAGGAACAAACTACTGATATGTGCAACAACATGAACAAATCTCAGATATTTGGGTAAGCAAAAAAAAAAAAAGCTGCATTCAAAAGATTACATAGTGTTTAATTCCATTTACATGAAACTCTAGAACAAAGTTAATCTGTAGGAAGAGATCAGCCAGACAGTTGCCTTGGGTAGGGAGATTGGGAGTAAAGTATCTTTCTCGAATAGAGTGGTGGTTCCACGGTTGCATACATTTGCCAAAAGTCATTGACCTGCACACTTAAAATACATGAATTTTATTTTGTGTAAATTTTACTTCAACAATGTTGATTTAAATTTTTTAAAAATAAAGGCAATTAAATCCTTCTCCCCTCTTTTTGCCATCACCATCAACCTTGACCAACTCACGCTCATTCAGGAAAGAAGGAAGAGAGAAGGAAAGCATTAAAACGAAATAGAAACCCACCTCAAAAGCATTTAACTGTCTCCTACTCCTTGTCTGTCCTGAATGTAGTCTTTGAATTATCATCCAATATTATTATTGTT
>NW_012137329.1:0-321 GCF_000956105.1 Propithecus coquereli
AAACAACTCAAAATAGTAAACCTCCCTGGATTTTTTTCAGGGAAAATAAAAAGTTTTTCAAATAAATTTGACTTTGTCACTTGGCCAAAATATGTGTATTTGAGCTGAAAGAGTGTTTTTACCATATGTTACACACTTTCCTTCTAGAAGAGAGAATATTGAGCAACCTTCCTAATCAGATATTTCACCGCAGCTACTTTTCATTTTGTAGAATCCTCTTTTGTTAGGGCCCTCCTCATATGCAGTTATTTTTCTTTTAAACTGCTGCTAGTTTGTTAAGAATTTCGTCTTGAGTGAGAGAGGGTAAATCTGGTATTATAA
>NW_012137329.1:3056-3846 GCF_000956105.1 Propithecus coquereli
CGAAAGAAGGATATGAGTATAGGAACGTGCCATCCTAGTTAATGATGCCATGGATTATAAAGCAATAAAATAATAATCCATCTCTGCTCCTTGTGTAGTTCTTTTTAATTCAGCCGTGACATCCTATATGGAGATGTTTATCCTGCTCTTCTCCCTTGCTGTGGAAATCATTCTCCTGCAATCGGCAGGGGACTATCTGATGTCTCACCAATCGGGCAGTATCAGCCCTAGCGATTAAAAGGATTACTTATTTGCTTACTCAGAAAGGATTAATGGCAGAGAGCAAAAGCTTTGTTTAAAAATCATGTGCCATGATTTCCTGGAGCTTAAGGAAGAGAGTCTAAAAGGTGTTGGGCCATTTTATGAAGAAGTTTTTTATTCAAAAATTAAAATCCTGATTCAGCAAATGGTCTCTTACTGATGAATTCTGAGCTAGCATTAAATAAACAATCATTTTCTAGTAATATGCTGCCTTTGTGTTTTGGCATTCCTTGAATCCCAAGTCTGCTAGAACTATTTATTCCAGCTGATTATTTAGGGAGATGATGTTTTTGTGTGTAATTGAAGTCTAAAATATGGAACTTAATTGTGTACTAAAACAAATCAACAAGATTACAAGAGCATTTAATTCTTGCAATGCCTGGGGACTTTTCATTTTAGTGTATTTATGATATTCCATGATATATAATATTATGTATATATAATACAAATCTTCATATTATTTTTGTTTTCTTTGAGCCAATAAGCATAACAGCAATCACAATGTTTTGTGTGATCCAAACATTACCTG
>NW_012137330.1:0-607 GCF_000956105.1 Propithecus coquereli
TCATTTTAACACGTAGATGGCCACACTGGAAAAACAAAATTTTTTTCCCCTTGGTGTTTTATCATGAAAATAGGGTAAAAACTTCAAAAATAAAACGATCCTATTTAATGAAAAATGTGTTATGTTTTGTTGTTTTCCGTGCGTGAGTGATTCGCAACTTGAAAAATAGTTCTCGGCTGTTCCCAAGGTGAAGAGATGTGTGAGTTACATGCACTTCATGAGGCCCCGGGCTCAAAACGAGCGTGAGTTAAATACAACTCGCGGGGCACTGAACGTGCTAAGGAATTGGATCAGGCAATCGCAGAAGCCGACACGCCCAAAATCCACTAAGCCCATCAGCAGGCTGCAGACCTGGGCCGACGTGACGTTACAGTGCAGTAGGTCATGTCTGAAGGCCCCCAGAATCCCACCTCTTCGGGGACCTCTGTCTTGTTTGTTCACACCTTCAACTGATTAAACATGGCCCACCCCACCTCATGGAAGGAAGGTCGTCGGCATTCCTCAAAGTCTCCTGGTGGAAACGTTAGTCCTATATGAAAAATAACTTTGCAGGCCGGGCGCGGTGGCTCACGCCTGTAATCCTAGCACTCTGGGAGGCCGAGGCGGG
>NW_012137330.1:12182-13269 GCF_000956105.1 Propithecus coquereli
TCCTACTCACGCTACTTATGCAACAATCTCCACCTACAGCAAAGAGAAATTTTGTCCCTTGTGGAAGTTTAGCCAACCACGAAGTCAAAGGCAAAGCAGCCTCCGAGACCACCCCCGCCACCGCAAGTTCGAGAGGTCGCCAAACGCGCCCCGACGCGCCCGGAATTCACCGAAAGCTGCCGTACGCACGAATGTGGTTTATTACAGGAAGAGGACGCATTAAAATCAGCCCAGGGCGGAGGTACGTGGGGCGGGACCCAGAAAAAAGGAGCAAATATGAAATTTGTGGTTTTCTGCTCCCCGTAGAACGTGGGCAGCATTACTTTGTAGCACGGCTGTGGGACAATCTGCATGGAAGCTTGTCAACCCAACCCAGGGAGCTCACCCAAGCCTCAGCACCCGGGGTTCCCATGGGAGTTCCAACATTATTATTGATTATTGATTGATTATTGATTATTATTGATTGCCTATGTGGCCCACCTCAGTCAGTAGGGATACCTCGTAACTCAAAATCCCCACCGTAAATCACATTATTTGTTCGGGAAGCTAATCAGCTGGTATAGCCAGAGAAAGGTGGATGTAAGCAGAAAATAAACTTGGATGTGGCAAGAGCAGCCTAATTAATTTACTGATCTGTGCAGGCTCCGCCAATGAGTGGGAACACCGCTCTGTGTTGTACGGCAAAGGTGGGGCATTTAATCCCAGGAGTTGCACATTTCATAGTGACGTCCGTGGAAGTTATGAACAGCTTATTAGCACAGTTCAGAAATACAGAAAGCCCCCAGGCAGCTCAGTCCTCTAAATTCTGGCAACGAAATTAAGAGCGGCGAACAAAGAAATCCATGATCAGGGATATAATGCATCCATCGTAACAGGGATGGATCGAAAGATGGTTGGACAGATAGATGGATGGATCAAAGCATGGATGGATGGATGGATGGACAGATGGATAGGGGGGTGGATGGATAGATGGATAGATGGATGGATGGATAGATAGATGGATGGACAGGTGGATGGATGGATGGATGGATAGATGGATGGATAGGTGGATGGATAGATGGATGGACAGGTGGATGGATGGATGGAT
>NW_012137331.1:0-1199 GCF_000956105.1 Propithecus coquereli
AACTCCTGAGCTCAAACAATCCGCCTGCCTCGGCCTCCCAGAGAGCTAGGATTACAGGCATGAGCCACCGCGCCCGGCCCCCTAATATTTTTAACATCTAGTTCCATGGACCTAAGTGCTAAGATTTATTTATCTATATCAAAGGCACGATATCTATAGAGGTTAATATATACTGCTAAGGGCTGTCTCTGCATAAGGACCTAATGGGTCGATCTCTCAGGAGTGGTGGAGTATCATCTTAGGCCACCATCAGTTGCAGTAGATATTAATACCAAAGAAATCAGAAAAATTTAAAGATCACAGAGGACAATATATGATTTTCCCTAGATCATTTTGGGAGAAGGAAGAAATTTTCACTCTAGAAATTTTGTGAAAGGGTCTAAAAGCTGATTTTAAAAAAATCATTCTGTTGCTATACTCATCTATAGGCTGACACTTATCCTTGAGCTGCAAGTTATAATTAAGCGTGACTTTGATGCCAGGGTTGTTTTCAAAGACCACGTAAAGTCCTTAGCACAATGCAACCCCCATAATAGTTTGTTCAAAATGTTATTTCCTCTGTACTAGCAAACATAATTTTATAAAGTAGGATTTCTGATTTCTGAGAAGACTGAAACTATTGGACTGTGAATAAGTAGTGATCAAGAGAAAGTACGTGGAATCCTTAAGAGAGGGAAATGCTCAAATTCGGGGAGGCAAATATTTAACTTACATACTGAATTCCTTGTTTTAAAAAGGACATCCGTCTAGATTTAAAAATCTTGTTAGAATTTTGAAGTTCTTCTTTTAAAAATTGTCCACTCTCAGTAAATGATATTCTGAAAACTCTTCCCTTTTGAGGGGGAAAAAAAACCAATTTGTAGTATTATGAAAAGTAGGAAATGAATCAGCATGTGATTTTTACATCCAGATTATATCCTGTACTGGGAACCATCCTGATATTATATATTTTTTTTATTTTCTCAAAGAGTCATTTTCTTCAAATATAAATACTTAAGGGGCATTGTATATGGTATATGCTAAAAGCTGGATTATAGAGTCAAACAGGCTTAGACACAGACTGTAAATCTTCTACTAAGCCTTGAAACTCAATCCACAATCTTTTGAGTTTCTGAATCACAGTCTTCTCATACATAAGAATGATAATATTTATACCTTATATATGTATTGGATTAAAATAGACAATGAATGTAGAAAAC
>NW_012137331.1:1249-2573 GCF_000956105.1 Propithecus coquereli
ATAAATTAAGTTTCAATGAACTAATCTTCCAGATTGACTGGCACAATTAGAATGTTAGTAAGCCATAAGGGATAAATTGACAGCTGCTACGCTCGTGATTTAGTTCTAACTTCCCCCGCCTGACTTGTGCCACTGCTGCATGAGGCTGGTTGTCAAGAGTTTAAAGGAGCCGAATGTGCCTGTCTGTTTTCAGCTTTTGACAATGGTGCCCTGTGTTTCTGTTTGAGGTGGAATTTGTGAATAGTTGCACAGCTCGAAAGTATTTTTTAATTCTGTCTGCTTAACAGCCCATCATGCCAAAGAACACAAAGAGAACACTGGAGGAAGAAAACAGATTTTTTAATGAGGATTGGGAATTATTATCTTGTTTCTGCTAAAGATAAGATGATTTGCTTGCTTTGTAATACCGACAACATTAAAGAAATTCAATGCTCATCAGCATTATGACACTCATAAGTACCACAAATATTTTAAACCAGAGGGGGAGGTGTAAAAGTTTGTATTACAGAAATTAAAAGATGAAAAGCAAAAGCAAAGACAGTTCTTTCAAGCAGCAATAAGACCTGGAAATAATGCCACTGAAGCAGCTTATGAAGTAGTCTATATATTTGGGGAAAAAAGGAAGCCATTCAGCAATGTAGAAATTGTGGAAGAATACATCGTTGATGTTGTAGGATGCTCAGACCCTGATAACATTTCAAAGTACAAAGAACTGCTTCTTTCAAGGAGAACCATAACTGATCAACAGAAAGAATCAGCCTTTAGCTTAACAGAACAAATTCATGCAATACTTCAAAAAGAAAATATGTGTTATTCAATCATTTTGGACGAATCAACTGATACTACTGACTTGGCATGGGTTTAATACTTCATTTGGGTCATAACAAAAGATTGTCTTTGCTATGAAGAGTTACTCGCTTTGGGCGCTCTTGTGAACAGAACATAGGTAATAGATATCTTCAACAAATTTGAAGATAAATGTCATGAAGTTGGACTGAATTTGGTAAATTTAGTGAGTACATGTACAGATGGTGCACCTTCCATAACAGGAAAACATGAAGGATTTATTGCACAGATTAAAATAAATATTAATAGATCCAGATGCTTTTTTTTCATTGTTTCTTGCATAAGCAAAATCTCTGTGCTAAAGCTACTATTTTAAGTAACACTTTGCAACAAGTTATAAGTATTGTTAACTATATTTGTGCAAATGCAACATGGTATTGTCAGTTTTGTAACATGCTAAAGTTGAACAATGAGGTATTCAGTATGGATTTGCCTATTATTCTGAAGTTTTTTGGCCATTGCAGGGAAAAATGTTAGC
>NW_012137332.1:0-393 GCF_000956105.1 Propithecus coquereli
TGCCAGAGATTCCTTGCTCCCACTGGCAGTATCAAGGCTGTGTCTTTTCTATTTGGGGAGATTAGAACATTTGTATAGTTTTTAAAATTATGAAACATTTCAGGTATATCAAAATACCAAAAATAATTAAGAAAAATATAATAAACACACCCATGTATGCACCACACAGCTTAAAAAGTAAAACATTAAGGATATAAGCAGGTTCACGGTTATAGGCATTTTGAATACAGTCTTTGGGAGCTTTGTATTCCTAAAGGTCACATGAGTAGTTTTAGAATAACTTTTCCATCTACCACGTCCAGAAGTCATCAATGCATTTTTCTCTACCCTTCTCTGACAGTTCTGCAAGCAGTGAAAAGGAAAAGTGTCAATGCTCTCCTTGATCCTATCGCA
>NW_012137332.1:2141-3423 GCF_000956105.1 Propithecus coquereli
ATTCTTACGATAAAGTAAGCTGGAGGAAAGAAAATGTTATTAAGAAAATCATAAAGAAGAGAAAATATATTTACTCTTCATTAAATGGAAATGGGTCATCATAAAAGTCTTCATTCTCATTACCTTCATGTTGAGCAGGCTGAGGAAGAGGCGGAGGAGGAGGAGGGGTTGGTCTTGCTGTCTCAGGGGTGGCACAGGCAGAAGAACAGCCATGTACGAGTGGACCTGCGCAGTTCACACCTGGTTGTTCAAGGAGCAACTACCTTACTACACATGCAAGCAGAAAAGTGTTAACTCAGGAGGCCTGCGTGGCTAAAACCCTGCACATTCCAAAGAGAGGCCTACTTTCAGGACTGGCCCTTATTGGCTCCTAGGAGATAACCTCTGAGCCCTTGGAACATTCTGTTTGATAAAGAGTGTTTTTGTATGCCTGAGGCCTTGGGCCATGCTATATCAGTTTACCAAAAAAAGTTTATCCTCACTATGTGATTTAGGGTAAATGCTTGTTTTGCTCAGGGAAAAGAAGGAACTGAAGTGTAAGTACCTGAGATCCGTCACACACACACTGTGTGACCTCCAGTAAAAACCCTGAACACCAAAGTTCCAGTGAGCTTTCCTGGTTAGCAGCACTTTTCATATGTTACCACATGTTGTTTCTGGGAGAATTAAGTGAATTCCCATGTGACTCCACTGGAAGATGATACCTGGAAACTGGCACTTGTTTCTACAGGCAACAACAGACTAACAACGGGCACATCTCTGTAAACACACAAAGATACTAAATTTTCAGACTACACAAAAAATGGTAGTAAAGTCGACAGCTTAAAAGTATAAAATGAGAAAAGATTTATTATACTAAATGAATAAGTAAATGACTCAATACTTAACTTGTACCTTATAAAATATACCACAAGGCTAGGTCACCAGATACTGTGAACTCATCACATCTGGGAAGATGATTATGAGTCTATGGAGAATTGATTCTTTAAGAAAGAAACCAGGGAGGCACAGTGACCCATGCCTATAATCCCATCACTTTGAGAGACTGAGGCAGGAGAATCGCTTGAGGCCAAGAGTTTAACACCAGCCTGAGCAACATGGCAAGACCCCATCTCTACAAAAAATTAAAAAATTAGCCGGGCATGGTGGCACACCTGTAGTCCCAGCTACTCCGGAGGCTGAGCAGGAGGATCGCTTGAGCCCAGGAGACTGAGGTTACAATAAGCTATGATCTTACCACTGCATATCAGCCTGGGTGACAGGGTGAGACTCCATCTCAAAA
>NW_012137333.1:0-435 GCF_000956105.1 Propithecus coquereli
TCTATTACGCAAAATATTAGTTTACTCTGGTCATTTATTTCCATATTTAGTGATGACAGAGTATATGTACATTGAAATAAGCATTTGCATCATGACAATTTCTGGTGTTTTTTTTTCTTTTGATGTTGAACAATTTTAGCTGCTTTTAAAAGGCACAGAGCTCTAGCTCTGCTTGTGACTGCTATGTCAGACTCATCCCTTTCAGGGTGTGGCAGGTCATCAGTGAGTTTTATGTACTGGAATGATTCGCTCTGCAGATTTGGACTATGTGTCCCACAAACCTGGAGAACTAGTGCTGCTAGAAACAATGTGCTGTGATTGTCCAAACCCCAGACAGACAAGATGTGATTTGGAGACTGGTAACATGCTGAAATGATAACATTCACATATTTGTATCCAATATCAACACTGGAAAGATGGACTTTAGTATAAAAT
>NW_012137333.1:2985-3403 GCF_000956105.1 Propithecus coquereli
AAATATATATAATATTTCCTTTTTCATATACTAGAATTTGCTGGGCATTTTTCCTGCTGTTGGACATTAAAATTCTTCCAATTCTTCACTATTATAACTAGTAGCACGATTAATATTTTGGTTCATAAGTCATCATTTAAATTTGAGATTATTTAGAAGCACAGCTTCCTGGAAGTAGAGTTATTGGTGTGGAGAATTTTATGGCTCATGATTTCCATTGCCTGTTTACTGTTCTGAAAGTTTGTAGCAGTTTACACACCCGCCAGTGCCTACCATGCTATATTTTTCACAAGCCACCAGTTTTGTACCATTTTAAGAATTTATTGCTTGAAAGCTGTAAGTGATTTCCTTAATCCTTGGCTATTTCCCATATTTTAATCCTGCATGAGCCAAGTTGGAAATTTATATGTCTTCAGAA
>NW_012137334.1:0-377 GCF_000956105.1 Propithecus coquereli
TTTTCTATTCTTGGGACTTACTGTTATAGGAACTAATAAAGCATAGTGCTGTACTTCCAAAGCTATACAACTACCTAATAAGTATTTAGTCCTAACAGTAGGGATATATCTATAACTATAATATTATTCAGAGTAAGAGGAAATTACTAATACTAAAACCCCATATAAGTACTTCCTTAAAGTTAACTCTCCTTTTTGCTTTTTCAAAGTACTGCACTTAATCAATAAATACATCATTTATGACAACTAAAGCTATGGTGATGAATGTGATGCTATCTTTATTGATTGGCAAGGGGATATTAGAAATTTTCTGAAACCTTTAACTATTGATAACACATATTGACAGCTAGCTGTTCCCCTTTAAAACATCAATATAT
>NW_012137334.1:12092-13244 GCF_000956105.1 Propithecus coquereli
AAAAACAACAGAAAAGATCTATTATCACTACCATTTCAAAAATGACATTTCAATAATAAGAAGTTGTGTATATTTAGTTTCATAACAAACTCACCACATCGTCTTCCTTTTTCTCATTTCCCTATTGATAGGCTAAAATGCTGTCACAGACTGCTTGTCATAGGCTGATTCCAGTCTGTGGACTGGAGTTTGGACACCATTACTCCATGGTCCCTGCCAATATTGAGAGAGAATCACAGAGTCTAGGGCCCTTTGACTCTCTAAATATTAGATCTTCTAGGTTATTTAAATGAAAAAAGACATTTTCCTTTTTGAGAGGCAATGTTTTCAGCCAATCTGCTTCTCTGAATAATCATGTATTATTATTTAATTTCCTCACCAGCTGTTCTCCAAATCATTTTACAAAATAGGTATTTTAGATACATAGTTTATGATAGCAGTGGGGATCACTTTCGGGTAATACTTTAGTGGCTATTTTAAAAGTCCAGATGTGGGAAAATAGTAGGCAGCTGATTTCATGAAAGAAATATACTTGAAAAGGTAGATCCAAACACTCATAAAACAAAAAGACGTTTAACTATGTTCCTGGAGTAGTTCACTTTGAACAGTACTCATGTGAACTACTAAGTGTAGCCTCAAATTCTTCAAATGGTTCATAAGCTATATAGAAACCTTACTTCATTTGATATTTTGCTGATTAAAAGGAAAATTTGCCTATAAATTATTATAATTCTATCAATAGAATTTGGAGCTATTAAAAATATTTTAAAGACATCCTATGTATAAAAGTGGGTTTTTCTATCACTAACACCATAATTTCTTAAGAACCTGTAGATATAAGACTTTGTACTCTCTAGCACTCTGGGAGGCAGAGGTGGGTGGATCACTCAAGGTCAGGAGTTCGAGACCAGCAAAAGCGAGACCCTGTCTCTACTAAAAATAGAAAGAAATTATCTGGACAGCTAAAAATATAGAGAGAGAGAAAAAATTAGCCGGGCATGGTGGTGCATGCCTGTAGTCCCAGCTGCTTGGGAGGCTGAGGCAGGAGGATCGCTTGAGCCCAGGAGTTTGAGGCTACAGTGAGCTATGATGACACCACTGAGCTCTAGCCTCGGTGACAGAGGGAGAATCTGTCTCGAAAAAAAAAAAGTT
>NW_012137335.1:0-1734 GCF_000956105.1 Propithecus coquereli
TTTTAGTTGTCCGATTAATTTCTTTCTATTTTTAGTAGAGACGGGGTCTCGCTCTTGCTCAGGCTGGCTTTGAACTCCTGAACTCAAACAATCCACCCGCCTCGGCCTCCTGGAGAGCTAGGATTACAGGCGTGAGCCACCGCGCCCGGCCTATTCTTTTTTTATAGAGACAGAGTCTTGCTATTTTGCCCAGGCTGGTCTCGAACTCCTGGCCTCAAGTGATCCTCCCACCAAGTCCTCCCATGTAATTTTTACAGTCTGATATTTTCTAATATTGATTAGTTGATAAACCACTGTTTGGAACGGCCCATTTACTTGATTTACTGTGATCCAGATTTGACTGTTTTGGTGAACTGAGTTCCTGGTGTTCTGAATGAGGTACTCTGGGTTGGGCTGGTTTATGAGGTGATGTTAGGAAATGACTGATGTCTGGATTGGCATTTTTTTAGCCAAACACAGTTCACAACTTTGGCTACGAGCTTGCTCATCTAAAACAAGATTTGAATCATGTTATCGAATGAGGACGGTGTTCTCATAATTATTCTCTACATATTCGTTTTTTTTCTTTTGAACTTTGGAACTTTGAGTAATTTTCCTTCTTGCATAAAACAAACATGTAGTCCATATCCCCACCCCACAGTTCTTCAAGTGACAAATCAAAGGCAAGTTTTATATTGGAAATTTATAAGGTCTTTAGCACCTACTGAATACTTAGTTCATGTGTTACTTGACCACTCTGGCTTAAACCTGTTACCTGTCACTGGTGGAAAAAAGATAGATTTTATGTTTTACCATAACAGGTAAAACACTGCTAGTTAATATGTTAAATAATAAAATACTTTCCTTGATTCTAAATTCTAAAAATTTCAAAAGGTACTGTGATGGTCTTTAGTACAGTGTGTATACACACAAACATGCACACACATACACATTCCTACTTTTCCTCTATAATGTGAAAAAATTTCGTAGATAACTAAGAAAATATTGATAAAAAGAGATTATATATCAATGTATTTAGTTGGAATGGAAAGAGTTTTAGATAAAAAATAAAGATTGTTATCAAAGGAAGTGTGCAATGAGTATTTTTATTCAGTTCAGTGAATGCTGACTAAATCTTAAATTTTTCAAGTTTCTGTTGTGTTTTGCCTCTCAATTAAGTTAGCATATTTAGTTTTTGCCTATTAATACATGAGCATTTTTAGGCAAAGACTACAAAATAATCAGTGGAACATATATTATTTAAAAGATACAATATGTATTTTCATAAAAACATTAAATAAAAAAAGATTAACCAAGTATCAAATAGCTCTCTTTTTAGATTTTCTCTGAGTTTGGTCTAAAGTGTAAGATTCTACATTTAGTGAAAGCTTCTCAGTTTCTCAGAAGGAGGGACTGACTGCACCAGTTTCTCATAATCATTAAATCTTCTATATTACACAGTTCAGAAAGATCATATTTTATGATAGAAAAATGAATTGCCCTTGAATAAAAAAATAGACAAACCTTATAGCACATATTTCTTCATTCTTTGAAGAGATTCTCTCTCTTTTTTTTCTAATTATTTTGATGGGTTAGAATAGACATTTTATCTTCTTTCCTTTATTACACTATCATACCAAATTGAGAAGGTACTTAGAAGCAAACTGTTTTTAATCATAGCTATCTTAGCACATTATTATTTTGCAGACCATTTCTTATTTTCTATTTATCTGAATGTCCCTCCCTTTTTTTAAC
>NW_012137335.1:14329-14680 GCF_000956105.1 Propithecus coquereli
ATGAGCTTTACAGTTAGTGATTAGCTATGTGTTCTTAGGATTGTCACTCCCTAGCAGATGTATTTGATGTATTTTAGTTCTTTCAGCTGACTTTTGCACCTTCTGCCTTCTGTGCTGCAGGTTTGAGTTTAAAAATCTCATGGAGGAGCATCTCTCCTCCAATTCTTATTTCATTTGATTGACCTCTCCATCCATACTGATTACAAACAGTAGTAATATCCTGTGTCATGTAGCTTTATGAAAAGAACCATACAAGGAAGTGTTATTATTAACTGTGAAAAAGACAGTCTTTGAATTTTGTTTGTTAATTACAATATACTTTACCAAATTATTCTTTTTTTTTTTTTTTTT
>NW_012137336.1:0-1113 GCF_000956105.1 Propithecus coquereli
CCTATAATCCCAGCTACCCGGGAGGCTGAGGCAGAAGGATTGCTTGAGCCCAGGAGTTTGAGGTTGCTGGGAGCTAGGCTGATGCCACGGCACTCTACCCCGGGCAACACAGTGAGACTCTGTCTCAAAAAAAAAAAAAAAAGAACAGCAATGTTTCTGACCTGCTTTGAAAAGTAAAATGTTCTCTGACTAGCCTATTTCAAGCTGAGGATCTCTTATTTTAATTCAGGAATCTCGAATTGCTTTCAAAAGCTACTTTTTATCATCTCCCTAAAACTTGAGCTGTCTGGTAGAACTGAGCATTGAAAGTCAAGTCCCTAAGGGATACGGAGTCTTTCTTAAGGGGTGGTGTAGTAAACATTTAGTGTTTTTACTGTCCAGCATCTAACATCCCTTCTGACAATATACTCCAGTTTCACTTTTGGGGACTATTTCTCACTTTTTTTGCCCACAGTGGAGCACGTGACCTAGACTAAGCCAGTGAGTGATGGCATGCTACCTCTTTGGTTACAGTAACTGGTTAGGAGATGGGCAAAAGGTTCAAACAAGGCCAATCAAAGCCCATAAGACTCAATTCTGGAACTACTATTGGAGCTATTAGAGGAAAAGTGAATCTTTCGCCTATAATTGGTTGTTACGATGCGATAGCTTGCAGCGGCCGGGGCCACGGGTAGAGTGTAAGAGCAGAAGGAACTCCAAGGAAGTAGAGCTAAGGACTGGATCCTAGTGTTCTCTGGTCTAATTCCCGTATCAAACTGTGCCTGAAGATCTAGGCCTGGACTTTTCAGCTTACCTCATTCAATAAATTCCCATTTTTGCTTAAATCAACTGAGGTTAAGTTTTCTGACACCTGCATCTGATGGAGCCTGCAGGAAATTCAGTACTTGAGGAGAGTGGGTTGAGGATTCCTGGAGCTGGTGGAAGCAACTGGCATAAGGATCTATCAGGAGAGGCCCAAAGATAGCTTTGTGGACCCCGATCTGTGTACAGAGGATCCTGATCTTCCAAGTAATTTTTATATTTTTTATTTATTTTTTTGAGACAGAGTCTCACTGTGTTGCCCGGGCTAGAGTGCTGTGGCGTCGTCCTAGCTCACAGCAACCTCAGACTCCT
>NW_012137336.1:12818-13135 GCF_000956105.1 Propithecus coquereli
CTCGCTCTTGCTCAGGCTGGTCTCGAACTCCTGACCTTGAGCGATCCACCCGCCTCGGCCTCCCAGAGTGCTAGGATTAGAGGCGTGAGCCACCAAAAACCTAGGAGATATGGTTTTTTAAAAAATGAATGTTTGGTAGTGTTTACCTTTTATATGTACGTGCTGGAAATGCTAAGCTCCTTTCTGTCTTCTTCAACTTCCTTTTTTTTTTTGAGACAGAGTCTCACTCTGTTGCCCGGGCTACAGTGCCGTGGCATCAGCCTAGCTCACAGCAACCTCAAACTCCTGGGCTCAAGTGATCCTCTTCCCTCAGCCCC
>NW_012137337.1:0-633 GCF_000956105.1 Propithecus coquereli
ATTAAAGATAAAGAAAAAATCCTTACAAAAGTAGCCAGAAGAAAAGAAAAATGCCTTACCTCTAGAAGAACATAAGAATTACATCCAATTTCTCCTCAGAAACTATACAAGCAAGAAATGTTTAAAACGTTGTGAGAAAAAACCCCGCCAACCTAAGTCCTGCACTCTGTGAAATTACCCTTCAAAGTAGAAAAAGAAATAAAGATTTTTTCTGGATAAATTGAGGGAATTTGCTGCCAGTAGATCTGCCTTGTAGGAAATGTTAAAAGAAGTTGTTCAGAGAGAAGGAAAATAATATAGTTCAGAAACTCAAATCTTCACAAAGGAGCATTCAAAAAGGAATAAGGGCCTGCTTGGGGGCTCACACTTGTAATCCTAGCTCTCTGGGAGGCCGAGGCGGGTGGATGACTCAAGGTCAGGAGTTGGAGACCAGCCTGAGCAAGAATGAGACCCCGTCTCTACTAAAAATAGAAAGAAATTAGCTGAACAACTAAAAATATGTAGAAAAAATTAGCCGGGCATAGTGGCATATGCCTGTAGTCCCAGTTACTTGGGAGGCTGAGGCAGAAGGATCGCTTGAGAACAGGAGTTTGAGGCTGCTGTGATCTAGGATGATGCCACGGCACTCTAGCC
>NW_012137337.1:6922-7468 GCF_000956105.1 Propithecus coquereli
CTGATATTTAGGATGGTTTCTAGTCTAAATTATGGTGAGATAAGCACTTGCTGTGTCAAGGTCAAGAAATCATTTGGTGAGTGGTTGTTATGCATGGCACAGACAATATTTCATAGATAAAGATGTTATAGGTAATACATGGATGAATCTGGAGGAATTTATGTTAAGTGAAATAGGCCAGGCACAGAAAGACAAATACTACATGATCTCACTTATATGTGGAATCTATAAAAGTTGAATTTACAAAAGTAAAGGACAGAATGGAAGTTACCAGGGTCTGTGGGGGTGGTGGTTGGGAGATGTTGGCCAAAGAATACAAAATTTCAGTTTAAACAGAACGGGTAAGTTCAAGAGATCTGTTTTACAACATAGTGACTATAGTTAATAACAATGTATTATATTATTGAAAATTGCTGAGAGTAGATTTTAAGTATTCTCATCACAAAAAAATAAGTAAGATAATACACATGTTAATTAGCTCAATTTAGCTATTCCACAATGTATATATTTCAAAACAATATGTTATGCAGGATAAATACATACAAC
>NW_012137337.1:7518-8327 GCF_000956105.1 Propithecus coquereli
TAACTATACTCACCATGATGTACAATAAATCTCTTGAACTTCTATTTATGTCTAACTGAAATTTTATATCCTTTGACAAATATCTCCCCAATATACCCCTACCCTAGTCCTTGGTAACCACTATTCTACTTTCTACTTCTATGAGTTTGACTGTTTTACATTCTACATATAAGTGAGATCATGCAGTATTTGTCTTTCTGTGCTTGGCTTATTTTACTTAGCATAATGTCATCCAGGTCCATTCATGCTGTCCTATCCAAATGATAGGATATCCTTTTTTTTAAAAGGCTGAGTAGAATTCTGCATATAATATGAAAATAGATATATACACACATGCCACTTTTTCTTCATCCATTCATCCAACAGTGGGCACTTAGGTTGATTCCACATCTTGACTATTGTGAATAATGATGCAATGAACATGGGAGTATAGGTTTCTCTTCAATATACTGATTTCATTTCCTTCGGATATATGGCCAGAAGAGGGATTGCTGGATCACATTTTTAATTTTCAAAAAACCTCTATACTTTCTCCATAATGGCTGTGCTAACTTACATTCCCTCCAAGGAATGTACAAGGGTTCTCCTTTCCCTACATCCTCATCAACACTCATTATATTTTGTCTTTTTGATAATAGCTGTTGTAACAGGTATAAGGTGATATCTCATTGTTTTTAATTTGTGTTTCTCTGATGATTACTGACATTGAGCATTTTTTCATATACCTGTTGTCCATTTTTGTTTTTTATTTTTTTTTATTTTTTATTTATATAACAGCCATTTTAATGGGAGGGAAGTGGTATCTCATT
>NW_012137337.1:18006-18615 GCF_000956105.1 Propithecus coquereli
ACTCCCGTGTTTATTGCAGCTCTATTCACAATAGCCAAAGTATAGTGTCAACCTAAGTGTCCATCAACGGATGAATGGAGAAAGAAACTGTGATACATATACACAATGAAATATTATATAGCCACAAAAAAGAATGAAATCCTGCCATTTGCAACAACATGGATGGACCTGGAGAACATTATGTTAAGTGAAATAAGCCAAGAACAGAAAGACAAATCTCATGTGTTCTCACTCATATGTGGGAGCTAATATTAAAAATAATTGATCTCATGGATATAGAGAGTAGAATGGCAGTTACCAGAGGCTGTGAAGGGTAATGGGGAGGGGAGGATAAAGTGGGGCTGGTTTATGGGTACAAAAATATATTCAATAGTTAGATAACATGAACAATATTTGATGGCATAACAAAGTGACTATAATCAAAAATAAGTTAGGGTATACTTTAAAATAACTAAAAGAATGGAACTGGAATGTTCCTAACACAAAGAAAAGTTAAATGCCTGAGGTGAGGGATACCTCAATTACCCTGACTTGATGAATTTACACGGTATGCCTTTATCAAAACATCACATGTATCCTATAAAGATATACAACTATTATGTATCCATA
>NW_012137337.1:21300-22148 GCF_000956105.1 Propithecus coquereli
TGGACCCTGACTAATATACCCTACTCCCAATTCTAATTGAAACCACCCTAAAAGTCTTATTTCTTACACTTTAAAAAAGCCAATAATGCTTTAAAGTCAATTTGTCATGCTGGCTCCTTATATTGTTAATTATGCTAATACTATGAATAGTTAACCACTATGGATTTTTGCCTTTTTGACTAGATCAGGGCTTCTCATTGGCATTACTGACATTGTGACGGGTGATTCTTTATTACAAGGGGATTTTCTGTGTATTGCAGCAAGTTTAGAAGCTTCAAAATCACTCCTGGTTAAGAACCACTGAATTATAGTCTCCCTTTTTAAAAACATATAGTTCTTTCATCCATTCGGAATAATATATTTGGGATTTTAGAATGAAGCAGAAGCTTATTTCATTCTCCTTCTGCATTTATAGGCCATTGTCTCAGCCTAGATTATTAAACGATGCTTCCTTCTCCACTGGTTTAAAATGCTGCCTTCATCTTTTAAATTTTTTATACATATTAGTTTGTGCTTAAGAACTATTTTTCTACTTCATTAATCTTTCATTCATTTCTACAATGTTTTAATTATTTTAGATCTATAACATATTTTTAAATATCTGAGAAGTTTGAGTTCCTATAATAGCTGTTCTTTTTCAAAATTTACGTACCTGTGCTTGTCCATTTACACTTCCAAATGAGCATTTAAATTATTTTGTTAAAGTCTTTAAATGTTTTCTTTAGATTTTGAGCAAGTTGCATTTAATCTATAAATCACAATAAAAAGAATTGACGTCATTTTCAAACAACTACTCTTTTCAGACAGGAACTTCTCATAGTCATTTATTCAAATCTCCCTTTATGCAA
>NW_012137337.1:22198-23428 GCF_000956105.1 Propithecus coquereli
CACAAGTTTTACTTTTAAAATCAGAATAAAATTATACAAATAAAATTTAATGGGCATAGGATATTTATATTTCATCTAATAAGCATAGGTTTTATGGTCAGATAGATCAGAGTTTCAATCCAAGTATTACCACTTACTTCATATCTTCAGCCATAATTTCCTCATCTGTAAAACAGTGATAATACTAGTGATAATACTAGTACTCAACCTCAAAAGTTGGTGAAGTAAGATAATGTACTGAACTAGTCATTGTGCCTGGCATCTAGTAAGTTCTCAATAATTTTTAGCTACTATTATTTATTATACAGGATTGCTCATATTTAGATAAAACTATTTGGTATGCTGAATATTTGGTCTTCATTCCTCAATTCTCTGGTTATAGTTTTTAGTTAATTTTAATGCAATGTTTTGAAAATGTGTCAGTTCCATGATAATAAATTCTGTGATAACATTAGGCACAAGAACAGAGCCTTCAGCTTCCCCTGTGGGTATATCACAGTAATCATGGCATCAACAGTAACATGCTTCTTGATTAGATCAATTAATTTAGGAAAACAAGATATTTATTCTGCATTTTTCAATTTTTATGCTCCATGATGACTTCCTGTTGTTAAATGCTTGCCCTTACTCTTATACTGTATTTCACCTAGACCACCGAATGGTGTAACGAACTTACAATTACATATATGAGAGTAATTTATCTAACACCAACTCCCAGCTGACATAATCTATAAGTGATGAAAGAATAAGGTCCTAAAAAAAGAACATTACATCTCTGCATAACTTTTCAAAACCTTCTTTAATACTTAGAAGTACTGTACAGTTAAGAATTAGACATTGGAAAGGCTGAACAGTTTTGCAAGTTTATTAGCCATCTGAATTTCTTCTTTAATTTTTATTCATGTTATTTGCCTGTTTTTATTATGTCTCTCTCTTTCTTTCTCTGCTTAAGCAAGAAAGGGGATAGATCATAAGGACAGAGAAGTATCTCACACAATGCAACAGCAAAAATCCACCTGTGCATCCTAAGGGCCTGGAATAAGGAACCGGGGAGAAGAATGGATTCTAACTCAGAAGTTCATCAGGGGGTGCAATCTAGCATAGCCTTTGTGTAATCTTTGTGACAGAAAAGGAAATGCTGGAGGGAGAAAATGCTACCACTGTAATTTAGGCTCAGCTGATATACACACCCTAACTACTTAAATCTAGAGAACAGATTTTTAGCAACTT
>NW_012137337.1:27814-29703 GCF_000956105.1 Propithecus coquereli
GAGGGGATATAACTTGAGTGAGGTCACAAGATGAGTTAGTGTAGGAGCCAGAGTATATCCCAGTTCTCTTTGATGCTAAGGATGTTTTTATTTTTTTATAAATCATATTTGCCAGCTTGCTTTTGTAAGTATAACTAGATTTGAACAATGGTTATTTTCTTCTAGTATGAAAACATGAACATCTTATAGGTTTCTAAAACACTCATTCAATAAAGACATGTTGAGTGTTAGCCATGGATCAAACATGCAGAGAATAAATACTATACTTCCTGCCAAGGTTGTAGCTTAGGGTTTACCAATTTCGTCTACAAATTCATGTACCTATTGTCATAATTAGTATTTTTTATTTTAATAGATCAAGGGGGCACAATTAATTGTTCTCTGTTACATGGGTGAATTGTATAATGCTGAAGTCAGGGCTTTTTGTTTACTCATCACCAGAACAGTGTACATTGTATCCAACAGGTAAATTTTTATCCCACTCCTCTCTCCCCGTCTCCCTAGCTTTCAATATCCTTTACAACACTTTATACCCATGCATACTCATCATTTAGCTCCCAGTTATGAGTGAGAACATGTGGTGTTTGTTTTTCCATTCCTGACACACTTCACTTAGGATAATTGTCTCCAGTTCCATCCAAATTGCTGCAAAAGACATTATTTCATGCCTTTTATGGCTGAGTAGTACTCCATGGTACATATAATATATACCACATTTTCTTTATCCACTTATCCATTGATGGGCACTTAGATTGATCCAATATGTTTGCTATTATGAATTGTGCTGTGATAAACATTCAGGTACAGGTGTCTGTTTTGTAAAATGACTTCATTTCCTTTGGGTAGATACCAGTATTGCAATTGCTGGATCAAATGGTAGGTCTACTTTTAGTTCTTTGAGGAAACTTCATAATGTTTTCCATAGAGGTTGTACTAATTTGCAGTCCCACCAATACTGTATTAGTATTCCCTTTTCACCACATCCAGACCAACATCTATTGTTTATTGATTTCTTAATAATGTACATTCTGACAGGGGTAAGATGGTAATCTCATTGTGGTTTTAATTTGCATTTCTCTGATGATAAGTGATGTGGAGCATTTTTTCATGTTTGTTGGCTATTTGTCTATCTTCTTTCAAAAAAATCTGTCCATGTCTTTTATCCAATTTTGGATGGGGTTATTTGATTTTTTTCTTGCTGATTTGTTTGAGTTCTTTGTAGATTCTGGATATTAGTCCTTTTTCAGATGTATAGTATGCAAATATTTTCTCTAATTCTGTAGGCTGTCTATTTACTCTGTTGGTCATTTCCTTTGCTGTGTAGAAACTTTTTAATTTCATTAAGTCTCATTCATTTATTTTTGTTGTTATTATATTTGCTTTGGGGAAATTAGTCATAAATTTTTTCCTAAGCCAATGTCCAGAAGAGTTTTTCCTATGTTTTCTTCTAGAATTCATATGGTTTCAGGTCTTACGTTTAAGTCTTTAATCCATTTTGAATTCATTTTTGTATATGGGGAGAGATAGGGATCCTGTTTTATTCTTCTGCATGAGACTATCCAATTTTCTCAGCACCATTACTGAATAGGATGTCCTTTTCCCAGTGTATTTTTTGAATTGTATAATGCTGGGGTTTTTTTCAGTTGATTGTATCTATATAGCTTATTTCTGGATTGTTTATTCTGTTTCATGGGTCTATGTGTCTACCTTTATACAGGTACCATGCTGTTTTGCTTACTATAGGCTTATAGTATAATTTGAAGTCAGGTAATGTGATGCTTCCAGATTTTTTTTGTTTTCCTTAGG
This sequence comes from Propithecus coquereli, assembly GCF_000956105.1. Taxonomy (NCBI): domain Eukaryota; kingdom Metazoa; phylum Chordata; class Mammalia; order Primates; family Indriidae; genus Propithecus; species Propithecus coquereli. Next base: position 29,621 of record NW_012137337.1, read on the forward strand.
ATTGCTTTGGCTATTCAGGTTCTTTTCTAATACCTTATGAAATTCAGGATTGTTTTCTCCAGATCTTTGAAAAATGTCATTGG
>NW_012137337.1:31614-32185 GCF_000956105.1 Propithecus coquereli
TCATGCCTTTTATGGCTGAGTAGTACTCCATGGTACATATAATATATACCACATTTTCTTTATCCACTTATCCATTGATGGGCACTTAGATTGATTCAATATCTTTGCTATTATGAATTTTGCTGTGATAAACATTCAGGTACAGGTGTCTGTTTTGTAAAATGACTTCATTTCCTTTGGGTAGATACCAGTATTGCAATTGCTGGATCCAATGGTAGGTCTACTTTTAATTCTTTGAGGAAACTCCATAATGTTTTCCACAGAGGTTGTACTAATTTGCAGTCCCACCAATACTGTATTAGTATTCTCTTTTCACCACATCCAGACCAACATCTATTGTTTATTGATTTCTTAATAATGTGCATTCTGACAGGGGTAAGATGGTAATCTCATTGTGGTTTTAATTTGCATTTCTCTGATGATAAGTGATGTGGAGCATTTTTTCATGTTTGTTGGATATTTGTCTATCTTCTTTCAAAAAAATCTGTCCATGTCTTTCACCCAATTTTGGATGGGGTTATTTGATTTTTTTCTTGCTGATTTGTTTGAGTTCTTTGTAGATCCTGGATAT
>NW_012137337.1:42815-43244 GCF_000956105.1 Propithecus coquereli
TTCCTAGTTGGTTGAATCCACGGATACAGATCCCTGTGGATACTGAGGGCAGACTGTAGTGAGATATTTTATTGATGTCTTATTGAGAATGAAATAGATTCTTGTTTTTCTAAGCTGAGACAAAGCTTTTGCAAACAGTTTGTCCTTACAAGAAGGTAAAATAAGCATTTAGAGCTTCCCGCAAGACATACCTATGGAGGGAATATATGTGGAGAAGGAACAGCCTTAACATTTTTGCCAAGTGTAGGCAATTATTACAGGCCTGCAGAGATAAACAATGTCACATAGAAGTTAATAATTCAAAGTTACTGTCCTTATACCAATCTGCATATTCATCCCCTGCAATAACTTTTCCACAAATGATTCCAAATAGTCACAAAGGAGCCTGTTTGCCCATTGACATTCTATCTACTAAAGTTACAAGCTGAC
>NW_012137337.1:44654-45014 GCF_000956105.1 Propithecus coquereli
TCTTGCTCAGGCTGGTCTAGAACTCCTGACCTTGAGCGATCCACCCGCCTCGGTCTCCCAGAGTGCTAGGATTACAGGCGTGAGCCACCGCGCCCGGCCAAAGTTTATGCTCTTAACCTAACGAAATTCTAACACTTTGCTACCGTTAATATAAAGTCATAACATATTTAGCATTAAACCTGATAAAGAAATGTAATTGCAAGCATGTCTGACATTAACTTTAATTCTCTCTTCCCTAGACTATTAATAAGGCTTTAGTTGTAGCTGGTTATCTTGAGATCACTTTGTGATCCATTTAATACATGGCATCTAGCACAGAGCTCAGCTCATGGTAAGTCTCAAAATGAAGTAAAGAAATTA
>NW_012137337.1:46415-47580 GCF_000956105.1 Propithecus coquereli
TTTTTACTACTTCCTGGGTCTCACCATCAAATATTTCCTATCAGTTTTTTCCCTCAAATCTTCCTATTTAAGTACAAATATACACATAAAATTGAACAAATCATAAGACTACAGCTGATAGATTTTCACAAAGGGAATGTACCCCTGTAACCAGCACCTAGATCAAGAAATAAAAAACTTAGTGTTCCAGCAGCTCCCACATGCCCCTCCCAGTCTCTACACTGCAAAAAATAACAACTTTGTTGACTTCTAACACCAGGGATTAGTTGTGCCTCTTTTAAACTCTACATCAATGAAATTGTACACTGTGTATAACCCCCTTTTGTTAACAGTGCTCCATCTATTGGACATTAGCTATGCGGTGCTTTTGTTTCAATAAAAGTGAACAATCAAGAATCACTAACATATACGAGAGAGAGAGAGAGAGAGAGAGAGAGAGAGAGAGGGAGAGAGAGAGGGAGAGCAGTACAAAAAACAACAAAGATTCTGAAGGAAACAAAGATGATTTATGGTAAAGATAAGAGATGTAGTGATCCCATATCTCACCAATAGGAGAGGACAGGGAACACTGAGACAAGGAAAGTATCAAAGAAATAATGGAAGAAAATTTCCAGGAACTAAAGGATCTGGGTCTTTAGATTGAAAAGACTCATCAAGTATTCAGCACAATAAATGAATAAAGATCTAAACACAGCCTTGACTGTTTAACTGTAGAATATAAAGAGATGATCCTAAAAGCATCCAGAGAAAAATGACAAATCACTTGTAAAAGGATGAGAAACAGTGGCTTCCGGTTTGTATCAGTGAAATCGAATGTCTAGTAGAGAATGATGTAGTGATGCCTAAACATTCTGAAGAAAATCTATTTTCTACCCAGCAGTCTATATTTAACCAAGGATACTTTTAGGCATGCAAGGAGTTATAAACTTTATCTCTCATTAGGGTTTTGCAAAAATTTATTTAATGACATATTCTAATAAAATAGGGGAATAAATCAATACATTGAAAAATGAGGTAATTCAGGAAAAATTCATTCTAGGAAAGCAAAGAAAAAAAATCTCATATTTTCAGCTTTTTTTAAAAGAAGAAGACAAGTATGGATGGCTCTGTGAAAAAGAAAAAAAGACAAAAACAAAACAAAACAAAAAACCCCAAACAGCCTGAT
>NW_012137338.1:0-1268 GCF_000956105.1 Propithecus coquereli
ATTCTCAGCTTGACTGTTGTTGTATAGGAATGCTACTGATTTGTGTACATTGATTTTGTAAGCTGAGACTTTGCTGAATTTATTTAACAATTCCAGGAGTCTCTTGGCAGAATCTTTGGGGTTTTCTGAGACCGTATCATCAGCAAAGAGCAATAGTTTGACTTCTTCTTTCCCCATTTGGATATACTTGATTTCCTTCTCTTTCCTGATTGCTCTGGCTAGGACTTCTAGCACTATGTTGAACAAAAGTGGTGACAGCGCGCAACCTTGTCTGGTTCCAGTTATAAGCAGGAATGGTTTCAGTTTTTCTCCATTTAGTATGATGTTGGTTGTGGGTTTGTCATGCATGGCTTTTATAATATTGAGGTGTATTTCATCTATACCTGTTTTGTTAAGAGTTCTTATCATGAAAGGGTGCTGAATTTTGTCATATACTTTTTCTGCGTCTGTCAAGAGGCTAATATGGTCTCTGAGATGAAGCCCACATGACCATGGTAGATTACTTTTTGATATGCAGCTGAATTCAGTTTGCTAGGATTTTATTGAGAATTTTTTCATCTATATTCTTAAGGGATATTGGTCTGTAGCTTTCTTTTTTTGTTGTTGTATCTTTCCTGGCATTAGTATCAAGGTGATATTGGTTTTATAGAATGAGTTAAGGAGGATTCCTTCCTTCGTTCTGTTATGAAATAATTTCTGCGGTATAGGTAGCAGTTTTTCTTTGTAGGTCTGGTAAAATTTGGCTGTGAAACCATCTGGTCTGGGACATTTTTTTGTTCAGAGATTTTTTATTGCTGCTTCAATTTCTATGCTTGGTACTGGTCTGTTCAGGAGTTCTGTTTCTTCCTGATTGAACCTAGGGAGGGTGTGTGTTTCCAAGAATCTGTCCATTTCCTCAACATTTTCAAGTTTATGTGCACAGAGATTTTTATAGTATTCAGAGATGATATTTTTGTATCTCCATGTTTTATCACTTGTAATCTCTAATTTTTCATTTCTAATTAAGCTTATTAGGGTCCTTTCTTTTCTGTTTCTGGTTAATCTATCAAGAGAGACCTGTCAATTGTGTTCATCTTTTCAAAGAACCAATTTTTTGTTTCATTAATCTTCTGTATAACTCTTTTGTTATCAATTACATTTTGTTCTGCTCTGACCTTATTTATTTCTTTTTTGTTCTGCTGGGTATGGGATTGGTTTGCTCTTCCTTTTCTAATTCCTTGAGATATGATTCATTAGATTGTTGATTTTTGATCTTTCTGTCTTTTGGA
>NW_012137338.1:1318-2732 GCF_000956105.1 Propithecus coquereli
GAACTTCTTCTTCTTCTTCTTCTTCTTCTTCTTCTTCTTCTTTTTCTTCTTCTCTTCCTCCTCTTCCTCCCCCTCCTCCTCCCTTTCTTTTTTGTTATTAAGAGCACCTAGAATCTAGAATCTACTCTCTTAGCAAATTTCCAGTATACGAAAGTCCCTACGTGTGGAACATAAGATCTTTGGATTTTTCATTATACATAACCGCAACTTTGTACCCTTTCACCTACATTCTCCCAGTTCCACCACTCCCTCCACACCCGTGATAACAATCATCATACTTTCTGTTTCTGTGCATTCCACTTTTGTTAGATTTCACATATAAGTGAGATCATGCGGTATTTTTTCTTTCTCTGTCTGGCTTATGTTACTTGGCCTAACATCCTCCAGGTTTATCCATGTTACTACAAATGGCGAGATCTACTATTTTTCTTTAAGACTGACTAATATTTCATTGTATATATAGGCCATAATTTCCTTATCAATTAATCCATTGACAGACACTTAGGTTGTTTTCGTATCTTGGCTATTGTTAATGATTCTGCAATGACTATGGTAGTTCAGATTTGTCTGTGAGATGCCAGTTTCATTTCCTTTGAATATATTCCCAAAAGAGGGATTGATGGGGCATATAATAGTTCTGTTTCAAATTTTGTAGGAACTTCCATACTATTTCATAATGGCTTTATTAACTTACATTCCCACCAACAGCATAGAGGATTCTCTTTTCTCCATACCCTTTTCTAACATTTGTTATCTTTTGTCTTTTTGATAAAGCCATCCTAACTGGTATGAAGTGATATCTCCTTGTGGTTTTCATTTCCATTTGCCAGATGATTAGTGATGTTGAGCATGTTTTCATATGCCTTTTGGCCTTTTTTAAAAAAATTTCAAAATATTATGGGGGTATAAACATTTTGGTTATATGAATTACTTTGGTACAGTTTGAGTCAAAGTTGTAAGTGTGTCCATCACACAGATAAGTGTGCATTGTACCTATTAGGTGTCAATTAAACCATCCCCTCCCCCTACCTGCTAGATTTCCATTAAATTTTACTACCATATGTACAAATGAGTGTTGATCATTTAGTTCCAATTAAATAGTGAGTATGTGTGGTGTTTCTTTGTCTTTTCTTGAGATACCTGACTTAGGAGGATGGTCTACAGGTCTATCCAGGTTGTTACAAAAGGTATTAATTCACCACTTTTTATGGCTGAGTAATACTCCATCGTATACATATGCCACATTTTATTAATCCACTCGTGTATCGATGGGCACTTGGATTGTTTCCTCATCTTTGTGATTGTGAATTGTGCTGCTATAAATAATTGAGTGCCAATGTCTTTTTTATAAAATGTCTTTTTTTCCTTTGGGTAAATACCCAGTAATGGGATTGCTGGATCAAATGGTAGGTCT
>NW_012137339.1:0-456 GCF_000956105.1 Propithecus coquereli
TAGCTCAGTTTAATGATGTTTTTACTCTGGGAAGTAAGCTGACAAAGCAGCCCCTATCTGGAGCATTGCTGGGCTTATGGCAGAGAGAAAAAAAAGAGAGATACTAAATTTGCAATGCCTCATAAAGCTTCCCCTCAGAAGTGGTGTACGTTATTACACTCACATTTTATTGTCCAAGCAAGTCATCTGATCAAGCCTGACATCTGCAGGGCAGGGAAGTACAATTCTTCCACAACAAGGGGCATAAAATATTTGCAAATGATAATAAATTCAACCTTAGTCCTCTGCTTGGAGGACTAAGTCAACCTAAGTCACAAAAATGTACTTATCTCCCTTCTGCACCCAATATATACCCATTCCCTGCCAAAACAAACAACCCAACAGTCCCATCCAATCAGGCTCAAAGTCCAGGATTGCATGACAGTCTCCAAATAAGATCTGCGTGTGGGGCCTTAA
>NW_012137339.1:11411-12088 GCF_000956105.1 Propithecus coquereli
GGCTGCACTACTTGTTTTCTATTGCCATACTATAACAAATCACCACAAGCTTAATATTAAATAATATCCTTAACAATAGTAACAAGAGTTTTAAATCAATTTCAATGATAAAATCAATATTTATTAATAGTTATACCCAAAATTCCTTTTGGGAAATGCCTGCTTTCTTAGTTATGGCTGCAGTACTTGTTTTCTATTGCCATACTATAACAAATCACCATAAGCTTAATATTAAATAATATCCTTAACAATAGTAACAAGAGTTTTAAAACAATATAAATTTATTTATTTTTTAAATTTCAGAATCTTATGGGGGTACAAACATTTTGGTTACATGAATTACTTTTGTACATTTTGAATCAAAGTTATAAGTGTGTCCATCACCCAGACAGTGTGCATTGTACCCATTAGGTGTGAATTTACCCATCCCCTCCACCTGCCTCTGACCTGCTTGATTTACGTTGATTTTACTACCATATGTTCACATGAGTGTTGATCATTTAGTTCCAATTTAATAGTACATGTGGTGGTTGTTTTTCCATTCTTGTGATACTTAAAAGGATGGTCTCCAGTTCCATCCAGGTTGTTGAAAAGGTATTAGTTTCACCATGTTTTTATGGCTGAGTAATACTCCATGGTATACATATACCACATTTTATTAATAATAACGAATATAT
>NW_012137340.1:0-448 GCF_000956105.1 Propithecus coquereli
GAATTTCAAACAATCCTTCAAGTTTCTGTATACAAAAAGTTTAAGAAACAACCAATAAATCAGATGAGCAGAGGGTAAAAATGTTTATGGCCAAGTCTCCATTCATAAGCTCTCCATTAAAATTTAATTTCTGTAGCTCAAACCTTCATCATTTCTCACTTGGGCTGCTGGAACAGCCTCTTACCTGGTCAACCTGTTTTCTCTTTCCATACCTTTACTCTATTCTTCACACAGCAGCTAGAATGATCTTTTAAGAAGGTCAGCCCTAACCTCTGTTTCTGAGTGAGGTGATTGAGCGACTGGTGCTAGATTAGCTCTCTACCATAAACAACAGAAACTGGACAAAATGATAAAAATAACTCTTTTCAGATTTTAAATAATAGGTAGCACAGGACCCTGATCTCTGAGCAAAAAGAAATAAACGATTCCTATTATCACCCTGGATTTC
>NW_012137340.1:2547-3202 GCF_000956105.1 Propithecus coquereli
TTTCTTATTTGCTTAAAATGTTTGAAGCAGAAATAATAAAATGCATGACAATAATGACACAAAAGATGGAGAGGAATGAAAGCCTACTGTTGCGAGTTTCTTATGTTGCATGTGAAGTATCATCATTTGAACGTAGTTGTGATCACCGTTGTGGTTCTTATAGCCTGCTGTTCATTCGGAAGATGAGGCAGGTAATTACCTAAGTAATAAAAATATAAGGCCAAATGCGACCACTGCCATGAGAGACATGGAAGCAAAACCCCACGAGAGTTCAAAGAGCAAGCCCATATCTTGTTTAAGGAATCAGGAAGGGTCTAACAGAAGAAGGATGGCATCAGGTGGTATTTAAGTCCCCAGAATAGCATTAATTTATTTATTCTACAAATATTTTTTGTATTTCTATCTTGACCCAGTCACTGAACTGCTGTTCTTTCTCTCTCTCTCATGGTATGGAGATAAATAAGAAAATGGTCTATCAAAGTGCTCACAGCTTGGTAAAATGCTGTAATGTGGGTTGGTGGGGAAGGCCACATGTTCAAGGAAAAATTAGTGTAGAATACATGGAGAAAAGTTGGAGAAAATGTTGGAAAAGGTTGTTTGGGACAATACTGTGACTGGTCTTGAATGTTAGACTACATAGCTGTGCAGCACAGTG
>NW_012137341.1:0-1345 GCF_000956105.1 Propithecus coquereli
GGTTACATTTTACAGACCTGTGGGACACAATATCCAAACCAGGATCTCAACACTGGAAGAACGTGTGTGTTGTAGTTCTGTCTCATTTTATCACACATAAATTCATGCAGCCACGATACAGAACTCTTCTGTCTCCACAAAGCTCTCTCTCCCTTGTGCGTTCCCTTTCTAGGTTCGCCCTCTCCCCTGCTTCCCCACCATCCCTAGCCCTTGGCAGCCACTAGTCTGTTCTCCATGTCATGCTTTTGTCATTTTAAGAATGTTATGTAACTGGAATTGTACAGTGTGTGAGTGGTATTTTATGTTATGGATATACCTTAAAATACCGGCTTGTTTAACCCTTCTCCTATTGAGGGACATTTTGATTTTTTCCAGTTTTTAGCTATTCAGATAAAACTGCTGTGAACGTTGTGTGTGGATTTTATATGAGCATATATGTTCATTTCTCTGAGATAAATGCCCAGGAGTGTGATAGCTGGGTTGCATGGTAAGTGTATGTTTAGTTTTCTAGGGAACTGCCACACTATTGAGAGTGGCTGAACTGTTTTGCATCACAATGAGGAATCTATGAGAGATCCAGTTTCTCCTTATCCCCACCAGTATTTGTTGTCACTATTTTTTATTTTAGTCATTCTGATAAGTATGTAGTAATAATACATGGTCTTCATTTCCCTAATCACAAGGGGTGTTGAACATCTTTCCTTTTCCTTTGTTTTTTGTTTGTTTGTTTTGTTTTCCTTTTTGCCATTTGTCTATCTTTGGTGAAATGTCTCTGTGTCCTTTACACATTTCCTACTGGATTGATGCATTGCATATATAAGTCCTTTGTTAGATACATGGTTTCCAAACCATTTTTCCATCTTTATAGTTTGTCTTTTCATCTTAACATGGTCTTTCAGAATGCAAAAGTTTTTAGTTTTGATGTTCAGTTTATCAACTTTTTTTCTTTTATGAGTGTGCTTTTGGTGTCATATCTAAACCTCTTCACTAAACTCTAGATCCCCAAAGATTTTCTCCTAGATTTTCTTCTAAAAGTTCTATGATTTACCTTTAAATCTACATTTTGAGTTACTTTCCTTTTATTAATGTCACGTTTAGGTCAAAGTTCTTTTTTTTTTTCTTTTTGCCTATGAATATTCAATTGTTCCAGCACCATTTGTTGTGTTGGATAGACTATTCTTCCTCCATTGAATTGCTTTTTCACCTTGGTAAAGAATTAGTTGGCCATACTAGAGTGGGTCAGTTTCTGGGTTCTCTGTTATGTTCTCTGGGTCTACCTCTCTGCAGTGCTACACAGTCTTGATTACCGTAGCTGTAAAAACAGGTAGACTCATTATTCCACTTT
>NW_012137341.1:1395-2704 GCF_000956105.1 Propithecus coquereli
AGGAGTTTAGAATTAAGAGAAGAATTAGTAGTATAAATTCTTTGGATAAGATTCTAAATTATGGAGTGGAGGGCTGGTATTTATTATCTTTTTTACAATTTCTATTTTGATGGAAAAAGTAAAATATAATGAGGAATATGTCAGTATAGAAATAATTTCTAGAAAACTGCAAAAGATTAGGGTCAGCAACCTGGAGCTCTGTGTTGAGAAAGGGGTCATGGGGAGCAGTGGTAGCGAATTTAAATAAAAGTAGGATTTTCTATGTGAAAATGTTAAGCAACAATAATGACCTACATGAAGTGATAAGGCATTGGAAAATGCCACTTGTGGGCTATTAAAAATTTTTTTAACTGGCTGAGTTGGAAACAAGAATATGAGATGTGTAGAATATTTGGAAATCTTGTTCTGTGTTTTACATTTCCAAACTATTACACCATTGAACTATTCTTTCTTGATTTGATGCCTTTAGAAATTACATACTAGCTTCATTAAAAAACTCTCATTTGAGAAACAGAACACACATTAAAACTCCAAACCTAATCCTCTTCAGAAAGAGTATAACCATTTACAGTAAGGAAATAGAAGTAATTTAAATGACAGAGGTTAAAAGTTAAGAGAAAATTGCATATTGGGTATTTATTGTATAACTATCACTATGCTGAGAGCAGTAAGGTAATTCAAGGGAAGTGTTCAAAATTTTCCTGCCCTTCGGAATGTCTGTTGCATTCAGGGAGATAAGATAGTAACAGTAAAATTTATATAGTCTACCATGTGTAAAACACTGCCAGCTTCTCTGTACACAGATGTGCTACTTCACCAAGGTGTGTGTTTTTATCCCCATTTTACCTATGAAGAAATGGAGAAAGGATCATACATTTCTTCATCATACCTATGAAGAAATTTACTCAGGATCATACATGTAATAAGTTATAGGATTTGGATTTAAATCTATTTCTGCCTGATTCTAAAACCCATTCCATAAATTCCATAAAATAATTTTTCTATTGGGTATTTTGGATACTATGAAATAAAATGATCAAAGCCTCATTTTAAAATGTATTTTTTTCTAGAATAACTATCACCATGAAATCAAATCATTCAAGAAAATAAATATTAGGCATTATAGTAGCAATAGATAGTACATATAGGCTGTAAATTTTCAAAATACATATAAGGAAACTTCAAAATGTAGATACTGCTAGTTCCTATTGATTTAGTTCTTTCTACCTTATTTCTTTTTTTTAAAAAAGTTTTATTTTAAAATAATTAGAGGCCGGGCGCGGTGGCTCACGCCTGTAATCCTAGCTCT
>NW_012137342.1:0-1039 GCF_000956105.1 Propithecus coquereli
AAAAAAAAAATCAATCTATAAAATCTGGAAGTTACAAAGAAGTCTCATAGGTCACATCACAACAACAAAAATATTCGACACATTTCCCACTGCTGTCTGCAAGTAAAAACAATTCTATTAATATTAAAAATACTGTAAATTAATTAAAATACACCCAGAAATATTTATATAAACTTACATTTTCTTAATTCGATTCCCATTTAACTGCTACAATACATAATTTCCAACAGACTTACCTCATGTAATAACTCTTCTGTTAACAATTTTCATCATAATTGCTCCTGTAAAGATATACCACTCTTGGAAAACAACTCTTTTAAAAATATATGATGACATGTTTTGCAAAAGGCACTGAAGATAATAATGTAAAATACAACAAAAATATGATATTTTTATTAAAATTTCAGGTTAAAACACACTCATACTTTTGGGAACACAATCTTCTTCATTCAGAGAATATTATATGGAACAAATTTGAAGCATGTGACATGTCTGGATGAATGTATAAGTTTACTTTGAATATTTAATAAAGGTCGAGTGACACACGGGGTATCTTCTATAACTCCAGTCTCTTGCACAAGTGTGCCATTTCCACATATTTTGAAGCTCTCCTACTTTTATTTTCTCTTTGTTGTTTTTCTGTGATAAACTTATTCTTCAGTGTATTTCAGTATAATGTATTTTAAATTTTAAATATATTTTAAATCAAAGGTCTTCAGTGATTGAAAAAATGGTGAATAAAACTGAGCAAAAATAAGACTGCATTTTCTGGTGAATAATACTCTCATGTCCCCATTCACCGACTACAACCCAACATCAACTTGTCTCTTTTTGGAGATTACAGTAAAGCGTCATAACATTGTATGTTATGCACAGACTGCATGTTCATGTTTAAATTGTTCTTTACTACTTATATAAACTTGTTTTCTTTGTTCAATTGATTTTTTTTTCCTGTGAAAATTTCTTGAATTTCCTTGGCTATGATGGAATGTATTTTATTTTCCCATAAAGTTAATAAAAGTATTTTCCATAAACACCT
>NW_012137342.1:3398-4349 GCF_000956105.1 Propithecus coquereli
TCTGAATCCTATCTCTCCTTGAGAGATTTGGATATAAATTTGTAGGAGATAGTTTTCTCAGGGATTAATTAGTTGATGAAACACAAAAGAGGGAAACTGTCCCCACTAAAAGATGATACCTGGAACAAACAGGTCAAGTATTTTATGTAGATTGTGACTATTTTGACTTGGAGCACCCATGCAACAACAACGACAACAAAACAACACCATCATTTCAAAGCAAGTGTGGGAGGTTGGCAGCCAGACAGATGGCAGCATCAGTGGCATAGTATGGAAAACTGCCCACACTTCCTCAGAAACTCTTTAAAATTATAAGAATGATTAACATAATCTCTAAATTGCTTTTAAAGCAGTTAACAAGAGACAATTCATAGCATCAAATGCCTATATAAATAAAATCTAACATAATTTTATTATGGAAACATAATTAAAATTCTAAAAATCAAAATGATAAAATAAATCAAAGAAAACAGAAGGAAGTAACTAATAAAGATAAAAACAAAATTTAAAAAGGTGGAAATTAGAAAAGCATTAAAGTTATAAATAAATCCAAAAGTAGGACCTTAAAAAGAATACTAATTAGAGATTAGAGGAGAAGAAAGTACTAATATACAACATTAGAAATTATAAGATGCAGATAATCATGTAAAAAAGGAAAATTTTTAAATAGTAATAGGAAAATGTTTTCTGATCCTTTGAAAATATTCTTGAAAAGTCAAGAAATAGATAATTTTCTAGGGAAATTTACCAAAATTGACTCTAGTGGAAACCGAAAGTCTAAATAAATCTCAAAAAGAGAAGAAATAATGAAGATAGTTAAAGAGCTTCTATATGTTAAAACATCATGTCTTTATATTTTCCTAGAAGAAGTCAACAAAAGCTTGGAAAAATAGATAATATCAAACCATCCACATCAGAGGAAAAAAAGGAAAACTTCCTAAATATTTCCAT
>NW_012137343.1:0-390 GCF_000956105.1 Propithecus coquereli
ATACTTTTGTTTTAAAGAAACCAAATAATGTAAAAATAGAGTAAAAAATGGAATTTTCCTTTTGCCTGCCATGGCCCACTTCCTGTCTGAGTCTTCTAAAAATTTTAATATTTGCACATAATCCATAAGTGGGAACATGCGGTAACTTTCCTTTCCCATGTAGCAATATGCCTCGGAGGTTTTTCCCAAATTAACGCATAGAGATCACCCTTGTTCTTGGTAAATTGTTGGATAAATCATCACAGTAGGGCTGTATCTTTATTTATCCGTTCCCCCATGGATGCACATCCAGGTTGCTTCTATTATTTTTTAAGTCAATATTTTATCAAAGTATGATTTTTATATGGAAATGTGCACAAATCATAAGAGTGCAGTTCAAAGTATTTTCAT
>NW_012137343.1:6112-7225 GCF_000956105.1 Propithecus coquereli
TTGGCAAAAAATGAGACTTTATGTGGCATTTGTAGATTGGATATGTAATATGTGTTTTATTGGAATGAAGAATTTCTACATTGTTGTCAGAAACAGCAACATAAACGAGCAGAGAATTCTTGCAGCTCTGGCTTGGTCATTGAACTTTGAGGACACACATGACCATTTTCCAAGTCTGCCACCTGGGAGATTGATCTATAGTCTTTTGAAGATGGAAGGGATCAAGAGAGGGCCAAGCATGGGTAGAAAGGGATAGATATGGTTAGAGAACACATAGTCACAAGTTGCGCATTCTAACACTCTCCTTTGGCATTCTGAGGAAGACTTCTTGGCTGCCCATTTGAGCCTTAGGAATAAAGGTAGGCAGAAAGCGATGGGTAGAGGTTATATTGGGAGAGACTCCTCCAGAGGAAGAAAAAAGAATATAAACTGGAGGGCAGAAAGTTGGAATTGATTCAAGAGTCATTTAGGCTGGATTTAAGAAAGGCAATTTTTGTAAGGCATGAATTTGGGGAAGAAATGGAATTTGAAGGGGATAGCTGCCTTCTAATGGAATAATTTTGAGAATGTCAGAGGTAAAAAGATTATAAGTTGATTTTATTATGAGTCTTTACAAAAAAAGTAGAATTGTTTCAATTATGTTTTTTAAAAAGTATTTGGGTCATTCTTTGCTTTGACACTGAACATTATCTTAGTAATAAGGACCCACAGTTATAACTGTGGTTTTGGAGTATGTAGCTATGTATTATTCTTTGAGAAAAATTAGTCCACAATTAATAAAAATCTTATCAGGTTGTGCCACACAACTAGATGAGAAAAATACAATAAAGACTAAGTCATTGGCCAAAGAATTTTGCAAATGGAAATGTTTTATGATGAAATGGTATTATATCTAAAAAGTGATTTATACTTGAGAAGGCACCACTACATTTATAATCATATCGTGCCCTCCTAGAAAGTTGGCAAGAATGCAGAGGATAGTATGGTAAGAATGCCAGGTACAGGGAGGCATTGTCTCAAAGCTTCAGAAATAATTCTGGTTTCTCTAGTTCTATGTCTAAATAAAAAACAAAATCTTGACATGGAAGTTATTTATCATGTGGTACCATGTAA
>NW_012137344.1:0-681 GCF_000956105.1 Propithecus coquereli
AGGGCTACGGCCTTCAGGGTGGGGCCTCTACTGAGTGTCTGCACCTGTGAGATCATGGGCCTTCAATGAGGGTCCTGTACTCAGTGTCTGCACCTGTGAGGTCAGCGGCCTTCAGAGTGGGGCCTCTACTAATTCTCTGCACCTTTGGGGACAGGGGCCATCAGTGAGGCTCTTGTACTCAGTGTCTGTACCTGTGAGGACAGTAACCTTCAGTCAGGGTCCTATACTGAGTGTCTGTCTGCACCTGAGAGGACAGGGGCCTTCACAGTAAGAACTCTACTTAGAGTCTGCATCTGGTGACTGTGAGGTCATGGGCCTGCAGTGAGGGTCCTGTATTCAGTCTGCATCTGTGAGGGCAGGAGCCTTCAGGTGGGGCCTGTATTGAGTGTCTGTGCCTGGGAGGGCAGGGACATTCACTTTGGGGCCTGTACTCAGTGTTTGCACCTGTGCATACAAGGCCTTCAGTGAGGATCCTGTACTGGTTGTCTCCACCTTCAGGGAGTGGACTGTACTGAGTGTCTACACCTGTGAAACCTGTGGCCTTAAGGGTGGGGGCTCTACTGATTGTAAACACCTGTGAGGTCAGGGGCCTTCAATGAGGGTCCTGTACTCAGTGTCTGCACCTATGGGATCAGGGTCCTTAGTGTGCAGCCTATACTGAGTATCTGTACCTATGAGGAC
>NW_012137344.1:10635-10977 GCF_000956105.1 Propithecus coquereli
TGGTTCAACATACACAAATCTATAAATATAATTCACCTCATAAATAAAAGCATGAGCAAAGACCATACGATTCTCTCAATGGATGCAGAAAATGCATTTGACAAATTTCAGCACATCTTTATGATAAAAACTCCTATCAAAATAGGCATAGATGGGTCATACCTTAAAATTATCAGGTTCATTTATAATAAACCCATAGCCAATATCATATTGAATGGGGAAAAATTGAAAGCATTCCCACTTAGAACCAGAACCAGACAAGGTTGCCCACTATCTTCACCTCTATTTAACATAGTGCTGGAAGTCCTTGCTAGAGCAATTAAACAAGAGAGGGGAATTAAG
>NW_012137345.1:0-534 GCF_000956105.1 Propithecus coquereli
TGGTAATGACAGAGTTTTGAGGTGCATGCTAGAAAAAGCCAAGATTGCTGTGAAGGGGTTAAGGGATTATGAAGAGATTTTGGTGAGGGCGCAGCAGGAAAAGAGGAGGTCTGTAAAGAAAGTATGTGTGCTCTTAGAGAATACGTAAATAACCATGAACAGAATGTTAGTGGAAATATGGATGACAAAGGCTGCCATGGTGAGAACTCAGAAATGAGGAACACATAATGGCCAAAACATGCTCCTCATTATATAAAGTGGCAAAGAATTTGGCTGAACTGTGAGCTAGTGTTTTGTGGAAGGTAAAATTTGTGTGAGGAAATTTCTAAACAAAGCATTGAAGAAATGGCTTGGATCCTTTGATTGTCTATAATATAGTAGAATGAGAAGAGAAATGAAGAAAGAATTGTTAAGCACAAAGGAAGAAAAACTTAAAGATTTTGGAAAATTCTAAGCCTATCCATATTGCGAAAAACAAGGAAATTTGTTCTGGTGAACAACAATTTGATAGGGAGGGAAGTGTGGGTGTGAACT
>NW_012137345.1:5512-6558 GCF_000956105.1 Propithecus coquereli
CAGTCACACTGAATCTATGGCTTAGGCTTTACCCATTGGTATCTATAAAACACCAAATAAAACTTTGCCATCCAAAGTAGGGTTCAATAGACTGGACTGTTGAATTCAAATCTCTCTCAATGTATTTCTTGTTATTTTCAGGAATACGCAGATGAGACTATAGATATTCTTGTAATAAATAGCCACTAAGCTTCAGCTACTGAGGGTATTACTTTTCTTATCCTTTTCTGGTTCCCATTTGTCTACATCTACTGTCTGAGAAGGCACTTGGTCACTATCTGTGTTGGACCCTCCAATGTCAATGTAAAGCAACCTGGCTTTGTTCTCTCCCACAACTCCAGTCTTGGGTGTTCCAGGCCATTATTATTGAAAAATTGGAGAATAGACTCCTGCCCAAATATTTGTCACACGTTGTTTTCTCATCTTCAAAGCACCCATATCTATGCCTACAATCTATGCCTCATCCTACCAAATCTACCAATTAGTCTATCAGCTGCCTGTCTTCTGCCATTTATTCAGAAGAGCTCACCTAGTTCATAAATCTGCTATAGGACAGGCTCTATAAAATTCTATTTATTCTCTTCCCTCTTTTTCTACTTCAAGGTATAGAGGTGAGGGGTGAGATATGTTTCTTCTAACATTCATGCCCTAATTGAGCCTAACGGTTGTCTTACTGCACCTGTATTCTTATTTAACCTCTGAGCAACAGCACATACACCCTTCATTTTATTGATAAGAAACACATTGAGTAACTAACATGATTGAGGCCACACAAATAAACTAGATCAGAAATCCAAGTTAGTCTGTCTGAGACCATAAAAACATCTCTACATATTATTTGACTGAATCTTAACTATGAAAACTGAGATACTGCCTATTTGCTGCCTATTTTTACTATTATACTACTATGGAATTTGAATGAAAAAGGCAAGCTGATAAATTTGAATTTTAATATTTAAAAAATATTTCAGAAAGATGTTCTAATGATTCCACTAGTTATATTTTAACATAATATTGTCAGTTTAGATAATATTGATCCATTATAT
>NW_012137346.1:0-620 GCF_000956105.1 Propithecus coquereli
AGCTACTCGGGAGGCTGAGGCAGTAGGATCACTTGAGCCCAGGAGTTTGAGGTTGCTGTGAGCTAGGCTGACGCCAAGTCACTCTAGCCCAGGCAACAGAGTGAGACTCTGTCTCAAAAAAAAAAGTTTCCCATCAAGAAAACGTCTAGGACCTCGTCTGGGCACGGTGGCTCACGCCTGTAATCCTAGCACTCTGGGAGGCCGAGGCGGGAGGATCTCTCGAGGTCAGGAGTTCGAGACCAGCCTGAGCAAGAGTGAGACCCTGTCTCTACGGAAAAATAGAAAGAAATGATCTGGACAACTAAAAATATATAGAAAAAATTAGCCAGGTGTGGTGGTGCATGGCTGTTGTCCCAGCTACTCGAAGGGCGGAGGCAGGATTCCTTGAGCCTGGGAGTTGGAGGTTACTGTGACCTAGGCTGATGCCACGGCACTCTAGTCTGGGCAACAGAGCCAGACTCTGTCTCAAAAAAAAAAAAAAGAGAAGAGAAGAGAAAGAAAAAGTCTAGGACCTGATGACTTTCCTGCTGAAATTTATAAAGCATTTAAAGAACTATTATCAATCTTTCTCAAATTTTTTGAAACATTCAAGAGCAGGGAATGCTTTCAAAGTAATTTTA
>NW_012137346.1:11605-12061 GCF_000956105.1 Propithecus coquereli
TTCTAATAAATATGTATTATCTAAAGAATTCTATATTGGATATTGCATATTATTTAATATAATTCCACATTGCTCTCATAATCAAAATCATGAATTATACACTTCTTTTTCTGCCTAATTGGAATTTGTGAGAAGGCACCACAGGCATATGCAACATGAGCCATGTTATGATAATAAGGTTACAAAGTGAAGATTAATCATTGAGAATCTGTTCATGATATCATAGGCTACCACAACATATTTGATCTTATTGCCTAAATATTCAGAAGAGTAAATGAGTAGCAGAATCCCCTACCAATAACTTAGAATACAATAAATATTGTATAAATTCAGTCACCCTGTTCTCCCTATTAAATTGGATGCTTACAGAATATCATAGAGATACTAGAAAAAATATCAAGAAAAATTAAATTGAAATCGAAAGTCTCAATGGAAAACTTTGGAACTGCTTTCATA
>NW_012137347.1:0-731 GCF_000956105.1 Propithecus coquereli
TATATTGAGTACTGAAATTGAAGCAGCAATAAAAAAAACCTTCCTAAAAACAAAAGTCCCAGACCAGACAGTTTCAGACCCGAATTTACCATACCTACAAAGAAGAATTGGTGCCTATATCGCAGATATTATTCCATAACATCACCATTTCTATTCACCATAGTTCTGGAAGTCCTAGCCAGAGCAATCAGACAAGAGAAGGAAATAAAGGGCACAGAAATGGGGGCAAAAGAGGTCAAACTATCGCTCTTTGCTGATGATATGATCTTATATCTAGAAAACCCCAAAGATTCTGCAATGAGACTACTGCAGATATTATTCCATAACATCACCGTTTCTATTCACCATAGTTCTGGAAGTCCTAGCCAGAGCAATCAGACAAGAGAAGGAAATAAAGGGCACAGAAATGGGGTCAAAAGAGGTCAAACTATCGCTCTTTGCTGATGATATGATCTTACATCTAGAAAACCCCAAAGATTCTGCAATGAGACTACTGGAATTGATAAACAAATTCAGCAAAGTCTCAGGTTACAAAATCAATGTACACAAATCAATAGCATTCCTATACGCCAATAACAGTCAAACTGAGAACCAAATCAAAGGCTCAATATCCTTCAGAAGAGCAACAAAGGAAATAAAATACCTGGGAATATATTTAACTAAGGAGGTAAAAGAGTTCTACAGGGAGAACTACGAAACACTGAGGAAGGAAACAGCAGAGGATGTAAACA
>NW_012137347.1:2851-3289 GCF_000956105.1 Propithecus coquereli
CCGCTGCTTGAAGAACTATATGACAAAAATGGTCAATATCTGTCAGTAATATTTTCTATTAGATTTGTATTTTACTGATCCCATTAATACCAATAGGAAAAATAGTAATACATACAATATATGAGAAGTATTTACTAAATGCACAGATGATGTGCATTGCACAAGGGGATGTGAAGCCCTGACAATGATTTTTGTCTCGCTGGTTGGAAGCCATTTATTTGAGACAACAAGAGAAAAGATACAACGAAGCAGAGGCTGACCAATTGTCAATTAAGTCATCCGCGCGGCAAGTGGTGATGCTGGTAGTCTAACATTTCCTAAACTATGTTAAAGACTTTTTCTCCATTACAAATGGCACCAGAATTTTTTATGAGCCCCTAAATGTGAGCAGCCACAGTTTGGTCTTCCCTGTTTCCTTTTTTGGTTCAGATGTCCTGC
>NW_012137348.1:0-366 GCF_000956105.1 Propithecus coquereli
GCATATGAGATGATATTGTTATGAAGAATTATTAAATGTTCACTTATTAACAATTGATGCAAAATACATAATGGTATGCATTCATAGGTGGTCTACGTGTGCACATCACATATTAGGGACTTTTTTTAAAATCAGAGATTACTTCCACATTGAAAGAAAATAGCATGTTGCATTTTAATAGCGTTTTTCTCTGAGAATGTGAAGCACTTTGTTGACCTCGAAGAATATAAAATACTTCTCTGACTAGGAGGATAGTGGAAGGAAAACAGCTGAATTGCTGCCACTTTGTGAGAATGCGTGAATGGAACATGAGCCCTGATTCACACAGGTACACAAGAGAGGGAGGCAGAGCCTGACAACTTTGAA
>NW_012137348.1:2354-3273 GCF_000956105.1 Propithecus coquereli
TCACATATTTTGCCAAACATTATTCTCCATGTTTCTGTGAAAGTGATTTTTACATAAAGTTAATATTTATTTTTTATTTTTGTTTATTTCAGCGTATTATGGGATTACAAATTTTAGGTTACCTATATTGCCTTTGCCCCACCTAGTCAGAGCTTCAAGCATGTCCACCCCCCAGACAGTGCGCACTACACCCGTTAGGTGTGACTATACCCATCCCCTCCTCCCACCTCCCACCTGCGCGACACCTAATGAATGTTGTTACTATATGTGCACATAAGTGCTGATCAGTAAATACCAATTTGATGGTGAGTACATATGGCGTTTATTTTTCCAATCTTGGGATACTTCACTTAGTAGAATGTGTTCCAGCTCTATCCAGGAGAATATAAGAGGTGCTAGATCACCATCGTGTTTTTGTGGCTGATTAGAACTCCATGATATACATATACCACATTTTATTAATCCACTCATGTATTGACAGGCACTTGGATTGTTTCCACATCTTTGCAATTGTGAATTGTGCTGCTAAGATTAACGTTTAGATCAGTAGACTTTGAATAGAGCAGATTATCCTCCAAAATGTGGATGAGCCTCATCCAGTCAGTTGAAGACTCTAATAGAAAAAATATATTAACCTGCCCTGAGGAAAAAATGATTCTGTCAGCAGACACCTTTTAGACCCAAACTGCAGCATCAACTTTGCATCAGTCTCAAGCCTGATGGCCTACCCTGCAAATTTTGGACTTGTCAGCTGCTACAGTTGATTAAGCCAATTTCTTAAAATCTCTCTTTCACTCTCTCTCCTTCTCTCTGTGTCTGTCTTGCTCTTTCTCTCTCTATATATGCATATATATATATATATATGTGTGTGTATATTGGTTTTATTTCTCTGACTTTTTTTGACTAAGAAAATAGTAAA
>NW_012137348.1:5317-5622 GCF_000956105.1 Propithecus coquereli
TGAATGGTTCTTAACACATTCTCTGTGAAATGGAATCTAGGTCTTTCCTACATTTTGTCTTTTTAACTCAGCAACAGAGATTCCTAGAAAACACACAACAGAATTAAAGTGGAAACATCAGAGAGAGGACCAAAACTATGAGCAAGTGGTTTGTGCCAGATGCTTTTACAGATATGATTTTGTTTAATTCACATGACAGTGCAGTGGGGTGAACACATTATTCTCATTTCACAGTTGAGGAAATTAAGGGTCACAATGTTAAACAACTTACCCAAGGTCACTGATCTACTAAATGAACAAAGCAA
>NW_012137348.1:8138-8443 GCF_000956105.1 Propithecus coquereli
TGAATGGTTCTTAACACATTCTCTGTGAAATGGAATCTAGGTCTTTCCTACATTTTGTCTTTTTAACTCAGCAACAGAGATTCCTAGAAAACACATAACAGAATTAAAGTGGAAGCATCAGAGAGAGGACCAAAACTATGAGCAAGTGGTTTGTGCCAGATGCTTTTACAGATATGATTTTGTTTAATTCACATGACAGTGCAGTGGGGCGAACACATTATTCTCATTTCACAGTTGAGGAAATTAAGGGTCACAATGTTAAACAACTTACCCAAGGTCACTGATCTACTAAATGAACAAAGCAA
>NW_012137348.1:10217-10629 GCF_000956105.1 Propithecus coquereli
GTATCAAAATAGTTTCTCAAATTTTTTGATATTTATTTGTTTTTACTCTCATGCAGTATGTAATTTTAGGATGATATTTTTTTATCAGCCCTTTGATTATATTACTCCTGCATAAACTGGATTATACTGTTGCTTATGAGACCTCTGCCGTCAGTGTAATTATTATTGCTTGTTTTTGTAGTAAGCTCATTGTTATCTCTATTTTTAAAATTGCTTTGACTTCAGTATTTTGCTTTCTTCACTATTAAGCATTCAGGGTGTTTGCTTGTTTACTAATCATGTGGCTTGTGACTTCTCATAATTTTAGAATCTGAAGATGTATATTATCTTTTAATTCTAGAAAATATTATGTCAATATATCTTTAAATGTTTCCCACTCCAATTTTTCTGCACTATGTTCTTCTATTATTCT
>NW_012137348.1:14569-15357 GCF_000956105.1 Propithecus coquereli
GATACTACAGAATGACTAATTCATGTGTATTGTATACACACATATAAATAACACTAAGAGCTGGCGAGGATTTGGAGCCACTGAAATGTCAGTCTCTGAGAGTATAAATTGATGCAACCACTTGGAAAACTGTCAGACAGTCTCGCTAAAGCTGAATATATGGAACACATACATATCCAATTACTCAGCAATTTAACTTATAAGATTAACAGAAATTCATATATATGTTCACAAAAAAGACAAGTACAATGTTTATAGGAGTCTATCCTTAGTCCTGAACTAGAAACACTGCAAATGTCCATCAACTGTAGAATGGATATATAAATGAAATATCAACAAACGTTAATCTCACTCACATCCAGTTGAGTGAAAGAATTTATCCCTGTAAGAATTTACTGGATGAAAATATTGTTTGGTTAAAACTATTATGAAGTTGAAACTCAGAATAAACTAATTTCTGGTGTTAGAGGTCAAGACAGTGTTTACTTGGGGGGAGGGGTAGTGATAAGGTGGCACAAAGGACCTCTGAGTACAGGTGATGTCCTGTTCCTTGATCTTGATGCCAGTTGTCACACAGTGTTACCTTGTGAAGCGTCATTGAAATTAAGCTTCTGATGTGTGCATAAGTCTCTATTTGTGTTACATTTTAATTATCAATAAATTCCTTTCCAGAGCAAATATTAGATGACACCTCTACATAGGAGTGTATCTTGGTGCTTAGAAAAGAAGTATCAGTGGGAACTAGAGAGAACTGAAGAGGTTTTATTTTCTAGGCAGACAATATCAAT
>NW_012137348.1:15965-16642 GCF_000956105.1 Propithecus coquereli
GAAAATATGACATGAAAACTTGTGGATTATACATTCAAACTACTTCCATTTTGAGAACTGACTCAAAAAAACTTTCTCATTAATAAGAAAAAAAATCTGTGGTCACATCCTTTATAAAAGTAGCAATTTTTACAAATGAATGTAATTACTAGAGAAAGTAACAAGAATTAAAATTATTTTTAAAATACATAGACAGATATAGATACAAATACAAACTTCAGTTTGTTTCGGGGGAAGTAACCATTTCAATTCTTTATTTCTTATTCACACATTGCCCATGAAATTATCTAATGCTACCTACTGAAGTGCCTAGTTTATGAAAGAATTCAATGAGTATTTTTTGGACAGTGTAAGACTAGATTATGATTTTCCAAAAATGCCACTAGCTCTCACGGCTTTATATCTTTCATTGTTCAGTGTGTTACCTGACCTTTGATAACTGTTCTCTTTTATAATTGAAAAATCATTCTTCCTTCAAAATCCTCACCTCAGATGACATCCCTTGATCTTTCTATGGCATAGTGTATGAAGCTTTGGGGATATAGGGAGCTATAAGAATATAAACCATCATCATTATTATTATTTACCAAAAACCAACCCACATTTTCACCTAGGAAAATTGGCATTGAAGATGTTAACACTGATGCCCTGTCTCCCTTTTATATTGTTAATATAAT
>NW_012137348.1:17232-17541 GCF_000956105.1 Propithecus coquereli
CATTAACACTTACCAAAATCGACCATGTGCTAGGCTATAAAGGCTTAACTTATTTTTTTAGGATAGCTATACACAAAATGTATTTTCTGACTTCAGTAAAGGTAAGATAGGCATTAATAATAAAAATATATCTAGAAAATGGCTGACTGCTTGAACATAAAGCAATAAACTTCTGAATTGGTAAAGAAGAAATCATAATGTAAATTCGAAAATATCTTGAACTGAATGATAATGATAATGAAAATATGACATGAAAACTTGTGGATTATACATTCAAACTACTTCCATTTTGAGAACTGACTCAAAAAA
>NW_012137348.1:20661-21123 GCF_000956105.1 Propithecus coquereli
ATAATAAAGCAAAACCTCTCTAAATCTTTCAAGCCACTGGAGATCTCACCATTTTTTAGCTCTTCAGTCTTATCTCAGAACTGTCACCACAACTAGTCTTGTATCAACATTGCACCATCCATAGGCTTCTTGACAAATAAAGAACACGGAGGGCAGCCAGGTTTTTTTCATCCCTCTTTCTTTTATTTCTAAGATAGGATAAGAAAATCTGAATCACAGCAAACAAAAAAGTTCTGAAACATGTGATGCTGAGCTTCACAGGGCTCCAGGTTCAGCTGAGAATATTCATCTACCTAATGGGGAATGCCAGTCGCTCTTGAGCTGTACCCTTAGAAACTTCAATGCGTATTTATTTATTTACACACATGTCTAGCTAGCATCAGCTTCAAATACAGTCTTTTAAAACTTGCTTCGAAAAGAATTTTACTAACCAAACCTTATAACTGATTTGTACCCAGGATA
>NW_012137348.1:21173-21703 GCF_000956105.1 Propithecus coquereli
TATTTATTTTAAAATATTATCAAAACACAAGTAAGAATCCAAAACTGTGTAGGCCTATATTACATATCCGTTGGCCAGATTTTGCATTAGGACCATGAATTTGTAATCTAATTCATAGATTGCTTTTTTATCAATTTCAAAATATTAAAGGGATACAAATGTTTTTGATTATATGGATCACTTTCGTAATGCATGAGTCATGGCTGTAAGTGTGCCCATCACCCAAATAGTGTCCATTATACCCATTAGGTATGTTTTGGTCCCCCTCTTCCTCCCCCCACCCCCATCTTGATTTCTGCTTAGTTTTACTTCCCTCTGTGCACATGTGTGCTCATTGTTTTTAGTTTCAGTTTAATAGTGAATACATGTGGTTTTTGTTTTTCCATTCTTGCATACTTCACTTAGAATAATGGTCTCCAGTTCCATCCAAATTGCTGCAAAAGGCATTAATTCATCTTTTTATGGCTGAGTAGTACTCCGCAGCATACATATATCACATTTTGTTAATTCACTCATGAATTGATGGACAA
>NW_012137348.1:31688-32035 GCF_000956105.1 Propithecus coquereli
GTTCATGTATTAAAATCTGTTACTAAGCAATATGCCATCTCATAAAAGTGAACATGAATCAGAGGATTATGATAAAATAAAATGTGTAACAATGAGCCTGTCAGTAGTGAGTATGGCTTCTATGGCTTTGCCAACTGAAACATGAATTTTGAAAGAAGTTGCAGAAACACAGATGTTGTCAAAAGGTTGCATGGAGATATGCCTCAAATCTAAAGCCCTGCAGAACACTTTTTTGCATAATAAAATTTCATAGTTATTTCTAATGGAAAAAGGGCCACAGAAATAGAACTTTTGCCATTAGAATTTTATGTTTAGATGCCATCCATATTATTACGTGTATCTGTGTA
>NW_012137349.1:0-578 GCF_000956105.1 Propithecus coquereli
AAAGGAAATCTGCCTTGGCATTTTTTCCTCGAATGCATTTACACTTATTTCAGACTGTATAAGTAATGGCTATGGTCAAATTGAAGGATAACTATTAGTTAGCATAACCTTAAATCCAAACTCTATCTCAAAGTTAAAACCTTGATACCTAAAAATGCTTCTATAATTACGTTTCTATATTGTTTCTACAAAAGCACACTACTCTTCATTGTTGATGTCGATATTGTGGTGG
The DNA here is from genome assembly GCF_000956105.1 of Propithecus coquereli. NCBI lineage: Eukaryota > Metazoa > Chordata > Mammalia > Primates > Indriidae > Propithecus > Propithecus coquereli. The sequence continues at coordinate 233 of NW_012137349.1, forward strand.
TTACATTTTCAAAATTATATGCTGTGGAAAAAAATCAGCAAATACAAGATTCATTTATTATACATCAAAACATTTATTCATAACTTTCTTTTCTGAATTCATTTAAAAAACAATTCCCCCTCCCACAAAATAAGACCTCTTCCCACGGATTCCATCTAGTCTACTTCTCAAATATCTAAGGTTTTGCTATATTCATTACAATGGTAGTTTTCCCTTAGTATAATTCTCTAATATAGGTTTGAAATAGCGTAGAAAGTCACCCTATATTCACTTATAGAATTGCTTTCCCTACTAAAAGAGTATTTAAAAATATAATAAGTATTACGTCATAAAAGCATTCCCCAAT
>NW_012137349.1:11023-11750 GCF_000956105.1 Propithecus coquereli
GGCGCATGCCTGTAGTCCCAGCTACTCGGGAGGCTGAGGCAGAAGGATCGCTTGAGACCAGGAGTGTGAGGTTGCTGTGAGCTAGGCTGACGCCACGGCACTCACTCTAGTCCAGGCAAAAGAATGAGACTCTGTCTCAAAAAAAAAAAGTTGAAGACTTCAATCCTGCTCTATTAAAAGTGGACATTCCTTCTCCACTCCCACTGCTTCACTTGACCAGCCTTAAAAATACAAATAAAAAATAAATTTAAAAAAATGGACAGATCTACCAGGTAGAAAATCAGTAAGAACATAGTTGAATTTATTAAGCACCATCAATTAACAGGATATAATTGACATCTAGGGACTACTTCATCCAAAACAGATTACACATTCTTCTCAACCTCACATAGAACATTTGCCAAGAAAGACCAAATTCTGGACCATAAAACACACCTTAACAAATTTAAAAGAAAAGAAATCTTATGTGTGCTCTCAGACCACAATGGAATGAAACTAGAAATCAATAATTAGAAAATCCTAAAATACTTGGCTACTGAATAATACACTTCTAAATAACACAAACAAGAAATGTCAAGAGAAATTTTAAAATATTTTGAATGAGATGAAAAGGAAAATACAACTTGTCAAAGTTTGTGGGATGCAGTGAAAGCAGTGCTTAGACACAAATTTATAGCACTGAATGCATACATTAGTAAAGAAAGATTTAAAATCAATCATCTAGCTT
>NW_012137350.1:0-1128 GCF_000956105.1 Propithecus coquereli
GCAGCACTCCAAATGGTCCATAACTGGGTATCTACTCCATCTAATGAAGGGGACTACTAAGAGATTAAAAATCAGAGTGGATGTTTGATATAATGTGGAACAAACAACAGGTTAATTTACTATTTGTTGTTGTTGCTTATTTTGCTCAGTTTTGTTTTCCAGTGTTAACCGGTTGCCATGATATTCTGTGGATGTCATTTAATTCCCAATCCAGGACGTCACTAAGGCATGGGGAGAATGTGGTTTGTTGATGAAAAACTTATCTGTATGCAATACTTATGTGGACTCCATTCCTATTAAAATAAGATGCTTTATTTAGTCAATGAATTGGAATTTTTAAAAAATTCCTTTGTGCTAAAGTCATCCCTATATCTCATTTTAAGATCAACCCAAATATAACCAAATACAAGCATTCAATCAGCATTTTGTCAAACTCCAACATGTTGATTTCTTAAAACAAACATGTTTTCTTTTGCATCCTTATACATACCTTTTACTTAGTATTCAGCCAAGTATTTTTCCATTTGAATGGATGGAGAGCCAACAGGCTGTAACAAGTAAGGCTACTCAGACCTACTATATGGCATCAGGTGAGCACAAGTTGGGAGCTGGGGTCTGGGAGGAACAATTGTAGATTTGGTGTCTGAAGACCAAGTTCCAACATCACTTCTGCATCTTCTTGATTGACATCAGGCAGGTCATTCAATGTCTTCTGGGCTGCCACCCTCAGTCTTTAAGATAAAGGGGATGCCCCTAGTGCTATGGAGAGGGCTGAATACAAGAAGGCATGCAAAATGCTTTACAGAATAGCCACTACCTACAGGTAGAGGAATTCTGCAATATGACCTCCATGAATCTGTGTAAAGGGGAAGAACCACCCAGAAATCTTCTGAAGACAGCTCTCAAGCGGAATCATTTTTGTTTTCTCTGGACTTCCGGATCTTCATCACTTGGCCTTGTAGTCACTCTGCTGACAGAGCCATTCTGAGTGCTAGTGGCTGAACCCTCAAGAAAAGCCTGAATCAACCACAATAATATTGAAGAGTATTTCTGATTCAATAAACAACAGTGAGAAGATATTAATGGTTGTGAGAATTTGTCAATAATAAAAAAAATTAATAATTTATT
>NW_012137350.1:16173-19360 GCF_000956105.1 Propithecus coquereli
CATTTCACAGTGACTTCAAATGCAATGATGAGGGACTAAATTTCATCTTTTGCCCCTCCCTCCTCCAAGAAGGAAAAAAAATGGCCTCATCTATTATTTCCTATCTCAGTGAATAATACTACCTTCCACTAAGTTGGCCAAGCTGGAAAACAAGCACCCAACTTGGACACATGCCTCCCTATCTCCTGCCTTCACAACATCCATTTAATTATTAGATCTCATCAACTTGATCCCATCACTGGACCAGTTCTTAAATCCATTCACTCCTGTCCATTTCCTGGCCCACCGTTACTTCTTGTCATAGCCTCCTGAGTGGTTTCCTCAGATCTGTTCTTCATCTTGCTGTCAGATGGACCTTTTAACAATGCACCACCGATTATGTCCCTGTCCAAGGGATTTGGCTCTGTTGGCCTCTTCTGTCCCATGCAGCGCTACTTTCTACCTCACCTTTCTGTTCCACCTATACTTTCCTCTCTTTGGTTCTGGAAAGTGGCATCATGCTTCTGGCTTTGGAATCTTCGTGTGTTCTGTCACCTCGACCTTAAAGCCACTTCTCCCAGCACCTCTCCCATTAGCTTTTACTCATCCTTCGGGTATAAGGTTAAACAGGACTGCCTCAAAGAAGCCTTTCCTGCTTTTCCAGATTCCTCCAAGAAGAAGGTTGGCTCCTCCAGTATCCTATTCTTTAGGACATTCCACTGCCATTCTTAACTCTTACTGTCATTACTTGTTTGTATCATTAGTTTCCTCCTCAGTGTAAGCTCCCTGAGAACAGGTATTGTGTCAGTTTAGTTCACATCTAGATACTCAGCAATTCCTGGCATATAAGATTCCCGAATTGTGTAAATTCAATTCCTGGCATGTAAGATTATGATAATTACTCAACGAATTTTTACTAAGCCCATTCATAATTCCAGAAGTTTAACTAGGCTTAGTTTTAGTCACATTTGCTTTTTGGTTTGATGATCTACTCTTTTCTTTCCAGATGTGAGATGTTGGATGTCATCCTAAGAATAATGTAAAGGTAACTGTAATAGTTTGATAGTTTGCTACAACAAAGTACCACAAACTGGGTGGCTTAAACAATGGAAATTAATTGTCACACTGTTGCGGAGGCTGGAAGTCTGAAATCAAGTTGTCAGCAGGGTTGGCTCCTTCTAAGGGCTGTCAAGGAAGGACCTGTTCCAGGCCTCTCTCCTTGGCTTGTAGATGGCTGTCTTAACATCCACATGGCATTCTTCCTATATGCATCTCTGTGTCCAAATTTCTCCTTTTTATAAGGACACCAGCCATATTGGATGAGGGCCCACTCTAATGACCTCATCTTAACTAGTTATGTTGGCAATAACCTGATTTCTAAATAAGGGCACATTCTGAGGTACTGGGGGTTAGGACATCGACATATCAATTCTGGGCAACACAGTTCAACCTGTAACAGTATCCAAGGGTTTTAAAGCAGGAGAGATAAATAACTGGATTCATAGTGCTAATAGATCATGTTGGCTATAGGGTAAAGAAAAAATTGGAGGGAGCAAGACTGAAGGCCGAGTGAAACCTAGGGGTCTATTATAACACTTGGAACAATGCCTGTGAGTGCAGTTTCTCAATTAGCATTGCCCAGAGTCGAAGCTCTGATCCACTGAATGGAATAGTTTAAACTTTCCTACATGAGGGTCAGTATTCTTATCTGTAAAATGGCTATATTTTTAGCATCGCATAATTTATAATGCTGGAGTAAAGAATGAAAACTAGATTTAGTTATGACCTGACTTAGAAACTTATAGTTTCCCTCAATATTTTAGCATAACACACAAAGCAAAAAAGAGAAAAAAAAGCTTAAGTTCTTAAGGCAAAATTGGCCATTGAAATAACTTGTGACTTATTTGTGTTTATGTATATAAAGATATTTTGTGCCAAAAGAAGAATAATGTAGGTATTATCCAAACATTTCTGTTTTCCACTGGTGTGCAGGCATCTTATAGGGCTATCTAATAGAAAAGTGGATTCTGAATCTTTGTAAACATACAAAGTATGATTTAGAGTGGAAGCTAAAAAGTTGTCACATATAACATATTCTCTTCTCTACCTCTGTTCCATTCCAATCCATTCCTTTCTTTCCCTTTCAGTTAGAGATGCCCTAATCCCCACCCAAATTTTTATCACTACAAATAATGTAATTGTGAGCCTTATCCAGAGAGGAGAGTTGTCTAACTTATTTTTCTCCTCCCTCCTAGTCCTTGGCAAGTCTGCTGGGTGACCCACTCAGACACCTCAGAGGGTGGTGCCTCACACCCCCTCAAGCCACAAGCAACAAAGCTTTAGTCATTTCGTGCTCTTGGCTTTGTCATCATTTTGATTTCTTGAACATTACTTTGTCATTAACTCATTGCACTTATGTAAGGAGAACAAGCCAGGGATAGTTAAGGAGTGCCTGCGGTTGTTCAGGAACAAACAAACAAACGAAAAAATGATAGTACTGCCCAATGTTCAGAAGACAATTATTTTGACAAGAGAGAATTCTGAATCACAGGGCAATGCAATTAACTTATTCTATGAATTTTTTTATGCAGCAAGCCAAATCAGGCCATTGCTTTGGACAGCATTTTAATAATTGTAAAGGTCAACTATCATTCTAACTTCCCAGAAGACAAAAGAAAATAGATTATTTTACAGAGGAAGGATGCATATCTGGGATGACACATATATGCTAACATTAGGCATTAATTAACCATAGGATCATTTTTATTTTCTACAAAGCTAATTAATATTTATATCTCCCTTAGAGGTATACAGATTATAAAATACGAAAAATAAACTGTGCTCATGTGATATAATTTTTGGGGTATGGAGTTAATTTATATTTTCCTTATTTAATAGAATTTGAAGGGCAAAGTGATAAATTAGAAAGCTACGTCATAGGTACCTGTTTTGTTAAGAGGAAAGCAAATATGTTATAATTCTATCAGAAAGTGGAAAAAGATTGACTTGTCATTTTGGGGAACAGAGAGACTAGCATTTGAAGGGAAAGAGAAAGATGATATCCATGTAAATGCTTTCTAAACTTCAATACGCTTCCAGTTAAAGAAAGCTAGGATTTTATGTGAGCAAAGGCTACATAATATAGACAGAAGAGCTGCTGTCAAGAGCAACCCAATGGAAGAAGAGCACTTCTGGGGAGAATTAGCTC
>NW_012137351.1:0-369 GCF_000956105.1 Propithecus coquereli
CAGCGCTCACAGAACCTGGTGCTATATTCAGATTAAAGTCTAGGTTGCTATTAAATAAATGAAGAACAAAATAATGGGGGTAAAATTAAAGCTTTCTTTTTTTTATGCTTGCCTCCTGCTAAAACCTGGTAGGATAGCACTTTCAGATTTTTTTAAGGAGTTATTTATACACAAGGGAAATGTTTTAAAGAAATCTAAGTAAGAAAAGGAAAGTCTAATGTTACAAGACACTGCAAGGAAATGTCACTGTGTAATAACTCCCATATGGGGTGGATAACAGGATTTGGGCTTTGTGCCTAACAATGCATCATGTTGTTACATAATAACACACAAGCTCCTTCTATGCCTTGCTGCCTCGCACAATACACG
>NW_012137351.1:6067-7098 GCF_000956105.1 Propithecus coquereli
AAGTGTCCTGCCCAGGGGGGAAACAGGAAGTGTGCCTATCTCAGGAGAGAAATAGGAAGTGTCCTGCACAGGGGAGAAACAGAAAGTGTCCTGCCCAGGGGGGAAACAGGAAGTGTGCCTATCTCAGGAGAGAAATAGGAAATGTCCTGCACAGAGGGGAAAAAGGAAGTGTGCCAGCCTTAAGAGAGAAACAGGAAGTGTGCCTGCCTTAGGAGAGAAACAGGAAGTGTCCTGCACAGGGGAGAAACAGGAAGTGTGCCTGTCTCAGGAGAGAAACAGAAATTGTGCCTGCCTTAGGAGAGAAAGAGGAATTGTCTTGCACAGGGGAGAAACAGGAAGTATGCTGAACTTAAGAGAGAAATAGGAAGTGTCCCACACAGGGAGGAAACAGGAAGTATCCTGCACAGGGGAAAAACAGGAAGTAAGCCTGTCTCAGGAGAGAAACAGGAATTGTGTCTGCCTTAGGAGAGAAAAAGGAAGTGTCCTGCACAGGGGAGAAAAAGGAAGTGTCCTGCATAGGAGAGAAACAGGAAGTACACTGCACAAGGGAGAAACAGGAAGTGTGCCTGGGTTAAGTGAAAAACAGGAAGTGTCCTGCACAGGGAGGAAACAGGAAGTGTGTCTGCTTTAGGAGAGAAACAGGAAGTGTCCTCCACAAGGGAGAAACAGGAAGGGTCCTGTACAGGGAGGAAACAGGGAGTATGCCTATCTCAGGAGAGAAACAGGAAGTGTCTTGCAGAGGGGGGAAGCAGGAAGTGTGCCTGTCTCAGGAGAGAAATAGGAAGTGTGCCTATCTCAGGAGAGAAACAGGAAGTGTCCTGTACAGGGGAGAAATAGGAAGTGAGCCTGTCTCAGGAAAGAAACAAGATGGAGGAGCTTGTTTTATAGGTTTAGAAAGACAGGTCCTGGGCCAGGCGTGGTGGCTCACGCCTGTAATCCTAGCACTCTGGAAGGCTGAGGTAGGAGGATTGCTTGAGCTCAGAAGTTCCAGACCAGCCTGAGCAAGGGTATGACCCCGTCTCTAAAAAAAA
>NW_012137352.1:0-1105 GCF_000956105.1 Propithecus coquereli
TTACATATATTGCTTGCTTTCAATGCTTCTGTGAAATTTTTTTCTAATGCTTTTGTGCAACTGAAGTATAGTAAAAATATGGCAGTTAATTTTGAAGAGTTTGCATTGAAAAATAAATGTAATAGGGAATAAATATAGGATGCAGTTGGTCAAGAATTTTGTAGAGAGGATAACAAGACTTAATTGCTGAAAACAGTAACCAGTAGGATTTTAAAATATAATCTTTTAAAATGTTGCTTTCCTTTTAAATGGACGTTCTAACATCCATGATTATTTTTCATCTTCAGTTCTCCCGTAGGAAATAAAGCATGTGCAAGGATATTTAAAGTTTCAGAGGACTGTTCTTAAAATGACTGTATTGATAACTAGTTCTGGCTGGTTTTTGTTTTAGAAACATTTTCATGTAAGAGTATTGTGAAGGAGAGGAATCATGCAAAATATATTGTTTTGTCTGGTGTCTTACAGGCTTTAAGGAATGGTGATCATTCTGAATATTTCTTTGGTTCAGACTGTCTTTATTAGTCAAGACAAAAATAGATAGTATCGATACATAGGAATAGATACATAGGAATTGGGACCAGTTCTCTGAAAATGAAGATCTACACTAATACTGGTTCCATCTGAATGATCCCCGTAACACACATGGCTGAGGGAAAATGTGTAAGCTTGACCTCTGTTTAAGAGGCGTACCTTAAAAGTTTTGGGCTGTTATATACCTATAAAATAGATATGTATATGTTTTTCCCTTTCGTAGGTAACTGTTATGATGATTGATTTATAGTGTAACTGACATCTAGTTCCATCTAGTTTTAAACTAGATGGAACCTAGTTTTAAACTAGATGGAACAGCTTTTATGGTTGGCAGGAAAAAGCATAATATAATATTAAAGATTGTGTCCCAGGTCTATAGTCCAGAACTCTAAGTTCTTCCATTAATGAACAGCAACCATAGGCAAGTCACAAAAGGATGTCATGCCTCAGTATTCCCATCTCTAAAATGGGAATACTACTACTTTACCTCACAAGATTGTTGTGAGGAAGACAATAGCATAACTGCAAAAGTGCTTTGAACAGTAAAAAGCTATACAAATAAAAGGTATTATTT
>NW_012137352.1:2265-2632 GCF_000956105.1 Propithecus coquereli
ACCAGCCCAAGCAAAAGTGAGACCCCATCTCTCCAAAAACTTTAGTCAGGTGTGGTGCCATGCACCTGTAGTCCCAACTACTTGGGAGGGTGGGGCAGGAGGATGGCTTGAGCTTAGGCGTTAGAGGCTGCAGTGAGCTATGATGCCACTGCACTCTAGCCAGGGCAACAAAGCAAGACCGTCTCAAAAAAAAAAAAAAAAAAAAAAAAATTCTAAATTGAGAGAATAGCTTTCCTTACCAAAAAAAGAGGAGGAGGTTCCCCCTAATCGTTACCTTTTGAGTCATGGATCCCCTTTAAGATCTGATTAAAGCTGTGGACTTTTATCCCTGGAAGATATACATGTGCACACCATTCAAAATGTCCCT
>NW_012137353.1:0-1313 GCF_000956105.1 Propithecus coquereli
AAAAAACATAAGCCAAGTATATGCTGTCTCCAAGAAACATGTCTAACTAGCAAGAACTTGCACAGACTCAAGGTAAAGGGATGGAAAAAAATATTCCATGCAAATAGAAACCAAAAGTGAGCAGGTGTAGCCATTCTCATGACAGATAAAATAGACTTTAAATCAACAATGGTATAAAAAGACAAAGATGGTCATTAGATAATGGTAAAGGGAGAAATTCAACCAGAAGACATAACAATCCTAAATATATGTGCACCAAACACAGGAGCTCCCAAATTCATAAAGCAAATTCTACCATATCAAAGAAACAAACAATAGCATCATAATTGCCAGGAACTTCAACATCCAACATCTTCAAATAGAAATCCTGAACACACCAATAATGAGCAGTGAGATTCAAACAGTAATAAAAAAATCTCCCAGTAAAAAAAAAGGCCCAGACCAGACAGATTGATAGCCAAATTCTAACAGATCTACAAAGAAGAACTGGCCCCTGTACTACAGAAATTATTCCATAACATCAAGAAGGAGGCCATCTTCCCTAACTCATCCCATGAAGCCAGTATCACATTGATAACTAAGCCATGAAAGAACACAACAAAAATAGAAAACTATAGACCAATATCCCTTATGAACATAGATGCAAAAATCCTCAACAAAATACTAGCTAACTGAGTTCAACTGTACATCAAAAAGATAATTCATCATGATCAAGTGGATTTAATTCCAGGGATGCAAGGATGATTCAACATATGCAAATCAATAAACGTGACTCACCACATAAACAAAAGCAAAAACAAAAACCATATGATCATCTCAATACATACAGAAAAAGCATTCAATAAAATCCTGGATCCTATCATGATAAAAGCCCTGAACAAACTAGGCATAGAAGCAACATACCTCAAAATTATAAAAATCATACATGACAGACCCACAGCCAACAGAATACTGAATGGGGAAAAATGGAAAGCATTGTCCCTAAGAACTGGAATAAGACAAGGGTATCCACTGTCACCACTTCTATTCAGCATAGTACTAGAAGTCCTAGCCAGAACAACGAGGCAAGGGAAAGAAATAAAGAGTATCCAAATCAGGAAACAAGAGGTCAAACTATCCCTGTTTGCTAATAATATGATCTTGTATCTAGAAAACCCCTAAAGACTCCACCAGAAGACTCTTAGAATTGATAAATAAATTTACCAAAGTCTCAGGTTATAAAATCTGTGTACACAAATCAGCAGCATTTCTATATACTAATAACAGTCAAGCTGAGAGTCAAATCAAGGACTCAATACCATTTAAAATATATA
>NW_012137353.1:2238-3160 GCF_000956105.1 Propithecus coquereli
AAAGGCAAATAGAGTAATCACAAAATTAAATAAATGGGACTTAATTAAATTGAAAAGCTTCTGCACAGCAAAGGGATAATCAATAGAGTAAATAGACAACCTACAGAATGGGAGAAAATATTCTCAAACTCTACATTGATAAAGGGCTGCTGTCCAAAATCTACAAAGAATTCAAACAAATCAACAAGAAGAAAACAAACAATCCCATTAAAAAGTGGGCCAAAGACATGAATAGAAGTTTTTCAAAAGAAGACAGACAAATGGCCAACAAACATATGAAAAAATGCTCAACATCACTTATCAGGAAAATACCAATTAAAACCACAATGAGATACCACCTCACCCCTGTCAGAATGGCCATTACTAAAAAGTGAAAAAAAAATCACCTCTTGGCCTTTTGCCATGATCAAGTGTAAAAAGTCAAAAAACAACAGATGCTGGCATGGTTGCAGAGATAAAGAAACACTTAATACACTGTTGGTGGTACTACAAATTAGTACAACTTCTATGGAAAACAGTATTGAGATTCCTCAAAGAACTAAATGTAGACTTACCATTCGTTCCAACAATCCCATTACTGGGTATCTACCCAAAGGAAAAGAAGTAACTTTATCAAAGACACCTGCACTCAAATTTTATTGTAGCACAATTCACAATTACAAAGATGTGGACTCAACCTAGGTGCCCATCAACTGAGGAGTGTATAAACAAAATTTGGTATATATGTATTATGTAATAACTACTCCGCAGTAAAAAGAAATGAAATAATGTTTTTTGCAGCAAGCTGGGTGGACCTGGAGACTCTTATCCTAAGTGAAGTAACTCAAGAATGGAAAAACAAACACCACATGTCCTGACTAACAATTGGGAGCTAAATGATGGGCACAAAGATGTGAAGGACAATGGAAACAAAGAATAGGGG
>NW_012137354.1:0-824 GCF_000956105.1 Propithecus coquereli
TCAAAATGACCATATTGCCCAAAGCAATATGCAGATTTACTGCAATCCCTATGAAAATACCAACGTCATTTTTTACAGAATTAGAACAAAACAACCCTAAAATCCATATGGAACCAAAAAAGAGCCAGAATAACCAAAGCAATCTTGAGCAAAAAGAACAAAGTTGGAGGCGTCACGTTACTCAACTTCAATTTATACTACAAGGCTGTAGTAGCCAAAGCAGTATATACTGGTGTAAAAATGTACACATAGATCCATGGAACAGAATAGAGAACCCAGAAATAAATTCACATATTTACAGCCAACTGATTTTCTACAAAGGTGCCAAGAACATGCACTGGGGAAAGGACGCCCTCTTCAATAAATGGTGTTGGAAACTGGACATCCACATGCAAAAGAATGAAACTGGTCCCTTATCTCTCATCATGTACAAAAATCAACTCAAGATAGATTGAAGACTAAAGTGGAAGACCTGAAACTATAGAACTACCAGAAGAAAACATAGGAAAAACACTCCAGGACATTGGTCGAGGCAAAGACTTTGTAGCTAAGACCTCAAAAGCACAGACAATGGAAACAAAAATAGACAAATGGGTCTGTGTTAAACTAAAAAGCTTCTGCAAGTGAACAACCAGCAGAGTGAAGACACAACCTGTTGAATGGGAGAAAATAATTGCAAACTATTTATCCAATGAGGGACTCATAGCCAGAATGTATAAGGAATTCGAGTAACAGTAAAAAATAATAATTCTATTAAAAAGTCGGCAAAGGACATGAATAGATAATTCTCAAAAGAAGAAATACAAGTGGGCAACAGTTATATG
>NW_012137354.1:6235-6649 GCF_000956105.1 Propithecus coquereli
AAAGAAAATACTATTCTGATGGTTATTAGTACCCCGGACTGCAGCTTCTGATTAAAGCAAAAAACAAAACAAAACAAAACAAAAAACTAAGGACACATACTCAACTCTTTTCTGCCCTGTAAAATCCTGTTTCAATTGGTAGTCACCGGCGCTGTGCATCAGCTGAAACTTTTACCTCTATTGAATCTTATAAACTGTCTTCTTTCAACAACTAAGGACATTCAAGCAATAAAGTGTGCCGGAGGTGAGTCCCATTTCCAAGGTGAGAGTCGGAGTTGAGTTTCATACTGCTGCCCCCCTGCGACGTTCGCCTGGCGCATAAGTGCTCAGGTATAGACAGAACAGCAGACTTTTTTTCCAAACCCATCCGGCTGGGGGACAAAAGATTCTTCTTTTCTGCCTTGGTGGGGTCCT
>NW_012137355.1:0-781 GCF_000956105.1 Propithecus coquereli
CCTCGAGCCAAAAAGTTCACTCATTTACTTTCCCTTTAGAGTTTCTATCATGACACTGCTTCAGCTAGTGTAGACGTTTATGTCACAAAATAAGCATGTTTTTTATGCTAAATATACTCAAATAGTCAAAAGGGACACAAATCCAATTTTAAGTCTTATTTCTTAATCCTGTATTTAGAGGAATATATTCTATTGCAATGTGAAGCTTAACAAGAATGATTATCACTTTAACTTGTGGATCGCCACGAGGGTCTGAGATAATATTCCTGGTTCCCCACAAAGACAGCCAGGAAATCACGCAAATTAGATTTAAAAGCTCCTTTTTGATTCTTACAAGAAATGAATTCCGTAACAATATGTGATAAATGTAGAGAGAGTATTTTTAGGTTCATCAACATTCTATTCTGTATCCTCAACCTATTGATATGAAAACCATGCTTCTAATAATTGGGACTGTTTTCTTCTATCATCTTTCTTTAAGGCTTGCATACTGATGGTAGTTGGGAAATAATAGCTTCTGTTATTTCAACTCTCGCTTGCTAACGAGTATCTAAAAGTGGTTTGAGAGTAATTTGAGCAAGATCTCTCAAAATCATCCACTCTGGTGGCTATAGTAAATAGTAAATATAAGTCTATTAATTTTTGAACTTCAGAATTGAAATGGGCTGTAGCAATAATGTTGCTCAAACCCTTATTTTTCAGAAAAGGAAACAGGTTAAAAGAGACCAATTTTATTTTCATTGTAAAACCAAATTTACAGCTCTACATAATAAAATGCTAA
>NW_012137355.1:2052-2496 GCF_000956105.1 Propithecus coquereli
ACTGTGTCGGCATAAAGTTAGTTTTTTAAACCTAGAAGTTAGTTTCTTCTCAGCTTTATAAAAGAAATTAAATTTTTGTGGAACCCAGCATTTTGCCTACTGTGCCTAATGGATAAGCCAACACTGCATTGTGATCTAACAATTATGTGCTCCTACATCTAATGTGTTAGTTCATTTCTTTTCCTTCCATAGTCCATTTTTCTAGTATTTTCCATGATCATACTGAAATATGGCCCCAGTATTTTAGATGGTCTGCATACTGATTTCTCTCATCATCAGTTTCACTTCTTTTACATTCCATGACACATTATATACCAGCTGTTTATCTAGTAGTTGTTCAACATATACTTATCAGACAATTTAATTTTTTTGTCAAATGTAATAAAAATTTCATCTTGATATTTAATTTAGAATTAAGAATTTATTATAGTCATTAGCAGTTAA
>NW_012137356.1:0-774 GCF_000956105.1 Propithecus coquereli
GTCAACAGAGACTGGAGTAATCTTACAATTTTCATGTGCAAAGCCAGACATTCAGTCAAAACTACTGGGCACACTGGAAGACAAGACCAATTGACGAAGGACTGAGAGAAAAAGCAAACACTAGAAACAGCCCTGCAGGAGATCTAGACATCAGAACTGGCAAACATGGAATTAAAGTAACTGTGATTAATTTGTTCAAGAAAATAGAGGACACGGCGGGGAATTTCAGTGGCAAACTGGATTTATGAACCAGAATCCAAGAGAAGGTCTAGACGGGCAGAGCCCAGGAACTGAAGTTAACTTAGTAGATTAGCTTAACAGGGTATTAGACAAGACCAAAGAGCAGACTAGTGAAGGAACAGAGATGGGGCGATATTGAGACTGCGCACAGTGAGGGGGAGAAAGGGTTAAAGTACATTTAGTGGAGCAGTAAACATAAGGGACGTGGTGAAAAAGCTGGTTTGAATCCTAGATGGAGCGAGTGAAATAGGGTTAGTAAAATATTTGAAGATACAATGGACAAGAAATTTAAATTGATGGAAGACTCATGGATGCGAAGGCATTTAAGAATCTTCAGCACAATAAATACAAGGAAAACCACATCTGGGCACACTGGGGCCCCTGTGTGCCCACAGAGCCTGCTGAGGCCCCCCACAGTCCCTGAGACTGAGAAGCCTGCGGGACATCCTGCCCCAGGTCACAGGGTGCAGGGAGGGTGTGGAGGAGGAGAGGAGGGACAGTGTGGCCCTGGCGTCCTCCCTGTCTCCCTTGCAA
>NW_012137356.1:11739-12506 GCF_000956105.1 Propithecus coquereli
ATTTTCATCTGCTATTCATTAACTATTATTTTCTATTTTATTTTAATTTTGTTACGAAAATTCCACCCAGCATTGTGCTCGCTGGCTGTATCAGGCGTCTGTGCGTCAAACCATGCTTCTATCAACCCGCTTAGCTTTTTCCTGCGTTTCACAGTAAGCTGCGCCAACAGGACACTGCACTCGGGCACGTGAGCAAGCCTGCCACTGGCTGGGGTTCGGTGTTTACGCTTCGGCATGTGAAATACTGCAGATCTCCAGGGAATCCTTCCATGGATTTTGACAAATGCGCAAACACAGGTAACCCAAACCCCACCGAGATTCAAGACACGACCATCTTCCCTGACGCTGTCGGGACCCAGACGAAATTGTGCTTCTGCCCTCCCAGGTCACTTCCACCCGACTCCCCAGAGATAGCCACTGACAGACTCAGGCACAGGCCAGATTCGGGCCACACACGGGGGAGTTTGCCACCCTGTGCGTTAACGTTTTCCTGTGCACGGCATAAGCTCACAACACGAGATCGCCTCCGACTCCGAGACCAAAGAAGAAACAGGATTCAGAAGTTTGAGTTGAGCCAGTGGTGCCACGTGCACGATCGTGGCCTGAGACACAGCAGGAAACCGGCGCGGAGTCAAACCAGAACATCCTGTTTATGGACAAGGAACTCGCCTTGAGCCAGAGTTATTTACGGCGGGGCAGACGCAGGAAAGTGCATCTGCGAGAACAAGACCTTGGGGACACGTGCAGCAAAGAGCACGAGGAAGACA
>NW_012137357.1:0-1184 GCF_000956105.1 Propithecus coquereli
GTCATATATGGTTTTTATTATTTTGAGTTAAGTCCCATCTATGCCTATTTTTTTAAGTGTCCTTATCTTAAAAGGGTGCTGAATTTTGTCAAATGCTTTTCCTCCATCTGTTGAGAGGATTGTGCATTCTTTGTTTTTACTTCTACTTATGTGGTGAATTACATTTATAGATTTGTTTATGTTGAACCATTGTTACATCACTGGGATGAAGCCCACTTAGTCATGATGGGTTATTTTTTTGATGAACCGCTAAACTTAGTTTGTTAGGATTTCATTGAGAATTTTTACATCTATGTTCATGGGGATAGTGATCTGTAGTTTTCTTTTTCTGTTGAATCCTTTCCTAGCTTTGATATCAGGCTACAAAATCAATGTACAGAAATCAGTAGCATTCATATAAACCAACAACAGTCAAATTGAGAACCAAATCAAAGACTCAATACCTTTCACAATGGCAACAAAGAAAATAAGCTACCTACTAATATATTTAACTAAGGTGAAAGTAATATATTTAACTGAGGTGAAAGATCTGTACAGGGAGAACTAGGAAACACTGAGAAAGGATATAAAAGAGGACATAAACAACTGGGAAAACATACCATGCTCATTGGTTGGCAGAATCAACATTGTTAAAATGTCTATACTACCCAAAGTGATCTACATTTCAATGTAATCCCTATTAAAATACCATCATCATTATTCCCAGATCTAAAAAAAATAATACTACATTTTGTATGGAACCAGAGAAGACTTGAATAGCCAAGGCAATCTTAAGCAAAAAGAAATTGGGAGACATCCATTTTCCAGACTTCAAGGTCTGGTACTTCAAGGTTTGGTACCATACTAAAACAGTATGGTACTGGCGCAAGAACAGAGACATAGACCAATATATCAGAGCAGAGAGCTCAGACATAAAACCATCCTCATATCACCATATGATCTTTGACAAAGCTGACAAAAACATACACTGGGGAAAAGAATCCCTATTCAATAAATGGTTCTGGGGAAATTGGACAACAACGTGTAGAAGACTGAAACAGGATTCACACCTCTCACCACTGACAAAAATCAACTCACAATGGATAACAGACTTAAACCTAAAGCACGAAACCATAAGAATTCTAGAAGAAAATGTTGGAAAAACTCTTATAGACATTGACTTAGGCAAATAATTTATGAAGAAG
>NW_012137357.1:3909-4322 GCF_000956105.1 Propithecus coquereli
CTTTACAATGCTAACATTGGAGCTATTCTGAAATTGAGGAGGTTAAGCCTTTGAAGTAAGTTCATTTAGATGATAAAAAGCCTAAGAATGCAAATCGAAAATTTAGAAAGCTGGATCATGGTTGAATTAAAATAACTTCTGGTAGCAACTGAAATAAACTTGAAAATATAGAAAATTCCTGCATTTAATTCAGGCAAATGACCTAGAATTTTGAAGATAAAAATAATATATTTGTAATGAAAATCCAAACTCAAGATACTAATCTTGAGTGGTCCCTGTCTGCTTCTAATACTCGGATATTATCTGCAAAGCCCTTTATCCTGATTATATAAATGGACAGAATTCATTGGTGGCTAAACAAAATTGTTTTAAAATAGTTTAATTGATTTTTATATAGTAAGCAAAAGGAAAAG
>NW_012137358.1:0-1921 GCF_000956105.1 Propithecus coquereli
TGTACTGATCAAATCATGGTAATTAGCATACATAACACCTCACACATCGTGTGTGTTAAGAACATTCAAAATCTGCTCTTCTGGCTATTTGAAAATATACAATCGATTGTCTATTATAGTCATTCTAGAGAGCTATCCCTAAACTACCTCTGGCTAGTCCCTTAAATTCTATATTAATCCATATACTAGGTATCTAAAACTTCTTCTACAATAGAATCTCATTAAGTGCCCATTGGAAAAAATATTCCATGTGTTCTTACATAACGTAACAATTTGTACCCCTATAATACTTTGAAATAAAAAAAGACAAATGCTTTTGGTTACATGGATTGCTTTTGTAATGCTTGAGTCAAGGTTAAAAGTGTGCCCGACACCAAGATAGTGTTCATTGTATGCATTAGAGAGGTTTCACTCATCCTCTCCCCCTACCCCCATATGATTTCCATTGAGTTTTAATTCCCTCTGTGCATCTGTGTGCTTGTCAGTTAGTTCCAATTTCATAGTAAGTATATGTGGTGTTTGTTTTTCCATTCTTTAGCTATTTCACTTGGGATAATGGTCTCCAGTGAAATCCAAATTGTTGCAAGAGATCTTAAGTCATCCTTCTTTGTGGCTGACTAGTATTGCAGGGTATACATATACCACATTGTGTTAATTCACTCATGAATTGATGGACATTTGAGTTGATTCCACATATTTGCAACTGTGAATTGTGCTGTAATAGACATTCAAGTGCAGGTGTCTTCCTTTGTGTAAATACCCAGTAGTGGGATTACTGGATGCACTGGTAGGTGTGCTTTTAGTTCTTTGAGGAATCTCCATACCGTTTCCCATAAAGACTGTACTAATTTTAATTTGCATTTCCCTGATGATTAGTGGCATTGAGCATTTTTTCATATGTTTATTGGCTATTTGTCTATCTTCTTTTGAGAAGCTGCTGTTTATGTCTTTTGCCCACTTTTCAATGGGTGGTTTGATTATTTTTCCTGCTCAATAGCTTGAGTTGTTTGTAGATTCTGGTTATTAGTCCTTTATTTTTGTTGTTGCTCTGATTGACATTGGGGTCTTCATAAATTCTTTGCCTAGGCTGATAGCTAGAAGAGTTTTCCCAATATTTTTTTCTAGAATTCTTATGTTTTCATGCCTTACATTTAAGTCCTTTATGGATCCTGTTTCAATCTTCTGCATCTGTCAATATAATTTTCCCAGCACCATTTATTGAATAGGGATTCTTTACCCCAGTGTATATTGTTGTCTACTTTGTCAAAGATCAGTTGGCTATCTGTGGATGGTTTTTTATCCATGTTCTCTGTTCTGTTCCATTAGTTTATGTCTCTGTGTAAATACTATGCTGTTTTGGTTACTATAGCCTCGTAGTATAGTTTGAAATCTGGTAATATGATGCCTCCAAATTTGTTCTTTTTGCTTAAGATTGTTTTGGCTATTCAGGCTCTTTTCTGGTTTCCAATGAAGTGTAGAATTATTTTTTCTCGATCTGTGAAATATGTCCTTGGTATTTTACTGGGGAGTGCATTGAATCTATAAATCACTTTGGTAAATATGGACATTTTAACAATGTTAATTCTACTGGGCAGGAGCATGCTATGTTTTTCCACTTGCTTGTATCATCTGTGATTTCTTTCCTCAGTGTTTTGTGGTTCTCTATGTGGAGATCTTTCACCTCTTTGGTTAAGTATATCCCTAGGTATTGTATTATCTTTGTAGCAATTGTGAATGGTATTGAGTCTTTGATGTCACTCTCAGCTCGACTGTTATTGGCACATAGAAATGCTACTGCTCTGTGTACATTGATTTTGTGATGTGAGACTTTGCTGAATTTATTTATCAATTTCAGAAATCTCTTTGTGGAATCTTTGGAGTTTTCTAGGTATAAGATCATATCCTCTTTCCTGATTTATAC
>NW_012137358.1:6078-8063 GCF_000956105.1 Propithecus coquereli
GCCTCAGTTTCTTCACCTGCAAAACAGAGCTGATAACTCCAGCCTGACCTACTTCAGGGGGTTGTCTTAAGAAATTACAAATTTCATGACAGCTGCAAAGTACTATAAACATGTAGAGATTGGAATTGTTGATAATAATAATTGTCAGAAAACATATAAATTACGGTAGATACCTTCTAAATATAATAATGTAACCTAGAAAAATAGTTAACAACTAGAATTTAAACATCTACTTAAGGGATAAAGCAGTCTTGATTTATCATGTATCCCCAATGTCTGCCATGGAGTTGGTAGTCGAAAACACTATTGAATAGGAAAAGAAAATGCTGTCTCTTTGATTGCTAGGAAATTACTTACCCCCCCCCCCCCCATCAAATGCCTCCTAAGTTTATTTCCCTACCCTTCACCAGATCAGTCCTGAACATGGCAAAGCATCAGGGACCTCCAGGAACACAGATGCTACTGATTCAAGGTCCCAGGCCTGTGGAGTCTTCGGGTAACACTCTTGAGACTGAGGAGGATTTTCTTGAGAAATGCCTTGCTTTTTTAAGAAAGGTAATAGGATCTCTGAGGTTATCAGCCTCCCTTCCCCCAACCATCCTGTACTCTAACATGTGATGAGCCCACTAGCAGAGACAAAATTTCCCAACCCTGCCTTGTATTGAATAAAAGGCCTCATGCCAGGTAGGAAACACAGTGAGAAAAAATAGGTGGATGGCTTTAGTCTGCAGGGGCAGAGCTGGAGATCTGCTGATTGCAGCAAGAGTGGCTACATTGCCATGGCAATGAGCAAGCTGATCACTTTGGCTCCATCACCCATGCCACAGCCTTTACAGGGGCAAAGGCAACATGTCTTTCCCAAGGGTTGTGATATTGATGCAGGGGCTGCCTTCTCTACAAAGTGCCTAAATTTATGCTCTGTTTTGTTATTATCTTTGGCTTCTTTAAACTGTAGATAATTCTGTTGTAAGGAGAAATCACTATAGTAAAAAAAAAAAAATATGCCATGGGAAATGTCCTGTAGACTCTTGATGTCAACAATTCAGAGTTACTCTGACAGCCCACGGCAGGACAGACATTGAGAAGATGATTAAATCCCCTATAGGGTAAGACTAGTAGGTGGGAATGAATTGTATCCTTGGTGAGGGAACCGGGCTGCCTTCCCATTACCTCAAGATGGCTGTGTTGCTTCCTATTAACTGGCAGCTATCAGTAAAATGTTGATAATTCTGGAATACTAACATTTGAGTGAAAAATGATATTGTGGTATCTTGAAGATCTCATAGTCACTTTCAAATACTAGTTTATTTTAGTAATAGAGAATGTTACAAATTTAATGAGAAAATGATGGAAGGAAGAAGTTAATTTTGTTAGGAAGGGGTTTGTTGTGAGAGATGCTTTATGAAAGAAATGGCATTGAAATTGGCCTTTATCAGTAATATGACATGGTAAGGCAGAATTTTTCTTTCTATCGTAAGGAAGGGCATGAAGATTAAAACAATGAGATATTGCTACTGGTATGAGAATGATCCAAAATGACAATACCACATACTGGCGAGGATTTGAAATAACAAACTCTTGTTCATCGCTGGTGTGCATGCAAAATGGCAGTCACTTTGGAAGACATTTTGCCATTTTTCCCAAAGCTAAATATAGTATATAGTCAGAATCCTACAATTTTTCCAAAGATGTGAAAACTTATACGTGGATGTGTAGGGCAGCTTTATTCATAATTGCCACTCAATGGAAGCAACAAAGATGCCCTTCAATAGGTAAATAAATAAGGACATCCATAGAGTACTAGATTGTAAAAATATTTTGCTTATAAAGTAAAAATTGATAGGTCCATACTTATATAAGTAAATGATTGAATACATAAGAGACAAATCTCCCATGCAGAAGAATTCCAAATAGTCTACATACTATATAAATACTCCACTTCTTAATTAAGTGTGTGCTGCACACAGTGATTTCCTTGCAAAGAA
>NW_012137359.1:0-633 GCF_000956105.1 Propithecus coquereli
ACTAGAATAGATAGTATTCATGTAACATGATTTCATATGTGAGATTGATATTCAAGTTGATTTATTTGCTTTAAAATGGACTGCTCTGGTCCTGATGGTGGCCTGAGCATAATTTCCTGAGTTTTTTCCTACCCACATTTTACGGTTGCACCACCACTTGAAATAAAATGGGCTACTGGTGGAAATGTGGAAAAATCTAAGACCATTTGAAGCCATGATTTCTATGGAAAGAAATCACACAAAGAATTTCATTTATTTTAATTATGTCAGATGGTATCTGGTTGGAGAGAAAAGGATTTTCTCACTGGAGGAAGTTAGGGATAGAATATTCACTCCATTTCTGCCTGAAATGCATAAGCGATTTTTTTAGTGTGCCTCTCTTGCTAAGGAAAGGGTTTTTCTGCTCACTAATGGCATGGCATCTTTCTGTGGTCACAAACGCTTCCTGAGTAAGTGACCGTCACAAAAAATTTCCCCAAAGAATAGATTGAATTTTTGTGGCCATGCTAACTTACGGGACAATACCATATAAAAATTCAGATGGCCGGGCGCAGTGGCTCACGCCTGTAATCCTAGCACTCTGGGAGGCTGAGGCGGGCTGATTGTTTGAGCTCAGGAGTTCGAAACCAGCAT
>NW_012137359.1:4192-5031 GCF_000956105.1 Propithecus coquereli
ATCACAGGATGGCCAGCATATCCTTATGAGTGGCCTGGGGAGATATTTTATTTGTTTGCTTTGTTTGTTTTTCTTTCCTCTCTCAGCATTAAAGATAAGATAGCCAGTTGACTATTGCAACTCATGTTTATTTTTCATTCACAATGGCACTAAGAATGTTACTTTAGGGAGAATCATATTTATGTGGGCATGTGCTATTAGACTTCTTACCTTGCACAGGTATTGGGCTTTTTTTTTTTTTTTGAGACAGAGTGTCACTCCGTTGCCCGGGCTAGAGTGCTGTGGCATCACCTAGCTCACAGCAACCTCAAACTCCTGAGCTCAAGCGATCCTTCTGTCCTCAGCCTCCCGAGTAGCTGTGACTACAGGCATGTGCCACCATGCCCGGGCTAACTTTTTGTATATATTTTTAGTTGTCCAATTAATTTCTTTCTATTTTTTTAGTAGAGACGGGGTCTCACTCTTGCTCAGGCTGGTCTCGAACTCCTGAGCTCAAACAATCCGCCCACCTCGGCCTCCCAGAGTGCTAGGATTACAGGCATGAGCCACCGTGCCTGGCCAAGGCCTTATTTTCTATACTCTGTAAATTACGTAGTTATTTAGTGAAATAAATAAATAGTGAAACAAAATTTCACTATTTCTTGGGTGCCACTGACATAGTGTCTCTGCCCTCAAATTCTTACCATTGAAGCCTCATCCCTAATGTGTTGACATTTTAAGGTGGGGCCTTTGAGAGGTGATTCAGTCATGAGCCCTCATGAAGGAGATTAGTGCTCTTGTGAGAGGAGATATGAGAGAGATGATCTCCTTCTCGGCTATGTGAGGATACTGTGAGTAGG
>NW_012137359.1:10412-10848 GCF_000956105.1 Propithecus coquereli
CTTGTACTCGCCATCAAATTGGTACTAACTGATGAACACTAGGGTGCTCACATGGCAGTAATACTCTCCAGGGATTAAGGGGATGGGGGGGTAAACCCACAACTAAAGGACACGGGGAGCATTGCAGGGGGGAAGGGCATGCCTTTAACCCTCGCTTGGGTGAGGCAAAGACATAAAGTGTAATCATAATGTTTGTACCCTCATAATATCATGAAATAAAAAATAAAATACAAAAAAAAAAAAAGAAGCTGTCACATCTGCTCCTTCTCCCATCTAGAGAGAAAAAGACCTTAGCTCTGAAACATAAACAAACCCTGTGGAGAAAAGATGGGAAGGTCTCTGGGTTTTTATTACGCTTTTGGTTGGTGAGGTTAGAACAGATAACACTTAATCTCTCTGGAGGAACTCGCTGTATCTTTCTTCCAGGGAACGTTTC
>NW_012137359.1:10898-12127 GCF_000956105.1 Propithecus coquereli
TTCTTATGAAAACAAGCACTATTAAATTTTTTAAATATCACTGATAAGGTTGTCATCAAAAGGAATGTTTCACTGTGTGAATATTGTCAGGGCGCCAACCTAATAATATATTCACACTAAATTTTCCATGAAGCCCACTACTTAGAAAATTAACACGTTTGCTTTCCACATACTTGAGGACTCTTTCTTGTGTTGGTTGTTCAATTTATGAGTTTACTATGTTTCTTAGTTAATATGTTTCTGGCATGGTTATGGAGTTTGGGTTTTTTTACAGATTAAAAGAAAGAAATATCTGGTATGTTTGTTAGTTGAAGACAGAGGATTCAAAAGTGAATACAGACATATAAATAATACATTTTGAACATAAGATTTTTGTGATAAGCATGCTTATAATCTCCAAACTTTATTCCTACACAGTGGAAATTAGTGTAAGTTTTACTGCATTATTTAAATTATGACCCTGAACCTTAGAGTAGGTTCACTAAAATTATGATTTCAAATTAATTAAGATAATGTATGTGCAAGAATTTAGCACAGTGTCTGGCCCATAAAATTGATCCCGAATTTTCTTAAATTGAATATTAAGCTTATGATTTTTAAGCCAAGAAGGACACCAACGAAATTATTAAGTAATTTTTATTCAGTAGTAAGTATTTATGTCTGTATTTATTTATTTATCCTGAAAGAGTACACAAGGTCTCTAGATCAGAGAACAGATTGTTTATTACTCATAGAGCATCCTAGTGCCAGTTCCCTGAGTCCCAGTCCCTAGGGGTTGATGTGACAAAAGCCTGATGTTATCTTTATGTGCGTGAAGTTGCACCACAGAAAAGGAACCCCAAAATTATAAGATTCTAAGCTTATTCAAGAATGTCCATACTACCTAAAGTGATCTACAGAATTAATTCAATCCTATCAAAATCCCATTATCATTCTTCCCAGATCTGGAAAAAATAATTCTATGCTTTGTATGGAACCAGAAAAGACCTCATATAGCCAAAGCAATCTTAAGTAAAAAGAACAAACTGGCAGATATCAGTCTACCAGACTTCAAGCTGTACTACCAGGCTATAGTAATTAAAACAGCATGGTATTGGCACAAGAACAGAGAAATTGACCTCTGGATCAGGACTGAAAATCCAGAGATGAAACCATCAGCATATCGTAATCTAATCTTTGACAAAGCTGACAAAAACATACACTGGGGAAAAGAATCTCTTTTCAATAAA
>NW_012137359.1:12297-12610 GCF_000956105.1 Propithecus coquereli
AGAACAGATAACACTTAATCTCTCTGGAGGAACTCGCTGTATCTTTCTTCCAGGGAACGTTTCTTCTTTAAACATCTGACCATTTATTTTGCTGACTAAGTCCTAACTGGGCAAAAATATGAAAATATTCATAGAGTTTGTCTCTTCCCCCAAAAATACATTATAAATTATTAGAAATGCATCTGAGTCTTTGGGACATTATTAAGTAATTCATAATAATAATAAGTTCAAGCATTTTATGATCTAGAAAGAATAGTAAAATTACTTAATTTAGCCCCATTGTTCATTTGGGAAACTGATGTACAGAGATGTA
>NW_012137359.1:15216-15566 GCF_000956105.1 Propithecus coquereli
CTTCAAAATATATAAAGCAGAGATTGATAGCGCTCATAAATCATAGAAATAAAGAAAATTTCAAAAGTGTGAAATGAAGCATGATATAATTCATCAGGAAAAATTTATAATTAACTGGCATGTGTCTAATAAAGTAGCTTCAAAATATATGAAGCAGAGATTGATAGCACTAATGGATAAAATGCGTACTCCATCAGTATAACAAAAAATTTCAACGTAATTTCTCAATCATTGATGGATAATTTGGAAAAATATTGATAGACATACACAGGTTCCTGATTCAAAAATTGGAGAATCCACATACTTATGTGCATTGAGATTGTACAAAGGCAAAACATTTCTTTTCAAAT
>NW_012137359.1:16136-16558 GCF_000956105.1 Propithecus coquereli
ATTGTTGTTTAAATGTGCTAGTATACACAATAAGCATATTAATATTTTTATATTTAAAGAAAACTACTGTAAAGGGAATTTCCATGTACTACATGATATTCTTGATTGATAGCCATCTAAAATTAACATCTTACACCAATGTAAATCAACTGAAGCACAAATATAATATAGGTTTATTTGCCTTTAAGATGACAGAAAATTTCCATCAAATGTATTTTGTTAGACTTAAGAATTTATAAATATTTTTATATTTAAAGAAAACTACTGTAAAGGGAATTTCCATGTACTGCATGATATTCTTGATTGACAGCCATCTAAAATTAACATCTTACACCAATGTAAATCAACTGAAGCACAAATATAATATAGGTTTATTTGTCTTTAAGATGACAGAAGATTTCCATCAAATGTATTTTGTTAGA
>NW_012137359.1:17007-17607 GCF_000956105.1 Propithecus coquereli
TTTAGTAATTACAACACCAATACGGTAGGTATTATTTTAATTTTTTTATCCATTTTAAAGATGAGAGTACTGTGGGCAGGTCAGGTGGCTGGGAGACAGGGGTGGAAGGAATGCTTGAGGCCAGGAGTTTAAGACCAACATGGGCAACATAGCAAGACCCCTTCTCTACCCCCCAAAAAATGAGACAACTGAGATATAAGTACCTTTTCCTGGGTCACATAATGTGAAGTAGAAAAAAGATATCTGCATTTGGCGGTGTGATGGGGGTAAATATTCAGAGTGTGCTCACACTGAAAAACAAGTAGATTCTTGGAAAAGTATATTTTAAAGTATTGCTGCACTTTTTTTGACATCATAGTAACATTTTAGATCACAAAGCAATAAGACAGAATTAGTTTAAAATAATGAAAAATAGTCATTTAAAAATCCAGCAAGTGCCATCTTCACCTCCAACAATTTAACAAACAAATAGGCACAGAACAGATAGAGGAGAGACTGGAGCCAGTAGCAATATGAAATAAGGAAACACTAAAGTGGGGTTTTCTTAAAGGAAAAGACCAATATCAAAGATTATCAGAATTTTTTTTTAAATTATACTTT
>NW_012137359.1:20407-20887 GCF_000956105.1 Propithecus coquereli
GATTCTCATTTTGCTTCTGATTGTCCTGAATTTTAGATTTCCTTGAAATCATTTCAAGTTTGGCAGCAAAACATGTCATGTGTGCAAGGTTTATATTTCTTTCTCTCTCTCTTAAGAGATTATTGGCCTCAATGATATTCGTTTTAAATAACCTTGAAACATTGCTGTGTTTGTTTGTTAATGTATACTCTACATTGACAGTCTGGTTTCCCAAATTAGGTTGTGAGATTAAAAAAAAAGAAAAGAAAAAAAGGAAGAAATTCTGGTAATGGAAGTACCTGCATTGGATCTACCGAGTGCCCCTGTGAGTGGTTAAGCACACACACATGTAAACATACAAACAAACACGTACACATACTGCAGGTGTCCCAGTTCCTCCTGCTTTATTTCTGTGTCCTGACCGAGGAACCTTGATGGCCCTTTTACTAGGCCAGCTGAATGATTTTTTGTCAGTACTGAACCCAGCCTGGGGCCCCGCAC
>NW_012137359.1:24744-25157 GCF_000956105.1 Propithecus coquereli
TTTCAGCATATTACAGGGATACAAATGTTTAGGTTACATATATTGCCTTTGCCCCACCCAAGTCAGAGCTTCAAGCTTGTCCTTTTTATCACACTATATACTTAAATTATTACTTGAACAGATTCAAATACCCAGATGGCCTAAACCATTATTTTCCTTGGCTCAATATGCAATAGAGTGAGTTAGATCCTTAAGATCAGACTATTGATAAAATAGATAAATTTCTAAATTCATAGCATTTGGTTATTGCAATGGATTAGCTTGGACTTAAAACAAGTTTGGTTGGTGGAATTAAGAGTGAAACAATTGTGCATTAACTGGTAATGAGTGATAAGACTCACAGCTAGATAAAATTATCTCATAAAAAGTCAAAATATCTTATTGTTTTTTCATTATAGTCAAAATCTTTACAA
>NW_012137359.1:25207-26852 GCF_000956105.1 Propithecus coquereli
TTATGATTAATAATTGAAATAATTCATGAGTGAAAATGCAATGTCAATAGGATTATAATGCATTGCATTAATATGTCCTCCTCATATAAACTATTTTCAGAAGATAATGTTCCATGAGTAATTTTGTATTTCTTGATGATTAGGGGTTTCTGAGCAAAGAGCACTGGGATCTCAAGGATGACTAAGCACTAACAAGGCTTGGAAGTTAGAGATAGTGAATTTCCCCACAGCCATTTGCTTTGCGATGGCAATAAAGTTTAAAGACACCGTTCTTATCTTCCCCCGTGCCCACTGCTTACATTCCAGGATAGAGATCTTTTCCTCTTGTCCCAGCTTAAAATTTGTTTACATTCCAGAGTAAAAGACATGATCTCTCTATTTTCAGAGAACAGAGTGGATAAATGTGCCTGCAGACTCCGTACAAACTTTGAGTTTTGTAATTTAGCATCATAATGTGTGTGTATATATGTGTGCGTGCGTGTGTGTGTGTGTGTGTGTGTGTGTGTGTGTATTTAGTATGCTACGGTAAAATAAAAAAGAATAAAATAACTTTATCATAGCAGATTTTGATCTGGAGAGGGTTATATAAATTTGAAAAAATTAGCATAGACATGAAAGCTTGGGGATTCTCATGATTTTGAATTTTAATAAAACTTTCAATTAATTTTGCTGTGTATATTTTCTTAAAAATACCAATTTTTGTACTTACAAAGATTTACATTACTTTTACACGCAAAATGTAACAAAGCCACCTATGATATTCTTCTTCTACTCCTTAAACGTATTTTCTTAGAGCATAATCAGACACTGACTCATACTATGCTTGAATTTGTACTGTAATACCTATACAACAAAATAATGCCTGGGTTCTGGAACAATGGAAGATATTTATATTGCAAGTGAACATTAAAAAAATAGCCTTGCCATCTAAAGTGGACACTTGTTAATTCCTTTGCAAACGACAAGGAAATATTTCAGGTATCTTTAAAACGAAGTCAAGTGAGTCCAAGGAATGAGCTCCTATTTCCTCGGAGAGTCAGAGAATCTTCACTGAACACACCTGATGGCTGAAAAGTGGAACGTACCTGCTGCCAGCCAAGTTAGGTGAGTTTGTATTTTAACTTCATCTATTCAGAGCTCTCATAAAAAATAACCGAGAATAGCAGTATGCCCTTGAGACCACAGTGTATGACAAATAAATAATTTGGGGGATTAAAAAGAAAAAAAGTGACATTTCTCCCAATCGTTTGAGATTAGGGCCTCATGAGATCCCTGGACACTGTGAACTATCTCCTACGTGTTTTCACCCTTACCATCTTGTAGCGTGGGGTATCTTTGAAAGGTTCGTTTCACACCCCAAAGTGAGTCAAAATTGCCTTGCAATACATATTTCCAGTGCATGATGGTTAACAAAGTTACAGACAGTATAGTGTATTTTGTATATTTCATACTTAATAAGCAATGTTAAGTCCTAATTTCATAATTTTAGAAAGTACACTATAACTGGTGCCAGTTTTCAGGATTATAATCATGACTCTATGGCATTCCAAATAAATGTAGCCATGTAGTTGTGGAAGGTATGTGTAAAGTAGTAAGAAGTACTTTTCCATGTTATATATATATATGTGTGTGTGTGTGTGTGTGT
>NW_012137360.1:0-306 GCF_000956105.1 Propithecus coquereli
ATAACCTCTCTTCCATGCTATCTAGCAAGAGCTTAAATGTAACTGTGATGCAGCAACTCTTCCAGTATTATCAGTGGGTATGTATGTGTACACAGGTGGCATCGATTTGGAAATTATGGTTAGCAGTGAATTCATTTACATTTTACACTTTTACAACAAAAACTAAAGAAAAAAATCGAATAGAAAAAGTGATATTTTTCTACCTATCTCCAAAAACATATTCAAAAGAAGAGTATTCGTGCTTAAATTCATTTTGTTTTTGCTCAGCAGCGTAGTTAAGCAAGTATATTTCCAAGTTTCCCTTGC
>NW_012137360.1:10381-11400 GCF_000956105.1 Propithecus coquereli
TTTTAATGTATCAGATATTAAACTGATAAGAACAGATACTTCACTGGATCCTAGCCAAAAGGCTGAGAAGCAATGGAAAGACAGACTTCAGAATTGGTTTGTAACTTAGAAATGTTAGTTCCCAGAATTTTTTTTTTTTTGAGACAGAGACTCTCTCTGTCACCCTAGCTAGAGTGCAATGGCGACATCATAGCTCTCTGCAACCTCAAACTCCTAGGCTCAAGTGATTCTCCTGCCTCAGCCTCACGAGTAGCTGGGACTACAGGCTCGCACCACTATGCCCAGATAATTTTTCTATATTTAATAGAGACCAGGTCTTCGCTCATGCTCAGGCTGGTCTTGAACTCCTGAGTTTAAGCAATCTGCCCACCTCCATCTCCCATAGTGCTGGGATTACAGGTGTGAGCCACCACATCCAGCCTAGTTCTCAGAATCTTTAATATTAATCAAAGCATAACTACCGGTGTGAAAGAAAACTCTAGTGAGGATGTTAAGCTAAGTTAACCCTGTAGATCGGCAATGCGTCTCTCTCCCTTCCCCAAGGTGAAAGTGGAAATTTCTCCGTGTGTGCACTGCATTGTTAAGATGAATGCCGGAGGCTGCTCTCATTCTCTGCTCAGAGACCTGGCAGTCCCCTAGGAAAAATCTTCTTCTCCCTGGCTTGCTCTGGAGCTGGCGGCAATGGCCCATGATCTGAGAACCACTTTCTAAGCACATTAAACAATATGCCTGGATAGAGCTGTCAGCCTGAGCCATAGAGTTGGAGAGAGAAATGCCCCTGAGTCGCGGCACACCTTAAAAAGAAAAGAGAAGTTGAGCATTTTTTCATATGTTTTTTGGCCATTATTCTGTCTTCTTTTGAAAAGTTTCTGTTCATGTCCTTTGCCCACTTTTTGATAGGGTTGTTTGATCTTTTCTTGCTGATTTTCTTGAGTTCTAAATAGATTCTAGTTATCAGCCCTTTATCAGATGTGTAGCATGCAAATAGTTTCTCCCATTATGTAGGTTGTCTGTTTGCT
>NW_012137361.1:0-302 GCF_000956105.1 Propithecus coquereli
ATTATAGTTAGGAGTCTTTCCTTTGGCGAGTGACTAAAGGTGTTGTTTTATCTGTTATTCCTTGTGGCAATGTCTCCTCTGTTCAGAGGCTACACAGACTATAGCATCCTAAATGTATAAATCCAAAGCTCTAGTACTCTAGGGAGGCATCTGGAATGATGAATGACAAAGGACAGAATCTCTGCTCACTCAGGATTTTCATATATAGGAAGTTACAAAAATAGTACAGAGAATTTTTGTGCACCCATTCTACAGCTTCTCCCAATGATAACATCTTATATAACCATAATTTTATATTTTAT
>NW_012137361.1:8837-9657 GCF_000956105.1 Propithecus coquereli
ATATGAGTATTTTCTATATTTTTGTAATTGATTTTTAGCTTAATTACAGTCATATAGCATATGATTTCAGTTCTTTAAATTCATTGAGATTTGTTTATGCCCATTATACTGTCAGTAGATGTTGCATGTGTATTTGGAAAAAATATGTATCATGAATTTATATATGACTATTATGTCAAGTTTTTAAAGTTAGTTGTTTAGATTTTCTCTTTCTCTAGTGATTATCTGCCTCTTTTTTCCTTTCGGTTACTCTCTTCATCCATTTTCTGTTGCTATAACAGAATACCTGAGACTGGGTAATATATAAGGAAAGAGATTTATTTATAAAGGAAAGAGGTTTATTTAGCTTAAGATTCTAGAGGCTGGAGGTCCAAGATCAGGCAGCTGTGTTTGTCTGGCTTCTGATGAGGGATTTCATGATAACAGAGTGGAGAAGTGGAAGGGGAAGTGGGAGCATGCAGAGAGAGAGGGGACGACAGAGTCTAGCCAGCTTTAGAAAAACCCACTCACCTTGTCTCATTAATGTATCGTAAAGACTTAATCATTTCCTAAAGGCTCCACCTCCTAACACCCTTACATTGGCAGTTAAACTTCAACATGAGTTTTGGCAGAAACAAACCACATCCAAACCATAACAGTTACTAAGAGGTGAGCATAAAGTTCTTCCACTATAATTATAAATTTGTCTATTTGTCCTCATTTTTTTTCAATCTGTATATTTTGAGGCCAGGTTATTAATTTTATATGAATTTAAAATAGTAATATATTACTTGTGAATTGAGTGTTTTAATCATTGTGCAGTGTCCTCCAGTAATACTTT
>NW_012137362.1:0-309 GCF_000956105.1 Propithecus coquereli
TGCTTTTGTTTTCTTTGTCAAAGATCAGTTGGTCATAGTTATGTGGTTTTATTTTTGGGTTCTCTATTCCATTCCATTGGTTTATATCTCTACCTTTATACCAGGACCGTGCTGTTTTATTTACTATAGCCTTGTAGTATAATTTGAACTCAAGTTATCTGATGCCTCCAGATTTCTTCTTCTTGCTTAAGATTACTCTTGCTATTTGGGCTCTTTTTTGTTCTAAATGAAGCTTACGGTTATTTTTTCTACATCTTTAAAGTAAGACATTGGCATTTTATTTACTATAGCCTTGTAGTATAATTTGAA
>NW_012137362.1:2114-2873 GCF_000956105.1 Propithecus coquereli
AAATTTCAAAGTAAAACACTACTATCATCCATTTCTTATATATGTTAGGGTTAAAGAGATACAGATGATAGTTAATAAACCAGAAAAAAGGTATGAATACATTATCTAAACTTCCTTCATACAAAATAGGTAAACCAAAATATGGGTGCAACTAATACTTAGAGAGAAAAGATAGAAGAAGGGCAGTGAATGACTTTTGCCCATTTTTTGATGGGGTTGTTTGTTTTTTTCTTGTTGATTTGTTTGAGTTCTTTGTAGATTATGGATATTAGTCCTTTGTCAGAAGTATAATTTGCAAATATTTTCTCCCATTCTATAGGTTGCCTGTTTGTTGATTTTTTTCCCTTTACTGTACAGAAGCTTTTTAATTTAATGAAGTCCCATTTATTTATTTTTGCTGTTGCTGTATTTGTCTTTGGGGTCTTAGTTATAAATTATTTCCCTAGGTCTATGTTTAGAAGAGTTTTTCCCTTTTTTATCTAGAATTTTTATGGTTTCATGCCTTACATTTAAGTCTTTTATTCAGCTTGAATTAATTTTTTATATGGTTAGAGTTAGGGGTCCCATCTTATTCTTCTGCATGTGGCTATCTAATTTTCCCAGCACCATTTGTTGAATAGGGCATCCTTTCCCCAATGTGTGCTTTTGTTTTCTTTGTCAAAGATCAGTTGGTCATAGTTATGTGGTTTTATTTTTGGGTTCTCTATTCCGTTCCATTGGTTTATATCTCTACCTTTATACCAGTACCGTGCTGTTTTA
>NW_012137363.1:0-908 GCF_000956105.1 Propithecus coquereli
GCTATTCCATTTATAAAAGTGTATTTTTCAATGAGAAAATGAAAGTCAAATTCTATAATTTAATTTAACAGTCAGTTCCCCATCTGAAAGTGTGTATTTTTGAACTTATTTTTTTTTTTTTTTGCCTGGAGATGAGAAGGAAGAGACTAGGTATATAGATGAGAGGATTACCAATGAGTGAGACCAACAAGATCAGAAAAAAAAGGTGCAAAAAATGCTGAGCATAAGCTTATCAGAAGTATGAAAGGAATGGTAATACTGAGTATATTCATTTTGTCACTTGTCTCCTAGACTTTTCATCCCAATTGGAGGTAGAACTTTAGACTCACTATGTGCAAATCCTTACTCATATCGTTATATATTTTTTCTCTCTTTCCTCTCCTCAATCTTGCAATCTGACTGGCCTTTTATTTTTTTGGTTCTTTCGTGTTGATTAATAACATCAATATCTGCTTGGCATCTCTCCTTATAATTCATTTTCTGATATTCATAAAGGACTATTCAAACGCCTGTGAGACTGAACATTTTTAGTTCTTATTTCTAGGAGTCACACTCCTTTGGATATTGCAATGTGTGCCCATCTTTACGTGTCATTAACTGTGAATTGCTTTTACTATTCTAATTGCTCCTTGCTAATAATATCAGATGTATCCCTGTCTCCAAAATGGGATTTGTTCCACATTTACCACATTTTCTCTTAAATTTAAAGAAATGTATGAAGCATACTTTCCCCCAAATAGGAAAATATCCTCCCATCCAAAATGTGTCAGTACCATGACACCAAATCTTTTCTAGCAATATTTTTTATAGGTGAACTATCAGATTTTTAAAGGTATCATACCAATTTTTAATTTTACATTTTTTAAGTCAAAAGTTCTAAATGATTTGCCCTTTAAATCATTAAAGAA
>NW_012137363.1:12223-12523 GCF_000956105.1 Propithecus coquereli
TGAAATTCAGTTCTAGTTACCTATAAGAGAGAGAGAAGACTAGGCACTTGGGATTTGGCTCCCAAATCTACTCTGACAAACCATAAGACATTAGACACGTTATTTAACCTCTGTCTGAGCCTGACTCTTCTTACTGTAAAATGGGGATTATGCATCCATTCTGTATGATCATTTTGTGGATTGAATGAGCACATAATAAAAGTTCATTAATGATACCAGAAGGTAAGTCTTTGCTTATCATGTTAATAATAACTCTATCAACACCAAATAGCTCACCACCTAACCTAGAAAAGCTGTATA
>NW_012137364.1:0-1240 GCF_000956105.1 Propithecus coquereli
CTGGTGCCCTCGCTTATTGTAAGGATGAGAAATTTAGGCATAGCCTAGGGGGATTTAAGGAGTTTAAAGGTATATTCAGGTTCAGTCCATCTTAGCGAAAATATAGCTGTATAGGCTAATACAGAGGAAAAAGAAAAATAAAAAGAGATCTTTTGTAAATTCCAAATTTTGAATTTTATGAAAAATTTCAAACAGAAACAAAAATAATTGTGTAATGAATCTCCAAATACCCATTATCCAGTATAATCTAGCCAGTAATATTTTGTTATCTTATCTTTACCTCATTTCTTAAATACTTGCAGGTAAATTATGGCCTTATTTTGTTTTCTTTTTTTTTCTTTTCTTTCTTTTTTGTTTTTTTAGAGACAGGGTCTTGGTCTGATGCCCAGGCTGGAGTGCAGTGGCTGATTGTAGCAGCCTTGAACTCTTGGGCTCGAGTGATCCTCCCGCCTCAGCCTCCCAAGTAGCTAGGACCACAGGTGCACACCACCATGCCCTGGCTAATTTTTTAAAAATTTTTTGTAGAGACAGGGTCTCGCTGTGTTGCCCTGGCTGGTCAAACTCTTGGCCTCAAGCAATCCTAGCTCAGTCTCCCAAAGTAGTGAGATTGATTACCAGTGTGAAGCACTGCACCTGGCTGGGTATTTCATCCTCAATACTTCATTGTGCATGTTGAGCAAAGCACATTTTCTTATATAACTGCCATATCATTATCACACCTACCAAAATTACTGATAGTTTATTGGTATCTAATACAGTCCGTATTCAGATTTTCTTTGTCCTCAAAATGTCTTTTTACAATTGGTTTACAAGATCCTTCTTTAAAAGTTTTTTTTTCTAATTATAAAAATATATTTGCAAATGTCAGGAAGGTAGGGAAAAAAGCTTAAAAAGTAATTGTACCTTTGAAGATTGGTAAGAAGTAATGTCCAGAGACACTTATACTGAGTGTGCCATAGATTGCTTTTATAATGCAACAAGTCGCTTTTTAAAACAGAATGTGAAATTGGTTTAAAGAAAGTGATAGATAGACTCGTTATAGTTTGTTTTAGGGAGATTTGGTGTAAGAGTTCATGATTGTATATAGATCACATTATAGCTAACTAGCTTGTCTCTTGAGTTTCCCACGTTCAGACCAGAGAAAATACTGTAGCACCCTCTCTTGATTTTTTTTTTATTTAATATGAAAAAAATGAAATTTTGAGCTGTTTTGCATTGTTATTTACTAGGATACAAAAAT
>NW_012137364.1:3250-3787 GCF_000956105.1 Propithecus coquereli
AGGGTCTCACACATGTGTTATACATCCCAAGAGGAAAACATCCATTCCTTTTTTTATTGAATTAAATTAAACTATATGGCAGTTACCACTTCAGCTGCTGCTGCTGGGTAAAATTCTCACTTGGTTAATAAATGCCGTTGACTGCTGTTCATATAGATTACCCTGACCACCTGCATTGACCTAAAGGAAACGAGTATCCTGTTTGACAGTGAAAGAGGGTACAGATCAGCAGCAGGAGACAGCAGCTATGGGGCACACAAGGGAGCAATACTAATTCAGCTTCTAGAAGATGGAATTGAAGAATATTATCATGACCTCAGAGTAGTTGATAATTTGGGGTAGCATAAGGTTTTATATGAAATATTGCTATCCATAAGAGGAAAGATATTAGGAGATTCTAGGGTGGCCTGCCATGATCCCTACCTCCTAATGTTCATGCTTGCAGGTAGTCTCCTCCATGGGTGTAGCTGTGACCTGTGACTTTTGTCTAACCAACAAAATATGGTAAAGGTAACAGGAGACACATGATTATGTGTA
>NW_012137365.1:0-624 GCF_000956105.1 Propithecus coquereli
AAAGCAGCCATAAGCAAAAAGAACGAATTGGGAAGCATCAATTTATCAGACTTCAAGCTATACTACAAGGCTATAGTAACAAAGATAGCATAGTACTGGCTAAAGAACAGAGACATAGACCAATAAAACTGAACTGAGAACCCAGATATAAAACCATCCTCATATAGCCATCTGATCTTTGACAAAGCAAACAAAAACATACACTGGGGAAAAGAATCCCTAGTCAATAAATGGTGCTGGGAAAATTGGGTAGCCACATGTAGAAGACTGAAACAGGATCCGCACTTTCACCACTCACAAAAATCATCTCATGGTGGATATCAGACTTAAACCTAAGGCATGAAACCATAACAATTCTGGAAGAAAATGTTGGAAAAACTCTTATAGACATTGGCCTAGGCAAAGAATTTATGAAGAAGATCCCAAAAGCAATTACATCATAAACAAAAATAAATAAATGGGCCCTCCTCAAATTAAAAAGCTTCTGCACAGCCAAAGAAGCTATCACTAGAGTGAACAGACAACCTACAGAATGGGAGAAAACATTTTCATGCTATACATCTGATAAAGGGCTGATAACTAGAATCTATACAGAACTCAGGAAAATCAGCAAGAAAAAAACAA
>NW_012137365.1:10595-12530 GCF_000956105.1 Propithecus coquereli
AAATTTTCAGTTTATTGGAACCTATACTGGATATCTGCCAGTAAAAACCAATCAGCTGTTGCTTAGATTAAAAGTTCCTAAGGCTCTTAGCTTTGATTTTTGCAGTGTGCTGTAACCACCAGGCCAGTGGCCTCTGGTGAAGATAAAGATTTGAGCATCAGATCACTTGATGTGACTCAGAACATTCCTGTTTCATTCCATAGATACCAATATTAAGTCAGATGTGAAACTCCCATTTGATACAGATCACTATCCTCTGACTTACTGCACAACTTAACCTCTTAGTGCCTCCCTTTCTTTCTTCTGCCCCTTGTAAATGGGGGTAAACAGGTCTGCTGTGAAAACTGCATAGACGCACGTCAAGCATGGGACACATGTGTGCTCACATATATTAGTCACTTGATATTGAGCATGGCACATATAAGGCTTCCTAAATAAATTGTTTGCATGAACATTATTGTCACCTGCAATGTTTTAAATTCAGGAACACGTAGAAGTTATAGCAGAAGAACATGCTTCTGCAGCAGTACTTTCCCCTCCAATCCAGTACCATGTTACATGAAGTGCTGTAACGAGACATAACTGAAACGCTATCGTAATGAAAGGAACACCAGCCACGCAGTCAGAACCCTAGGCGCAACTTCTGACATGCACGTAGCATTTACTATGTGCCGTACTGTTGCAAGTATCAAACATACATCGACCTAAGGGGTCATAACAACCCAGTGAGATCAGTGCTCATTTTCTGATGGGGAAACTTAATGCAAAAGAATTTAAGCAACTTGCCCCAAAGCACACGTATTTGGTAGGTAAAGGACCCAGGATAAGAGCCCAAACAGACATCTCCTAGTCCGTTCTTCATAGCCTCCCAGCCCTTTGAGCTTCAGTTTTCCCTATGGTAAAATGAGAATGATAACTCCACAGTCATCTTATAGGGTCGTTTCAAGAATTTAATGTGATAATAAATCTAAGCTTCACTGGAACTGGAAAAAGCTGTACAAATGTACAGAATGATTGTTATCAAGATACTTAACCAAACTGCATCATTATCTGGATAATGAAACAGTGAAATGGGGTAAGGCTGAGGTAATACTACTAAAGATGTGATATTATGAACATCCCAGCTGCTGAATGCCAACAAAATATTTTTTTCAGTGAACCTTAATATCTCAATATCAATACCTAAAAGAGAATTAAAAATAACTTATCATTTTTGAAAGTATTATTTAAACACTTAGAATCCTTTACTCTGTCAGTTAGGGTTAATATCTTTTTT
Source organism: Propithecus coquereli (assembly GCF_000956105.1). Classification (NCBI taxonomy): domain Eukaryota; kingdom Metazoa; phylum Chordata; class Mammalia; order Primates; family Indriidae; genus Propithecus; species Propithecus coquereli. The sequence goes on from NW_012137365.1 coordinate 11,872, forward strand.
AGGATGTACAAAGAAACCCTTCTCATGAATTCAGAAAGGATGATAGCAGGACGTGTTCAAATGGGCTTGTAAAAGCATTTCCTGTCCTCTCAATGGTAAACTCACATATTAGCGTGAATTTACTTTGCCTTTTGGGTCAGTGTAATTACCTATTGATTCTTAGGGAAGAAAAAAAGTGACATTCACAATCTTGCTCTTTAATTTTTGAACAGAATTATAGCCTAAATGGAAGAATGACATTGTTTATCAGTTAGCACCTTTCAGAGACAGGGCCAAGACTTCTCCTAATTATGTGTGCATAATTGGTGCTCAGTAAACATTTTTGGATTAAAACCTTAACCCTGTATAAATAGTTCCTGCTTCATTAGACAGATGCATATCACATTCCTGGTCAAGCGTCTGATAAACAATAGGCAAAAATATAGAAACTCTAAACCTTTATATCACTCAAAATTATAAAATTATATTCTAAGACCAGTGGGCATAGCATGCTGTTCTTTCAAAATTATATAAGAAATTACAATGTACTGTGAAGTGTATACACAGAATTAAAAAACTATAATCTCCATTGGGCTTGAAATTGCTTCTAGCTAAACAACAAATATTAAATTAAATAATACTCTTATTGGCTCTTAGAATTTATATAGCCACTGGACTTT
>NW_012137366.1:0-394 GCF_000956105.1 Propithecus coquereli
CCCTCTGACTTCAAAGCTGTTCCTTCCAGGTTAAGGTTTATATTCTAGATTGGGAAGGTGAGGAATGTATGAACTATCTTTGGCTGTGTCGCTAAACTACATGACTAACGAGACAGTTCCTGAGACTATAAATATGACATTCTTTCAAGAACATAGGATTTATTTTAAGTAGAACAGATAAAATACACCAATGACATATCTTATGGATGGCTTTATGCATCCATAGTGGCTGTGACAGGGATTTCTGTCATTCTCCTTACATTTCCTCAATAATACTCCTGTGATAGTATTTTTTTGGTTGTTGTTGGAGCACCAAAGTTTTTGACTATTTCATATTTTAAAATCTGAAATGTTAACTTAGAATTTTTTTCTTTGACAACTATTTTTTGTTCTG
>NW_012137366.1:1979-2834 GCF_000956105.1 Propithecus coquereli
TTATTAATAGATAAAACATACTAACAGGTTATAAGAATTTTAATTTAAAATGTTAAAGGAGAGATTTTCGGATGACTGTTCAATGCCACCATTGCCACTTTTCTTCACTACTGCCCAATGCAGGCATCTTTTGAGAACATTAATATGCATGAACTTAAAACTGGTATGGCCGTGGGCAATATCTGTGTGAGTACATTTTTAAAATATGAGCCATGATTTCTTCATCTGAAAAAATCTACCATCTGACTTATTTCATTTGGTAGTGCCAGTTCATCCATCTTGTATTTCATAAATAGCAAAGGAGAATAACTTCTAATTTGATGTATCTTTGAAAACATAAACTTCAATGATAACAAAATGGCACTAACATTTTTAATTCATTATTGAAATAAGTGTTCATTGATAACAATCATTATCTACATGCTTTGATTAAAATTCTTTGGTACTTGATTGTCATTGCTCTTCAGCAAAAGATGTAACTTGTCATTGTGGTCTATGAGTAATAGGTACTCTTTCTCCTATCTCCCTATTCAGGCAAACTGAAAAGAACATGAGAGCTTTCAACTGTGCCGAGCTTTTTGTCCACATGGGATCTTTGCACTCGCTGGTTCCTCTGCCTTAAATGTTGGTTTTTTTGTTGTCGTTTTTGTTGTTTTTTTTGTTTGACATTTTTATCTTGCTATATTTGTGCCATCCTTCCCATCTCTGCCAGTAATGTTTGCTCAGGGGGTTGTTTTTTATTAATCTTCCCTTCTAGCATCCTATGTCTCTTTTTCCTAGAATATCTTCCATTTGAAATTGTGCACATCAGATTTTTAAAACGTGTGATATCAAAAATATGTTGTTACTTTTGGA
>NW_012137367.1:0-374 GCF_000956105.1 Propithecus coquereli
TTTTATTATGTTCCCATGCAACCTTTTTATCGCTCTCAGAATATTTGTTTCTTTCATTATTCCCTTGTTATCTGTCATAAAACTGGAAATTTGAACCTGAGGCTAAGAGTGATTGGGAGATCATTATTCTTCATTTCTCAGCTGGAATTTGACATAGATCATATATCTAAGTCCACGTTAGGAATCTCTTGAAAGCAGTAAGTTTGCAAACTAACTTACCAGCAGCAAAGTAAACCACCTTGGGGTTCATGAGGCCTGCACCCACTCCCACCCCCCACCCCCCCCGCTGTGAATGCACCTCACCAGGACCCATGCATTCTCTGAGACCAGAATGTAAACTATAAATCGCCAAGACTTAGGAGGATAAGGAAGGC
>NW_012137367.1:3641-4504 GCF_000956105.1 Propithecus coquereli
ACATATAAGAATAACATCTATTGGATATCAGGCAGGGGAGAGGGGGGAGGGGGAGGAGGGGACAGGTATATGCATACACAAAGAGTGCAATGCATACCATCCGAGGGATGGACACACTTGAAACTCGGACTTGGTGGGGAGGGGGGGCAAGGGCAACATACATAACCTAAACATCTGTACCCCCATAATATGCTGAAATAAAAAAAAAAAATCATTGCCAAGACCAATGTCAAGGAGCTTTTTTTCTATGTTTTGTTCTAGGAGTTTTATGATTTCAGGTCTTACATTTCAGTCTCTAATCCATTTTGAGTTAATTTTAGTATATGGTGTGAGGTTAGGGTCCAGTATCATTTTTCGGCATGTGGAAATCCGGTTGTCCCAGCACCATTTATTGAAGAGACTGCCCTCTTCCCATTGTGCGTTTCTGACACCCTTGTCAATGACTGGTTGACCTTAGATGTGTGGGTTTATTTCTGGTCTTGTATGATTCCATTTATATGAAATATCAAAATAAGTAAATCCATAGGGACAGACTGCAGATTAATTGATGGTTGCAAGGGGCTAAGGAGAGGGGGGAAGAGAGAGCAACTGCTTAGTGGGTACCGGGTTTTCTTTTAGGGTCATGAAAATGTTTTAGAACTGGATGAAGGTGGTGATTACACAACATTGTGAATGTACTAAATGTCACTGAATTTTTTACATTAAAATTGTTCATTTCAGGCTGGGCGCAGTGGCTCATGCCTGTAATCCTAGCACTCTGGGAGGCCGAGGAAGATGGATCGCTTGAGCTGAGGAGCTCGAGAGCAAGAGGGAGACCCTGTCTCTACTAAAAATAGAAAGAAATTAGTCAGACAACTAAAAAT
>NW_012137368.1:0-437 GCF_000956105.1 Propithecus coquereli
TCGAGCTTCACTGCAAGGAAACTTAGGTTGTTTCTTATAAATGTCTGATGATCACAGACAAAACTTAAGTTGCCTTCCAAAAATAGTACAAGATGGTCACTTTTAACCAATCACCTGTCATCTAAAAGTCCCCACGGTAACGGCCGATCATTGTCATCATGACGTCCTCATCACCACTTTGTATACATCTCGCCCTTTTCTGTTTTACACCTGGTTCTAGAACTGCTCTTCTGTATGCGCAAAAACCCTAAAAATTCATTTGATATGCTTTTTTTTTCACTGTCACATTTGCTTTTATTACTGAGAAAGACAACAATCTAGATTAATAAGAATACAGAAGAAACTACACAAAAAAGTTGAAAATCTGCCTTCCATAATAATTAAGCCAAGCTACATTTATATACACAGTATATGCACCCAATCTTTAATATTGTTTA
>NW_012137368.1:3247-4885 GCF_000956105.1 Propithecus coquereli
TAATATTGTCAAATTAAAAAAATCACGTTTACCGTGAGCATCGACTTAGGAAATAAGCTGTTTCGAACATTACCGGTGATCATGTTAATTACCACACCCTTTGGGGAAAGTAATTGGGCAATGGTTATAAAAATTAAAACTGTGTATATCCTTGGACCAAGTCAGCCTGCTCTTTGGTGGCTTCTAATGAATCACGTCCCCACTAATCACGCTATGATTTAACTTTCCCCCAACACACACACACACACACACACACACACACACACACACGCAGGTACTGGGCTTGGCCAGGAGATAGCATTGGCCAAGGATTGAGGCCTGTCCTCCTGGACCACCCCCTCTTGGAAACCCAAGGCCCCTACGTTGTTAGGAACTCCAACCCAGCCATGTGGAGAGGCCATCTGTCATAGAACTGAGCACAGCCAGCAGGAGGTCCCAGACATATGGCCCTGGTTGAGCTATTTCAGCCAGCCCCCAGCCATGCTAGCAATCCCAGCTGAGCCCCCAGACGTCACAGAGCACGGCCGAGCCACTTCCGCCATGATGATATATTTACTGCATCACTGCGTGCGAAGTGGTAAAAAACTGGAAGTGACCAGAATGTCCCTTTATTTGAGGAATGGCTGGATTAATTGTGCTGCATTCATAATATAGAATTGTGTGAGTATTACAGCAACAGACATCTTCTATCTGCCAATATGAACCCAATGTGAGCATAACCACGGTATATGGAGTGAGAAAGCACATGGCAGCTCCCTGTATGATTCCAGTACTGTAAACATATGTTTAAATACTTAAATGCAAAATAAATATTTGTAGCAGCACAGAAAAATGTGGACGCCTCCACCAGGTGGTTGACACTAGTTATCTCAGGAGAGTGGGATGAGGGGTGGGGTGGGGTGAGATTACTGAATTTATAATTAACCTTTTAAAGTAATTCCCTCATTACAGGTACTACTCGGGTAACTAAAGAAGATCAAAAGAAAACGGTAGAACAAAATAGCTTTTAAAAAAAGATTAGCATTTGAAATCTTATCAATTGCAAACAAACTCTGAGAATAAATCTGAGAGGGGTCCCTGCAAGGTTCTTTTACTGATTATAAAAGCAACATCATTTCTTGCCAACCTTAGATTTAGGTTAATTCTGAACAGTCTCATTAGCTTTTTTACACTTGGGTTTTCAAGACTCATTTAATATGGTTATTTCATTGTTTTCCTAGCATGTTCCATTGACGACGGCGAACACCCGGTTTTATCTCTGAGAACATATTTACAGTGCGTGTGAGAGCGTGTGTGTGCGGGCCTCAAGGGGTATGCAAACGATCAAACCTTCAAAAATTCCTTTCACCTGAAATTCAAATGATCTGAACGCTTAAAAAAAGGTTCTGTTTTGTAAACATCATTTTCATTAAACAAATGAAGTCCTTACGTTTCTTTTTTGAAAGACTTGACTGTATCCACAACAGATCTGGACACATTCACACCAGTGTGTGCTTGACTTTTCTTTCTTTGGTCTGATACCGTGGTTCTCACCTTTAGCTTCCTTGTAGAATCTTCCAGAAGGCTTTGGGAAAAAAATATAGATGCCTGGGTCCGACCTCTGAAATTTCTGATGTAATTTGGGAAGAGCTTGGACAT
>NW_012137369.1:0-334 GCF_000956105.1 Propithecus coquereli
GGGAGGAGGGGACGGGCATATGCACAAACAATGAGTGCGATGTGCACCTCCGGGGGAATGGACACACTTGAAGCTCGGACTTGGGGGGGAGGGAGAGTAAGGGTATCATACGTAACCTAATCATCTGTACCCCCATAACATGATGAAATAAAAAAAAAAAAAAAAGAAGTCCCTGTTAAAGGGCAAAGACCCTTGGCGGAGAGCAATGTGAAACTTGTCAGAGTGAAGGGAGCAGTGGGGATAACTTGATCCCTTGTGGGTTGGGTTCCAGGATTAGGAAGGGCTCATGGGAAAAGGGGTCTGGAAGGGAAGCAGAAGTCTACCAACACCAATC
>NW_012137369.1:3284-3899 GCF_000956105.1 Propithecus coquereli
TATTGGAGCTTCTGATTTATAAGTGAGGCAGACCGGTACACGTCTTTGTGTGTGTGCATGTGTGTGTGTGTATTTCCATTTATATAAACATATATATATTTTTAAGATAGATACCCAGAAGCAGAGTTGCTGAGAGTAGAATATACACATCTGAAGCTTACTAGATTTTGCCAAATTGCTGTCCTGAGTGCTTGTACCAATTTATATTCTCAACAGAAGTGAACGAACACCTTTCTCCTGAGCTCCTTGCTAATTCTTCATGTTATCAGATTTGTAAAAACACATTGGAAAACTCGGTATGAAATTATACCTCATAGTTTTAATTTTATTATCTCTACATATGTTTATTGGTAATTTCTGTTTTCTCTTCCATGAATTGCTTGTTCATATACTTTGCTCACCTTTCCATTGGAATTTTCTAGTTGATTTTTTACCTGAGATTTTCCTTGACATTATTGTCGATTCACACGAAGTTATAAGAAATCATACAGAAAGATCCTCAGAACGCTCTGTACAGTTTTCCCTAGTGACAACATTTTGCAAAATAATAGTGTAGGATCACACAACCAGGATACATCAGCATTGATATCATCCATCTTATTCAGATTTATATAT
>NW_012137370.1:0-344 GCF_000956105.1 Propithecus coquereli
ATGTTATTCCTATATGTGCACTTAGGTGTTGATCAGTGAAACCAATTTGCTGGTGAGTACATGTGGTGTTTATTTTTCCATTCTTGGGATACTTCTCTTAGTAGAATGAGTTCCAGCTCTATCCAGGAAAATATAAGAGGTGCTATATCATCGTTGTTTCTTATAGCTGAATAGTACTCCATGGTATACATATATCACATTTTATTAATCCACTCATGTATTGATGGGCATTTGGGTTGTTTCCACATCTTTGCAATTGTGAATTGTGTCGTTATAAACATTCGAGTGCAGGTGTCTTTTTTATGGAATGTCTTTTGTTCTTTTGGGTAGATGCCCAGTAATGG
>NW_012137370.1:3096-4970 GCF_000956105.1 Propithecus coquereli
TAGTGCAAGTTCTTTTATTTTACAGATGAGAAAACTGTGCCCCAGAGAGGGTGACTTGTTAGTGATGCTGATGATGGAACGGGGATGAGAACCGCATATGCTGACTCCTTTGAGCTATAGTTCATCACACGCATGAAACAAGATGAGAAACATTTGGCATCCAGTAGTGGGAACCACCTGGAAATCAGTTTGTCAACTGCCGTGTAAGTATTCCTTTGCTTAGCATGTCAGCCCTGTGCAGAGCAATAGGCGCTCCATGTACTAAGGTACTTGATAATTATTACTTGAGGGTATTACAAAGATTGACTGGTTTGTGGTTAAATGTTTCACATAGTAGTCAGACCGCTTGGATATTATTATCTTTAAAGCAAATATAAAACTGATGTCACACAAAAGCATGAGTACCTTGACAAATATGTAGAGAGAGGGAACAGCACAGAAGGGAGAAGGATTTTAGAACAATGAACTTAGAAAATATGATTATTTTTGACATGTTTTCACATTCCTTCAACTACAAATTACTTGATAAAAATGACCTAAAAAGTTTTTTCCCAGTGCTATCTCCTTGGCTCCCAACCATGAAATTTTAACTAACAGAACGGCAGCCTATTTGTACTTTTTTCCTTCCGCATCAGTTTCGATTCCTTTTTATATAAAAAGGAATACTTGCTTTTATCTGGGTGTCATATTCCTTCTAAATGATAGATTGTAATCTCAGCTATAGAAAAAAATGAAACTTACAAAATGGATGGATTTGATTTTAAGAGATGTAGGGCCGGCAGTTGGCAGCTATGGAGCAATGAGCCTCTAGTGAGCATTAGAATTATGTGTTTGATATTAACCCTTGGTACCATGCATAGGAAAATATTTTGCAAGAAATTTCTTTGTTTCATTTTGTAAAATTATTTTAAAAATCCTTTCTTCTTAGGTCTCTGTGGATAATCCAAAACCTCTGGCAGTTTTTACAACAGAGATATGAACTATATTCTCAAATACAGCCCATCTCTTTCAATATAAGCATATATAAATCAGTCACGTATTCAATCTTTTTTATGTATTGAGAATTTACTAATGTTAAATATTAGAAATATTTAGCAACACGAATGAGGAATGCATAAAACTGTCATGGAGCCTGTAGTCTGTTGCAATAGGAGAGGGAATAAAGAGACAATTATGACATAGCGGGATAGACCTTACCACAGGGTGTAGAAATAGTGCTAGAGGGAATAAAGTTGTGGCTTCTGTAAGTCAGGGACTGTGCTGAAAACATGTTTTGGTTTTGTTAAAAAGAGCAAATCTGCTCCTTGAGTTGAAGTTCTGTGCGTCGACATATGATTCTGTGATCTTCTTTCAGCAAATCAGATAGACATCGTGCTTTCAAGTTCTTATTGCGAGTGTATAATATAGATTTTAAAAACAGCTGAATCTAGAGGGGAAATGCAGGGCAAATCAAATCATTTAAATGATTTCTCCACCCCAGTGAAGTTTAAAGAACCATATTTAGAGGAAGAATCTAATTTCACATGCAATTGATTCAGTTTTACATGAGTTTGAAAGGGAAATGGCTTGGGGCATGAGAGGTCGGGGGAAATGTCAAATTCTGCTGCACCAGATTTCCCAGTGTGGTTTCATTTTCAGTTTTGTGATGGAGTTTCAGAATGTCACACTCAAATTTTAGGCATAACTGTTAGCATGGAAACATATTTAAGAGTTAAATAAAATATTCTTAGTAGTATCAACAATGCAGTTTTTCCATACTTGAGCAGATAATTGAAAGGCGATAGTTTTTATACTGAGAATGTTCCATGGAATATAATCAGTATCGGTTATTGAGAACTGCGTCAGGTACTGTTCTAAGTGTCTCATTTAACCTT
>NW_012137370.1:14920-15238 GCF_000956105.1 Propithecus coquereli
AAATATGAAATTGAAAATGTGAATATCCCTATAACCATTAAGGAAATCAAATTTATAATTGATAAAGAATATTCAGGCCAATATGGTTTCACTGGGTAATTCTTTCAAATGTGTAAAGAACTTTTAGTTAATACTAACACTACACAAGGTCTTCCAGAAAATAAAAGGGAAGGGAATACTTTTCTTTTCTTTTTTTAATTTCAGCATATTACAGGGGTACAAACGTTTAAGTTACATATACTGCCTTTGCCCCACCCCAAGTCAGAGCTTCAAGCACGTCCATACCCCAGACCGTGCGCACTGCATCCATTAGGTGTA
>NW_012137370.1:15288-17023 GCF_000956105.1 Propithecus coquereli
AATTCTTAAAAAAATATAAACTACCACAACTTATCAAATATGAAATTGAAAATGTGAATATCCCTATAACCATTAAGGAAATCAAATTTATAATTGATAAAGAATATTCAGGCCAATATGGTTTCACTGGCTAATTCTTTCAAATGTGTAAAGAACTTTTAGTTAATACTAACACTATACAAGGTCTTCCAGAAAATAAAAGAGAAGGGAATACTTTTCTTTTCTTTTTTTAATTTCAGCATATTACAGGGGTACAAACATTTAAGTTACATATACTGCCTTTGCCCCACCCCAAGTCAGAGCTTCAAGCACGTCCATACCCCAGACCGTGCGCACTGCATCCATTAGGTGTAGATATACCCATCCCCTCCTCCCCATTGAATGTGCCCAATCTCATCTGATCTCAGAAGCTAAGCAGGGTCGGGCCTGGTTAGTACTTGGTTTGGAGAAGGGAATACTTTTCAATTCATTTTTATGAAGCCAATATTTCCTGATACAAAAAAATGACAAAGATAGTTCAAAAATAGAAAACTAGATATCAACATTCCTCATGAATATAAGTGCAAAACTCCTTAATAAAATACAGTCATGTGCTGACAGTCATCTTCTGTCACCACTCTTATTTAGCATAGTGCTAGAAGCTCTAGAAGTGTAATAAGGCAAGCAAATAAATTTAAAAATGTATGAATTAGAAAGTAAGAAATAAGACTATCCCTATTTGCAGATGACATGATTGTCTACATAGAAAATTCCAAGGAATCTATTAATACCAAAATAACCTGTTAGACCTGATACTTAAGTTCAGCAAGGTTACAGAGTCTAAGATAAATATCCAAAAAGCAGTTGTATTTCTAAATGCTACTAATGAATATATGGACAACAAAATTAAAAATACAATACCAGCTGGACACAGCAGTTCACATCTGAAATCCCAGTGATTCAGGAGTCTGAGGCAGGAGGACTGCTTGAGGCCAGTAGTTCAAGACCAGCCTGGACAGCATAGTGAGACCCATCTTTGAAAAAATAAGAAAAAATTATCCAGGCATGGTGGGCTCACCTGTAATCCCAGCTACTTGGTAGCCTAAAGCAGGAGGATTGCTTGAGTGTAGGAGTTCAAGGCTGCAGTGAGCTACGACTGCACCGTTGCATTCCAGCCTGGACAACAGAGTGAGACCCCTGCCCCCCCCCCAAAAAAGAAAAAAAAATACAATACCATTTATAATCACTTAGAAAATGAAATAATTAAGTGTAAATCTAACAAAACATTTACAAAATTTGTATGCTGAAAACTGCATAACGGCAATGAAAGAAATCAAAAGAGATCTAAATAAATGGAGAGACATAATGTGTTTGTGTATTGGAAAACTCAAAATAGTAAAGATGTCAATTCTCCTCAGATTGATATGCAGGTTTAATCCAATTCCTATCAATATCTCTGCAAAGTTTTTTGTAGATATACAAGACTATTTTAAATTTATGTGGGAAGTGAAAGGAACTAGAATAGCTAAAGCAATTTTGAAAAGAAGAATAAAGAGATAGGAATCAGTTTGCCCTTTTACAAGGCTTATTACATACCTATAATAATCAAGACTGTGGTATTGATGGAGGAATAGATACAGATAAATGAAACAAAATAGAGAATCCAAAAATAGACCCACACAAATATACCCGCCAATTTTTGAAAATGATAAAAAAATTCAATGGAGAAAAGATAGCTTTTTCAATAAATGGTGCT
>NW_012137370.1:17073-17419 GCF_000956105.1 Propithecus coquereli
AAAAACATATCAATATCATGCTCATGGATTGGCAGAATCAACATTGTTAAAATGTCTATACTGCTCAAAGTGATTTACAGATTCAATGTTTTTTGCAGACCTCTAAAAAAATGGTTCTATGCTTTGTATGGAACCAGAAAAGACCCTGAATAGCTAATGCAATCATACATAATAAAAAATAAATCAGGAGGCATCACTTTACCAGACTACAAACTATACTATAAGGCTATAGTAACCAAAACATCATGGTATTGGCACAAAAACAGAGACATAGATCTATGGATCAGAACAGAGAACACAAATATGAATCCATCCTCATATTGCCATTTGATCTTTGACAAAACTG
>NW_012137370.1:19031-19774 GCF_000956105.1 Propithecus coquereli
GAGAGAGAAAATCCTCATTAATTTTCTCTTCTCTCATTGCTTTGCCCTCAAAATGAACCAAGTCATCATGGGAAGTGTGAAATAGCATGGAAAACCTAAAACTCTGATTTTCATGATAGAATATCAGGAAAAGGAGCCCTCGGGGACTGGAGAGTGACGAGAAACCATCGAAAGGAAAGTGGTTGAGAAAAAGAGCCTGTAAATCTGTGTATGAAGTCCAAGGCTCACCTCTGAGTGGCACATGCATTGCAATCACCCAAGGCAGCATAGCAGATGCTTCCAGGATTAAGCTATGTTACAGAACAAGGTCCATGTTAGCTACTCGGTAGTGTCTATGTGGAGCAGACAGAACAGCACTACAAAAGGTGTGAAAACTAAAGTCACATAGGAACCAAAGCCTACAGAAGGCAGGTTGGTACTTGTGGCTAGAACCACAGCAGGTTGATTACCTGCTAAGGCAAAGAAAAAACAGAAACAAACAAAAGGAAAACATTCTCTAGAGGATTTTAAAAGGACCAGAGTCTCAAACATAATACTCGAATGTCCATAATACAATCCAAAATTACTAGACATGAAAACAACAAGGAAAATCTCAACAGCTCTCAAGAGAAAAGACAATCGACTGACATCAATCCCTGAGGTGAGCCATATGTTGAAACTATTGGACAAAGCTTTTAAAATAGTTATTATAACTAGGCCTCATCAAATAAGAAAAAAATATCTTTTGAAATGAATGGAAAGAC
>NW_012137370.1:20912-21771 GCF_000956105.1 Propithecus coquereli
CTTGAGGCCAGTAGTTCAAGACCAGCCTGGACAGCATAGTGAGACCCATCTTTGAAAAAATAAGAAAAAATTATCCAGGCATGGTGGGCTCACCTATAATCCCAGCTACTTGGTAGCCTAAAGCAGGAGGATTGCTTGAGTGTAGGAGTTCAAGGCTGCAGTGAGCTACGACTGCACCATTGCATTCCAGCCTGGGCGACAGAATGAGACCCCATTCCCCCCCCCAAAAAAAAAGAAAGAAAAAAAGAGTAGAACTGAGGCTTCCCCGAAGAAGACATTCTCCAGTGGCCAGCAGCTTCAGCTCCAGCTCATTCACAAGAGTTCCGGCATCAAATGGCCTGCCCTGTGGATTTGGAACTGGCCTAGCCAGATCCTACAATTGCGTAAGCCAATTTCTTGCAATCTCTTTCTCTTTCTACACACACACACACACACACACACACACACACACACACACACACACAATTTTTCTTGTGGAACCCTGACTGATGAGCCCTTGTATAAAAATTTCTGCAACGCAGTTAAAACTTTATTTAGAGGAAAAGTTAGAGAATCAAATACTTAATTAGAAACAAACAAAAAAATTCCCATCAATAACCTGGCTTCCAATGGTACTAGAAAATAAAACCCAAACTAAGCCAAAATCAAACAGAAAGAAGAAAATAACAAAGAAAAGAAAATCAATGAAATTTAAAGTAGAAAAATAGAGGGAGTCAATGAAACCAAAAGGTGTTTCTTTGAAAAGATAAAAAAAATTCATGAACCTCTAATAAGACTAAAGGGAGAAGTTACAAATTACTAACATTAGGAATGAAAGAGGCCATAGCGTTTCAGACCACATACACATTAAAACATAATA
>NW_012137370.1:23496-24602 GCF_000956105.1 Propithecus coquereli
AACACTGCAGCCACAATGAACTAATTAACAATAATAATATGGTTGCCAATTATTGGCCATCTTCTACATGATGGGCCCTTTGCTGGGTGTTTTACGTATGCGATCATATTCCATGAAGAAGATATTATTCCTATTTACGATGAGAAAATTGACACTTATCTAGGTTAAACAACTTGCCCAAGTTCATGTATTTAGTGAGCGGGCAGAGCTGGGATTTCAGCTTGTCTCACCCCAAAGACTGTGCCTTTTCTACTCCACCACACTCACACCTTTGTATTTTCCTTGTAATATTCCTTCAAACTTTACGCCTTTTTTCACGTCATTTCTAGCAAACTTACAGTCTTAGAGAACAGCGTCCCCTCCAAAATGCTTCCCCTAATCTGCTGTGAGCAGATGAAAGAATAGCTGTGAATCATAAGAAACAGCCTAGTTCTTATTTGAATTCAACTATGTTTATTCTCCCACCCTAATGAATATTTATTGAGTACCGCTGTGTGCCAGGTACTGTGTTAAGCAATGAAGATCAGATCAAAAATTTTATAAATTAAAGAAATTTTAAGGAACCTTCATGTAGATCTTGTAAGTAAGAAATACGCAGAAAAGAGTCCACTCCTGGCAGAGGGAAGCAATTATGCTCTGGGAAACTATTCTTTCTGGCCCTTAAATACTCTTTGCTCCTTTTCACAGGTCTCTGACGGTGGGGGTTAAATGCACTAACTGCAGAGAAGCAGCCAAAGCATATGGAGTTTCTAGAGTAATAGAAATTCACAGAGTAGCTAGCCCCAAGGAGTGGAAAGAGATAGCACGCACACCTCAGGCCGATGCAGATTTTGTTCTCCAAATAGAATTTTTATAGCCTGTTTAATTAAAAAGATACTATGCAAGGCTGGGTGAAAACTTGTCCAATTCCAAGCTATCCAGGCTAAGTCTTTACTTCATTTAAATCCTATTAAAGCACAATCTTCTCAAATATTCTTTTATAGTATCTAGAAAGTCTTATTCTTCAATTTAATTTTATGGGAGTGTGGATTAAAAAATACATAACGAAAAACAGAGGGAAGTATCCAAAAAGGCATTTTTCCTCCAGGAAAGAAAAACAAAAGCCC
>NW_012137370.1:25872-26283 GCF_000956105.1 Propithecus coquereli
TCTTAAATGTGCATTCATTTCATAAGAAATGTCTCAAATGTATGAAGTAAGTAAAAATTTACTTAACTAGAGGGAGAATTAGATTAGTTCACAATTGTATTTGGAAATGTTAACACCAGTCTTTCAGTAATTGTTGGATCAAACAAACAATAGTATGATACAGAAGATTTAAATAACATTATAAATCAACTTTACCTAATTAGTTTTTTTATACAACATTATACCTAACAACAGCAGGATAAACATTCTTTTTAATATAGATCATATACTGGCTTATAAAACAAATCTTAATAAATTTCAGAATATTACAATCATATTTATTGTATTCTCTTGACCACAATGGTATTAAATTAGATTTTTTTTTTTTTTTTTTTTGGAGACAGAGTCTCACTCTGTTGCCTGGGCTAGAGT
>NW_012137370.1:28653-29123 GCF_000956105.1 Propithecus coquereli
ACATACACAAAAAAAATTTTACAAAATTCAACACTCAATCAGAAAAATTCTTACTGACCTAGGAATAGAAGATAAGTCTTCAACCTAATAGGATGTATCTGCCAAAATCCTATAGCTAATATCATACTTATGATATATTCAACATTTCCCTCTAAGATCTAGAAAAAAGTACAGCTGTACATTGACAGCACTTCTATTTAATATTTTACTAGAAGTCTTGGACATTGCAATAAAGTAAGAAAAATAAATGGCATACAGACTGTAAAAGAAGCCATCATTATTTGTAGATGCCATGATTGTATACATAAAAAATCCTATGAACCCTACAAAAGAAAAATTCCTGCCAAACTGAAAAGTGAATTCACCAATACTACAGGATACAAGCCAATATAGAAAAAGAATTAGATTCCTATATACACTGATAATAAACATTTGAAAAATAAAAACGAAAACACCATTAAAAATATCAT
>NW_012137370.1:31868-32404 GCF_000956105.1 Propithecus coquereli
TATAAAATTTCCTTAGAAACTTTTCTCCCTCTTACCACAAACATTTAGAACCGAGGTGGCTAGGTAAACATCGAGGGGAAAACCGTGCATGAATAATACAGGCACTATGTCTTTCACAGAAAGTTTTCCCTGGTATGTAACATTTGCCAGCGTGTCCACTGTATGCAACCCCCTCCCTGGGGATCTAGCTGGGGTGGCAATCAAGGCAGTGAAGTAGGGAAGATTCTCATCACTGCTATCAACAACCACAATGTGTTCAGTTTCTTGGTTGACTTAAATTGTGCAGTCACGATCTATCCATATATTCAGCTATATTCTGTCATCCATTATGGGGACTTTTGTGTCTATGAATCCAGGAAAGGAAATTTAATTTCCTGATTCATTTTAACCTTCAAGGACAAAACCTTAAGTAGAAAAAATAATAAAGAATATCGTAGTTTCCCAGTTTCATATGTTCTGACTTTGCTTAAGCTGACTTAAACTGCACAGGCCATTCCAAACTATGCCAAGTGCTCAAGACTCCTCATGCTCCTTTA
>NW_012137371.1:0-1936 GCF_000956105.1 Propithecus coquereli
ATGCACATGCCGCATTTTATCTTTCTATTCACTATTGGCAGACTCTTGGGTTACTGCCAGCTTCTTGATGCTACAAGCCATCAAAAAGAAAAGCATTTTTATATGTATGTGTATATATATAAAAATATATAAAATCTGACTGCCCAAACTAGCACAGCCTTGGAAATAAGATAGGTAATGAAAATAAGTTAAGATTGATACTAAAAGGGTTAGAGAATCACCTAGGACAAAAGCACACCAAAAGGGTAGGGTGAATTCCAGCCCCAGCAAGGTTGGTGCCAATATACTAGTGAATGGAAAAGATGTGGCCAGAGGCAATGTGGGTGGTGGTTTTTAGATTCAGGTGGGAATACAATTATAAACTGATGAAGTCTGTCTAATAATGAAAAATATGTCAGGTTGGTGAGATTTGAACATCATATGGAAGTAGGGCTCAAATCCCTGTGGAATTAAGGAGGAGGATCTGGGCCCAAACCAAGAGAGCTGGGATTCGCCAAAGATCTGGACAGTCAAGCAGACTGACCACTCTGGGGTCCCTGACCACATTGACAGTGGGCATCCAGGGTTTCTGGAAGGTACCCACTATGGGGGAAGGAGGCTCTAGACTGCTAAGCTCAGCTCTTGCTGGATCCTGAGCCATGATGAGTCTGGGGAAGTGGACCTTAATCATCTGAGGCTGGAAAAGCCAGCCTTGGCAGCAAGCACTCTTGGAAGAGAAAAATTATGTAGGACCTGAAGAAAGTAAAGTAAAATAGTGAGATGTTAGGAATTATGGTGATATTTAGAAGCAGCCCATCCAGACAAATTTCTTCCCTACGGATTATGTCTGATAAAAAGCAAAAGGAAAATAGAATCAGGCAATCAGACAAGGCCAAGGGCCTTCTCTGAGCATTTTGCTGACTTTATGTCAAGAAATATCTATAGTAAATACACTCTGCCTGCATAGAGGTTCACGTAACAGGTATCCAAGTGGAAAGGTCCATAGTCAATTAAATAAAGGCCACCAAGGTATTAGTACTATGATCTTCTGTTTTCAGTTGTGCTGACCCTCCCTCGTCCTTCAATAACTTAAAAAACAAAGGTAGGTCTGTAGGGAAGAGTCCCAGGAGAATTAATTAATTTCTTGTTGTCATATGGTAATATGAAAGCCTGTTATTTCAAATTAAATCCTGAACAAAGATTATTAATATATAAGAAAGGGAAACATCACCCCCCAAATTCTGTTATACCATTTCACAATGGTTCAAATAATTATTAATAACTAGGAGAGGATTGCAGGTAAACATTCTTAGGCACAAGGGAGTGTTGAATGTTTCAATAGGATCTGTATAATTAAAAAGGAAATTAAATGTGTTGAGAACAGTTGGGTAGAGCAGCTTCGCTTAGATCCTAGTAGCATTAAGTTAGGAGAACACACAATTCCACGAAGGTGGCCGTGCACTGGGGCTCAAAGCGTTTAGTGCTGAGGGGTTCTGTGTGTTCTTCATCGAGCATGGAAATGTTGGGTGAAGAAACAAGTGAAGAGAATATTTGACGGGATTCATCTTTGACATAATGAAAACAAAGGCCAGTGAGGTTCTCAGTTGCCATTCTCAACAATGGAGTCAAAATTTAGGGACTACGCTGTAAGAACCACGTAGGACGTTTCAGTATGTGTGACTTCCTCCTCTTTGTTATTTTTATTTTCCTTGGTCTGTTCCCCTCCAAGAATCACAATTAAAAACCTGTACAAATGATTGTTTCTAAGTCAAGCAGGAAAGTCTGTCTTTTTCTGTAGTTAATATCCTGGTATGCAAAATTCCCGAGGGAAAGGGTGGATAGTAGCAGGTCTAAATTATAAGTAAACAAACAAACAAATAACAATTGTTATCGTGTAGAGTACTTGCTAAGTATCAGGCACTATTCCAAGAGTTACATAGATAGATAGAGATGTATA
>NW_012137371.1:2776-8248 GCF_000956105.1 Propithecus coquereli
GGTTACTGCCAGCTTCTTGATGCTACAAGCCATCAAAAAGAAAAGCAAAGAAATTTATCAAGTTGATGCAACTTTCTTCTGGAAAACAATGGGGGTAGAGCAGTAAAAAGCCCCCTTTTATGAATTGTAGGGATGTTCTTGAAAGTGATAATAAGGCTATAATGATCTCTGGAAAATTATCCAAGTTTTCATTGACTGCACTTTCCAAAGTGAATTTTGTCAAAAATATTAAGGCAAACAAGAGTTTCTGCGTTCAGATAGCTTTGGGGAAAACAGAGGTGAAAAAGATAAATACATTTCTTTATTGTAGACTTTCTCTGAGTGTTTAATATCTAAATGAGCATGTGCCTCTTTACAAAAATAAAAAGTAATGATATAAACTGCTGCCTAAACCTGAATATCTATTAACGAGTATTCCACAAAACACTATTTTATTGTTATTATTATTTCACTTGATCCAGGAACACGGTGATATTATTGAACCTGAATGAGAGGTCCACCCAAACAAATTGAGCCTTGAAAATAAAATGTGTCTTTTTTGAGAGGAAACTATTTAGATTTAATTTTTATATTTTTCAGGATTTTTTCAATATAATACATTTTATGATTTCTTGATTGATTTTTGTCCATTTTCCCAATAGATTAAATCACAAATTTCTATATAAAACTCTGCTTAGAAGAATCTGTGACTGGCTGGTTATTAAACAGTGGCTTACTCCTGAGGCTGCATCATGCCTGGTGAAACTTACATAAACAAGAGTTTAATCTACTGCAAATGGTAAACCAAGGAAGTAGATTCGGACTTTGATGGTGGGAAGAACAAGAGCCTGTATGTGCTTGTCAGCAAGGCCCGGGGCCCCTCTGTTCCCTGGAACAGCTCTGGAGATGTTGGCCACACAGTTCTATTAATCAGCACCTGCAGAGCAAGCACTTGTGTTTAACTGAGTTCAGGGTCAGCAAACTGGATTCAGTACGTTCAATCTGAAAATGCAAGCCATTGTCAAAAGGCAGTGCATTGTTAATAAACAGAACAATTGTCTGGAAATCTTCAGAAGCGAGGTTTTCAGGTTTTTGGTCAACTCCAAACGAAACTTTGGAAATTGAACTTTAGGAGGGAAATTGGGAACCATTATTTACCACATTATATTCAAACATGAAATTTGCAATTTAATGAGCAAAGGGCGGTTGTATGCATTTTGTGAAAGCAAGAAATAATTCCAAATAAAAGGCTATACGTTAATTTATTTCATCTTTATCATTTATTTTTGTAAACTGCTAAAGCTATGCTGTATTTATTGCAGCTCAACCATATATAATTCTCTGTAGTTTAGAAAACTGCATCTAACACTTTCACCCCAACTTTATAAATTGTATTGATTTATTTCTGTCTCTTAAGCCTAAAACCATTTATTACAACAACAAAACATCCTCCTATTCTGGCGATCCAGGAACAAAGTCTACCCGCTTACTGTGTAGGGAGCATTGACAGATGGCCAAATGGGGTGATAGCTTTGATTTTAATGTGTCTTAAGAGAGTAAATGAAGCAAAGGCAATCTTCATCTCATGTGAAAAGTTGGATTTTTGTGTGGCTTGTCGGCAACACTGAGGTGCAATTCTCACAGCACTTCATTGATTTTCCACTCAACCATGACCATTCAGAATGGCAAAAAGCAGGGTCAAAGAATTTTTAAAAGTTCCTTTCCCGTTTGTCCATAGGAGTACAAACAAAACTGACTATACTTCGGTGGTACTCAGCGGTTTGCTGGTGCAAAGTCTTCATGGGTTTCACAGGTTATGAATTTTTAATTTTACATAAAATGAAGTGGTTTTGTCAAGAGAATCATTAACATCATAAAGACGGTAAGAATAAAAATTCCTCACATCTCCCCCACCCGTGACTTTAGCATACATCATGGATGACAAAGCACTTTACATTACTTGCTTTAAGCTCTGAGAGGGGACAGACTTCAACAGTGGGACATGAAATAATGCTCGTAATAGAGCAATAAAGTCTCATTGCTGGAGGATGGCATGGTATTCCGTGCTGGGCCTCAAATCCCGATTTAACTTTAAATACAAAGTATCATTTTAATATAAACATTAACTTCTTCATCCTCTCTGAGAGTATGAAAGATTGAAAAGGTATTTCGTGAAGGAAGATGTAACAGCTAAACTCTACAGGGATTTGAGCCACTAGATAGCATTTGCAAGGGGAAGACTGACGTCACCATCCCCGTGTATCTGGGTAGAACTGTACTTCTGTAAGTAATACAAATATTAGTCACAGAAAATCCCATCCCGTAATTTAGTTGGTGTATTTGTGTTTATGTGACACCTCTCTGTGTGGTAAAATAAAATGAGAACAGGCTCTAGAGCCTAAAAGACATGGATTCAAGTCTTGCCTCTGCCTTGCCCCTTCTTTGTAAAGCTGGGAAGCTAAAGTAGCCCCTGCAGCCTATGTTGCTGCACCTGTGTAATGGAATGGTAATATTTTACAAGTTACACCAGTTAGATTATCTTTGCAAAGTGACTAGTAGTGTCTCATAGTCAATACATTTCAGTTCACTTAGCACGTGTGGCTAATGTGACACAAGAAGCTTTCTATTTAAAGTCCCTTTGTTGGGAGCATGCAAGGCACACTCTGATGTTCAGAGGAGAATGTTCATTCCACGCAACACAAGACTCCCAGCACCACATCACACTAGTACTCTTCAGCGGCAAAACGACTGTCAAGTTCACTACCAGGACGTACTATCAGGAATACAGGCAACTTCCCAGGAACCCAATATTCTACCTTGTCACATCTGACTGACAGGGCAATGGCATGGGACATCCTCCAAGTCCATGCTTCGTCTGCTAGCTTCAGCATTTCCGAGTTCATTCAGGTGTGCTGCTGCGTGGCAGGAAGCGGAAAATGAGAACTCCAGCATGCCATATGTGGGAGGCTGTGTATATGCTCCCATTTGCAAGTGAACATTGAATGCCCATGAATGGAGATGCAAACATTGACAAGATAATGGCAAATATTTAGAAAATGAAAAACATGTCAGCCAGCCTAAAGAAAAGAGTCTTCCCTCCCCACACTCATTCTGCCCAGCCTCAGAAGACATTTAATTTTTTCCCTATGGCCTTACTAAGCACCAAATTGCCCTGATTTTGTCCATGAAGCAGCCATTCCTTACTCTTTCAGAGGGGAGAAGGGTCATGGGGTTAAAACTCAACAGCCAAGCATGAACTTCATCTCCCTTGCCCCAGCAGGAAGGCTAAATTAAAATAAACAAGTTCATGGATAAGCACCGTTGGCAAGTTCCTTGCTTTGTATGGTAGACTGGGAAGTGCAAGATAATGGAAACCATCCCCCTCCCCATCGAGATGACCACATAGTATATTGCTTCTACTATTCCTTCCAGAGTGAGAAGGGAGGCCCATTTGATGGCTCCCTGGGACAACAGGCATAAGATGGCACTGCCAGAGCAAACCAGGACACATGACCAGTTTACCTCTCGCCTATCCTCTGCCTTCACACACACGGACGTCACTAAATCTATAATAACAGAGATGTTTGACCAAAATTGAAATTTTTGTAAAGATCAGAATGTGGGAAGGAGGACATCATGACACAAGTAACTACTCCGTAATTAGTCTAAAATTTATCCTTTTAGTGTTTTGGTTATGAGGCTAAACAGACACATCACCTTAAATAATCATAGGGAGCTCAGACATTATCAGCCCAAAACTGGGCTCATGATTGAATTTTTCAAACCAGTTTCTCCTCCTGTTATGCTCTGAATGACAGGCACTCAAGACGGAAATCCAGTAACCACCCAAGAGAGCTTTTCCTTCTCTCCCACATGATTTTCCTCCCTTATAATTGGTTTAATCCATCAGCCTTTCCTGCGTAAATATTGCCTCTGTTATTCCTATGGCCGCTGTAACAAATTACTACACATTTGGTGGCTTAAAACAATACATTTACTGTCTTAGAGTTCTGGAGGCCAGCAGTCTGAAATCAGCTTCCCCGGGGCCAAAATCAAGGTGTCGCCAGGGCCGTGCACCTCCTAGCTTTCAGAGGCTGCCAGCGTTGCTTGGCTTGGGGCTGCATCACTGTAATTTCTGCTTCTATGGTCGCATTGCCTTCTGCCCTTCTGTGTGTTCCAACCTCCTTCTACCTCTTTCTTGTAAGGATACTTGTGATTGCATTTAGAGCCCATCCAGATAATCCAAGATAATCTTCTCAAGATCCTTAATTTAATCACATCAGCAAAGTCTTTGCCATATAAAGTGTTGTGGGTTGAATTGGGTACAGTTAGATAAACTGCACTTCTCCAGTGTGAATGCCATGGTCAGAGAACATCCTCGTGAGTGATCTGTGAGACAGAATGCTGGCGCGTAAGGGGAAGGAGGTTGGTCCTAGGGAAGCTGTAAAGATACAACCACATATGTCTGAGCAATGTCGAATCTTTACCTGCCAAGATCAAAGGTAAGAGAAAGTTAATGTTGGAAAGAAAGGTCCTATCAGAGAGATTAGATCTATATGAAGAGTTAAGGTCTTACTGACAAATCTTCAAATTTCGGGTCATTTTGCTTATTAGACATTAGTTTGTTTTCCTTCGAGGGGCCCAGATGAATAAAAGTTCTCTCTTTGTGTAACCCACTTAGCACCTCTCATCAAGTGCTGTGAAGCAGCCCACCCCCAATCTCTCCTGCCTGAGAATCTAAACCCTCAGAGTCCCATCTGTGGCCTGTCTCCACCCCCAAATCACAGGACAAGAGAACTGTCATCCTGCGGTGCTTCCCAGAAACCTCCATCAACAGGCTGTGCTCTCATAGAGCTTATATTATAATGGCTGAGAAAGCCAATTAAAAACCAAATAAGTATGTATACACTTACGGTGATGAAAGCCGGGAGGAAACGTGACTCAGGGAAGGCAGACTGGCAATATTAGGGTAAAGGAATTTGGGATTTTAAGAGTAAGATTGGGGAAGGTCTCATTGAAAATTTTCTATTTAATAAAGACCTTAAGTAGGTCATTATCTAGTCATCATCTTTATGACCTTTTCATCTTAATTCGTTTTTGTATATCGTGATAGAGTTGACATCCCTGGACTTGGAGCACCACAATAAATGCTAAGTTCTGCTTTCTCATAGTCAAAAGGGGACAGGAAAATCAATGTAAAACCTTAAGGTGTTTACAACCATGAAATACAGAGTTATGGCTGACGTCTTAAAAAGTTACAAGTCTGAGTTTTTTGAGATCAATATTCTACCCAAGATCCAAATAGGTCTTTTTACACCCAACTGTTCCACAAATTATTATTATTATACTTTTGATCAATTTCTGTAGAAAAGTGTTAAGAAGAATATAACATAATTTGCAGCTTGAATTGGTCATTCCTTGCACTTTGAATCTGAGAAAAAGAAAAAGTAATGGGCTAAAAGAGTGGTCCCCAAAGATAGGCCCTTTTTAATG
>NW_012137372.1:0-310 GCF_000956105.1 Propithecus coquereli
TAATATCCTTTATTTTAAATTAAATTCTTTTCTTATTTTCTGATGTTATGTATAACTCTTTGATGAATATTCATGTGCATATATTCCTGGGCAAAGGTATAATCATTTTTAAAGGTAAATTTTCAGATGCAGAGTTACTCATTAAAATCACAAACATTTTAATGTTACTTTATACACATTGCCAAATTGCCTTTCAGAGAAGTTCTAGCAACTTAAACACTCATTAGTGATGAATTAACATGTCTGTTTCATCATATTCTTTCTAAAATTGGGAATTTATCACTTTTTAACTTTTGTCTCTTTGACAGAC
>NW_012137372.1:10620-11727 GCF_000956105.1 Propithecus coquereli
TACTAACTTCACTGTTCCTTTCTTATAATATAATCCACTGTTTTTTTTAATCTTACATTTTTGCATCACTTCTTTAGAATTAGAATTCAGGAAACCAGTACAATAAAGATAATACCTGTACCTATAGCAAAGAACAAGTTTCCATTATAAAATATTTTAGTTTCCTAACTTCACTGTTCCTTTCTTATAATATAATCCACTGGTTTTTTTTTTAATCTTACATTTTTGCATCACTTCTTTAGAATTGGAATTCAGGAAACTCGAACAATAATGTTGACACTCTCATATTGTTATTGCTGTGAATAATAATGTATTCTTCATCTTTGATCTGGAAGTCTCACATCCTCTGCCAGCATCCATGAAAGTGTAGAGGCTAACTTTTTTAGGTTGCATGTAAGGTAAATATCAGATGCTTTACCTTGTTGAGAGTTGAAGGAAATTCTTTAGGTTAAGGAAGTTAATTTCTTGAAGAAGATAGAACAATTGTGGTATGTGAAGGCAAAAGGGAAGAGAAATAAGAAATGTTAGGGTCTTCATTTACTTAGCAATCGTCAATAAATACATGTAAGGGTTTTAGCTATTTTGAGACTACAAAATATTTGGAGACATGAAGTGTATGTGGGGTATGCATTTTCTTTCAACTACAATATCATTCTAGGCATAACTTAGCTTACAGCTTTATAAACATTACATGGGTATCTTTCTTGGCATTTTGGTGGGAAGTTAGAAGAAATTAAGGTATTGTTAGTCTGTTACCTTATTCAACTAAAAATTTCATGGTTCTATTTAACATTCAATTATAGTTTCAGGAGCTCGGATTCTGTCTTCTGCCATTTTACCATTATCGGCACAGTACTTCTTCAAAAGAAGGAAGGAACTTCATCTTTCTCTCTTTCTCTCCCCGCCCTCAAGATAAACTTAAACATATGCACATGTATAGTGATCACCTGTTTCCCAAATCTGCCAAGGGAGAAATAGTCACTTATCAATATTTACTGAAGAATCCTTCCGCGTATGGAATTATATCAGTCACTTAGAGACATATATGTAATAGGTTATTGTCTCCTGGGAGTTTACAGTTACAATTTCAAATGGCTGTGATAAAAT
>NW_012137373.1:0-302 GCF_000956105.1 Propithecus coquereli
TGTGAGGACTAAATAGATAATGTCTGCTATTTTGCCTTACAATCTGAAAAGTGCTATTCAAGGGTCACTTTCTCCAGGAAACTCTCTTTGACCCCCTGAATCTATTTTCTGAGCTCGTCCTCTCTGGTCCCAGAGTTCCTGATCCTCCATCCATCGTATGTCATATTGTGTAGAGCTGCTAATAGCCTAAATGCCCATCAAACACAGAATAGTATAAGGCTGGGTGCGGTGACTCACGGCTGTAACCCCAGTGCTTTGGAAGACTGAGGTGGGAGGATCATTTGAGGCCAAGAGTTCAAGAC